>NC_066317.1:65444392-65775463 GCF_022539315.1 Serinus canaria | reverse complement strand
GCTCTTCCTCAAGAAAATCTGTTGAGATTTCTCTCTCCCATTTCCTTCTCCCCAAAAGCCTGAAGTACCCCACAGATTATCTAAGGAGGAGTATTTCCACAGTTATAATTCCCCTCCTTACTCAATTACTACGCCATATTTCCCCTAGAGTTTTAATTTTATTTTTTAAGAGATTTTTCATGCATTACTAACCTTGCTCCCAAGGAAAAACTGTGTGTGTAAAGCCTTCCAGTTTGAATTTAAGACAACACAATGGTGGCAACAACATGAAAAATTACTCTGCTCACTGCATTCCTTCATGCAAGCTCACTTTCAACAACATCAGAGGGTTTATTATGCTTTTCTCCAGTGCACCAACCCAGCTTATCCAGCTTTCAAACCATTCTCCAAGACTAACAAGCTTCCACCAATCACATAATTATGGACTCAGTTTTCCCAAAACACAGTATTCTAGTCTAAAGATGTGTCCTTGTCTGTATGTCATTTGAAATAAAAGGATTGTACTTACTTGCTGCCATTAAACATTTTATTCAAAGCATCTCTGGATATAATATGACCACAGACTAATTTCATAGGTGGATTATTATCTGTTGTTTGCTGACGAAGAATGGGACAGGCAAATATTGAATGATACCAGCACTTTTTACCAAGGTCCACTTCAATCTGTGAAAGAAATAAACATAAAAATTTATCTTGGGAAATTACATTTCCAGATAAAATCCCTTTAGGTCATGGCAGTTACTTAACAGATTTCACAATTCAGCTGTGAAAGCAACAAAATCCATTGTGAGGATGCCTGACAATTTCCCAGCCAAAAATACTTAATTGTGATCTTAAAATGGTGATTTATGTTGGGGATGGGGAGTCACAACAAAACAGCATATTCTGCCAAGGGACAAGTGCAAGTTTTGTTGTAGATCTATGCCCTGGCAGGAAAACTGAGCTGGTGACCCATCAAGACTTTCTCCAAACCACTGGCTAGGAAATAAAAAGTAATTTATAGATTTCATTTTAGGGGGAAATTAAAAAAAGAGAAAAACTCTTAGATTGACTATATTTATGTTCTACAGCTCTTGATTTGCTCTGCCAACACCCTCCTGTCATGTGAATAAAGAAGTATATCACTATCACTAATTTTCAGTACCAACACAGAAGACACTTGTGCAGCACAACTCTTGCCATGAGTACAAAATTATTTCAAAAAGGGATGTATAATAGAGAAGAACAGGTCTGTGACTCCAGTAATTAACTGAGAACTGCAAAAATCACACTAGAGCTCACCTGGCTCTGAGCAGTCCTCTGTTCAAAGGTTTAACCTTCAACAAAACCTGACAATGTGACCTTTTCATGCTACTTAATCTGTCTTTGCACAAGGAAAATAAGGTTTCCCACCCCCATACTGCCTTAGCAGAAGACACTAGAGACCCTTCAGTTTAGAAAATGCAAGGAGACACACATGCATTATTAACTGATTTGCATCAGACAGGAATGTTTTCCCAAATGCTCCCTAGCTATTCATTCCTGGCTGGAGAGCAAGGCAGGAATCTGTCACACTCAGAGCTTACACTCTCAGCATTACAGAAAACACAGCTGGGAGAAAACTCAGCACTCCTCCTTACTCTATAAATGAATCTCTTCCAGCTGCAGTGGAAGAGGCTAACTCAGTTCATGCCCAGTTTGCACTAAGTAAGTTTCCTTTCCAAATCAGGAGCAGGTCACTGGAGAGCTGCACAAGCTCAGCAAGAGCTATAAAGGGAAACTGGGGTTTCATAACAACTGAACTTCATTTCAACTGATCTAAATGAGTTGTGCTGGAAGCATAATGCACTGGATCCCAACTCCTGTGTCCCCAGATGCAGCACTAATTCTTTCATCTCCTGTCTGCCTGATAAAGAGACAGTGCAAAGCCAGCCCTGGACTGAGCTCAAGCCTAGCTAGAGGAAGTGAATGTGTCTCTGTGAGATCCATTTTCTTTCCAGTTATACAGAAACATCTCTGGGTAAGTGGAAGGTGAGGGCATCAGTTTTCCTAAGGTCATTTATCAAAGACCCTTCCAATCTGAAAGGGGATAACAAGTGAAAGGGGGGGCAACAAATAAAACTGAGAGGTACAAAACTGATGGACAAAAATAATGGAGATAATAACAAGAAACAACCTTGAGAGGTCATCAAGAAACTGCAGCCAAACCTGGACTTTGCAACAGATACAAATCTAAACCTGAGGGTCTCTGAGGAGAGGGGGTCAGCAGAACTATATAAATTGTAGGAGGAAAGTGCAGGGGAAGAAGACTGCAGAGGAACAGCTGGAAAAGGCTGTCAAAGGGGCTAGGAGGGCCTTGCTGTAACCGAGGATCCATGAGCATGTGTTTGCCTGTGAATCTGGAGTTTGTGCTTTCACTGGTGAATGGCAATCACTTCCAGCCAAGGAGAAGAAAGGGATCTTGGCTGTCTGTACTTATGTTTTAGGTGAGTCCTCTGTGGGAGCTGCAGAGGGCAGTGCTGTGTCAGGGGCAGCCTGTGTGGCTGCCTGACTCAGTGTCTGGGGGTGTCTGTGAGCCCCAGGCTCTGTGCAGCAGAGAGACCCAAGTCCCAGAGCTGCTGGAGGTGGTGGCCATGTAAAACATCCTGTAACATGCAGCACAAAACAAACCTGAAAACAGCATTTGCTGTTAGAATTCTGCCCCAGGGGTAGCTCAGCCCCAACTCACCGGGAGTTCATCCTTCTGGTTCCAAACCCCTGTGCACTGCCTTTGCTCAATTACTGCCTTGATGTTGATTAGAGCTGGTAATGCTACACAACCTGCTGAAAAACTGCAGAAAAAGGACATGTTAATATGAGGTGAGTTAGGAAACCAGCATTTTTCACATTTTTATTTTAAAGGTTAACTAGGAGACAAGATTTTTGCATTTTTTCATTTGCATCTTGTTATACCTGGAGGGAGCTTAGAAGTACAGACAAGCAAGAGTTTTGGGGCAGGTTATCAGTTATCCATGTATTTTAGTCTGGGGCCCTCAGGTACTCACATTAGTTTATGGAGGAGGTTGCTCTCAGCTATGGTGGAGTATGTGCACAAGAGTTTCCGTGTAACCCACACATACACACCACCCATAATCCTTTAATTATATATAATTATCATGTAAAGAAACATGTCTTTCCACCTTCCCCTTAAACCAAGAAAAGAAATGTAGAAAAAGCAGGTAGGTAAGGAAAGGGAGGACACCAGGGCCTGTGATAAGAACAGCAGTATAAAACTGCCCAAAGTCTGTGTCCCAACAAAAAGTTCAGCCTCCTCTGGGATTTACCCACTACCAGAACTAAGGACATTATCTAGAAGCATTTCAGTATTTTACAGAAGAAAGTATGACAGAGTTTTCCATGAATTAACAGATGAATTGATAGATTTAAGTCTAATGACAGTACTGGAAAGCAACAGAAACAGGATTTGACCTTGCTATCAGCCTGCTCTCTTTGGCAGATTATTTTACTATTTGTGCAAGTTTTAATGTCTACATAAGTCATGCCTTTCCTCTACCTGAAACCTGTGGATCTCTTGCCTAAGCTAAAAAATATAAATATATATAAATAAATTATCTCTCACCTCCAACTGGCCATTTTAACTCTTACACTTTGCTTTTTCGTTAATGCAGCCCAGAGTGTAACTTGTGTTCACCCTGTGAGAAGTCTAACAAATAGTATTTGTGTAAAAATATCTCTGAAGAGCCCTTTCAGAATATAAAATCTCAAGTCAATAGTAAATTCAAATTCCTGTAGTCCTTCAAGACCCCAAACCACAACCTCCATAACACAGAAGTTTTTCTGCTGTCTCCACATAATAACTCAGACCATGAGGCCTGTACAGGATTAGATAAACACTGGAGAAGCCAATCAGCATTAAGAAAGTGCCCACAACTCATGTTCAATAAAGCAAAATATTTTACAGCAGGGATTTCACTTCAAGCTTGTTTAATTCCTAAAGGATCTGCAGCACTCCAAGGTCACACCAGTTGAGAACAGTCTTGTTTATGACAAGAGCATCAATAGCACCTATACAGTAAATACATTTCAGCACAATCAATTGCACACCAGGAGCAGAGCAAATGTCCCACCACTCCAAACACCAGGAACAGGGATTTTCCACATCATCAAAAAACCTCGCTCTGAAAACTGCATTGCAGCATCAGTGCATGAGCAATAAAAATCTATGCTGGTTATTTGCATTAAACAAGAGGAAGATGAAAAAACCATTTAAGCTCTAAATACCCAAAACACACTCAAACTGAAACTTGAAAGTTTATTGTAGAAAAACAATTAGTCTGAAGTGCTCCCTTTGTTGTTTCTCTTGTACTTTGTAACTGAGGTACAAACAGGAAAAGCAGAAGGCTGAACAATGTGAGAGCACTGAACCAAGCACAGAAGTCTAACAATAGTGAATGGAAACAGTAAAAAGAAAAAATAAAGCCAAAACAAAACAAAAAAAAAAAAAAAAAAAAAAAAAAAAAAAAAAAAAAAAAAAAAAAAAAAAAAAAAAAAAAAAAAAAAAAAAAAACCCAAAGCAGTGAAGCTTCTGGTAAGTACCAAATCCAGCCCAGAAAGATACATATAATTTATTTTCTGTTTAACATTTTAAATGAAAATGAGAACATCAGGGGAGTGTACTGGGGGAACTGACAAGCAAAGGCTGAATAGCAGCTAATCTGTTTTATCTTCAAAGAAGCTAGAAGGAGATTAGGTTGGGTTTTCTTCACATTTCAAACAGCCTCCTACAGATTTGCATTTTGTCAGATTAGCTACTGAGCTTAAAAGTGCCTTTTTTTTCTTTGCAAAAGAGGCCTAGCAGACAATTTGGAAATTTTAGCAGCTGAAACCACAACATAACTGTTAAGCATTCTTTTAAGAAGATGACTAGTAATGTGTGGAAAAAAAATAAATCAACAAAATTATCAAATGCTGATGGAATCATGGCCACATTTTCAGGGTTATTTTTCAGCTGAACAGCAGGGACAGCTGTCACACATTTGTTGTGGGAATAACTGGCTGATTGCCATCCCCATCTTTAGCAGTTATGTCTAAACTATGGAAGATAAATTTCACCCAGGAATGCTTCCTCTTGAGCTGCAGTGGTGCAGGGTAAAGTCCAGCACACAGGAACCTCTGGTTTTTAATCTTTGCAGACTTGCTAATTGTAACTATACCCTGTATTTAAGGCAAGCTAGTCAAAAATCATTTCTTTTGTCCTCAACAAGAAACAGGAACCAAACCACGAAGTACCTGGTCTCAAAAGCAAGAGAAAAGCAGCATACCTAACACTGAGAGGGGATTCAACTGAGAGGCCCAGGAGAGCACAGGCATCCCTTGTGAAGATGTCACAGATGTCAGCCCACTGGTTGGCATCCAGGAGGTGAACGTACGGCGAGTTCTCGATGCCTTGCCGCAGGTACACCAGGCTGCCCATCAGAACCTGGATATCTGGGAGGGACCAGGAACAGCAGAGTTTGTACAACAAGCAAGAGATTGTGACTCCAACTGGAGATTTCACACGGAAAACAGGCAGATACACACAATTACATCCATGACAGCCAGAAGAGCTCCACTCCTGCTACTTTTTGGCTGTGGAGCTGCCAGGGTGTGCTGCCTGGGAATTTGCTTCTAGCAGGTTTACTTTTTTTGTAAGATTTCTGACACACACAGTACCCTAAAAAAAAAGGCTTTGTTGGATTCAGCTTGAGATGGTTCATTTAACTCACATGATCTCCATTTTTCAGAAGTTTAATTTCTCTTTGTATTACCCCACGCAGCAGAAAATAGCAGATGACTATTCCAAGAACATTCCTCTGCATTTTTAGCACTTTACTCTGGCAGCAGGCCTATTCTAGATATAATCTACATTTTACTTAAAGAGTCAAAACCCTTAAATTTAAGCAAACGTGCAATCATTCAGGTATTATTTTGAGCCCTCTTAAAAAAGAAAAAAGAAAGTAATTCTGATTGTAAGGATTTGGGTTATACATGATAAATCCAAAAGAGAAGCAGCCTTCAACCAACTGAAAATAATGGAGTAGAACATATTTGGAACCTGTTTTACTCCAAGGTGCCATATCCCAATGCTTTAAATCCCCTTAATGTGACCCAAAATGTACCTTTCTGATGATTTAGGGCAAAGGGCTGGAAGTTTTTCGCATACTGAAGTGCTTCTCTTTGATTTGCTGTTCCACCCATCAATAAACTGATGAAATACAATCTGTGCAGTTTGAATTCCAAGGAGCTGTTCTGTGCCATCAGCATCTCTCTGTTGGATACCGCCCACCTGGAAGAAGCAAGGAGGTACAATGGGACGTGACACCAGAGTAATTAAGTGGCAGCCCACAGCACATGAAATCATTGCAATTATCTATTATCTACCATCTATTTCAAGGAAAATGTGACTGTTCCCTGAACTTCTGAGAGCCTCTACAGAGCACAGAAAATGGCAAAGCCCTTAAAAAGTAGTGGAGCTACACAGGGTGCACAAAATGTGGACAATGTTAATTCTGGTGCTGCTGTAGGGGTTAAGCACTGCAAAATTCAACATTCACTGGTTGAAAGACAGGACTAAATTAGGCACAATATAAGGCAGAAATAGCTCAAGTCTATTGTATTTCAATTAATAGCACTCTGAATCTTAACAATTACTAACAGTTCTTCAGCTGCATGTCAAGAAGTTTGCCCAAGAACATTTTCCAAAGTCCTCATACACCAAACATGTTGTCCAAAGCACTGTGTTTGTGTGGGTGCATCTGTTGCCCTGGAGAGGGGAACTGCATCTATGGGACCTCAAAGATAGATATTATCAAGATCTCACAGTGGGGGAAGGAAATCAGTTTAACCCTGCTTAAACTTTGCTTTCTCTGTTATTTTCAACTTGGACAATAAAAATATTTCTCATTTTCTGTGATTCTTTCATCATGACAACACTAATGTTTGGCTCCTAAATAACATGACAGAATTCTTAAACATACAGAGAGTAAAATGAACTGAAATTTTCAAAGCATTTTATACAAGTTTTTCTTAATTATTTAGAATTTATCCATCCCTTTCTTGTTTTTTGGTGCTGTTTTTTTTTCCTTGATTCCATTTAATCAGGCCTAAATCAATCCAATCTTTCTCTTAAGAACCTCAAGTTTCAACGTTCTCCAGTACATCTGTTTCTCATTAGTGTTAATTAGTTCTACAATTTTCACTGTGGGGGCCTTATTAAGCAAAAAGCTTTTCACTTTTTAGCAAGGAAGTGAGGAAGTCTGTGTTCCTTAAAAAAAACAAAAACAGGGTATGTGAGGCTTCTTTTCAATCAATACTAAAATGAGAAAATTAAGCATTCTTACTGTATTGGGAAGGCTTTCAAAGCAAGTCAGCCTTCTGCATGAGGATGTAGCATTAATGAGCAAGTATCCACTTTCAATTTGTTGTGGTAGAAGTATCAGGAGTCTGACTTCACTGGCAAGGCTTTGTGAAGACAGTAACCTTTCAGTAGGAAACAGTGAAAAATGGAGCCTTTGAACTAAAAACAAGCCCTACTGTCCCCAGTTTCAGGAAGGAGTGAAGAGCACACTCACTAACCATGGGTCCTGAGTGGGTTTTGGGGCGGTTTCATAAGCTGGGGGGGTATAATCATATTTTTATGATCAGTGTGCACAGTTCAAACAGGATATTATGGCAATAAAGTACAATCCCAGCTACAAAAACAAGAGGCTGAGGTTAACAACCACAGGCTAACAAGCAGATGAAGGACAAAATCTATTACAAATAAACACTAAGACTAGTCCACAGTGCCATCAATGAGATATTAATCTCTATTGCATCAAAAGAGCCTCCATCCTCTCCCTGCCAATATTTGCACCAACATGACAGAGTACTTCATCTTGCTGAGGTCGAGTCTATTTTTCCAAATTAGCTTTTAGGCAGGCTTTCCATTTTTAGGTCTTTGAGTGGCAGCACAAATTTGTATCAGAAGAAAGTAACCACAGAGGCAAGGCCTGAGGTGCTCAGTCTGGGACACGCTGTTCCTATTTCCATCAGAAAAACAAAAAACCAGCAAGGGAGGTTTAAAACACTCAATCCACATATTCTCTACCACTACCCAAAATTATTAGTAATCACATCACCTGTCTTCCTACCTCTTCTCAAAATGACACCCAGTCATTTTCACTTCTGAGACTCAAACCCATCTGAATTTTTTTAAAGTTGACACTGTACTTTGCAAATCACGGGTACACAGGACTCCCTTCAGCTCCCACGTGGGATTTAGATGTTAAAAGGAATTTAACAAAGCCTGCTGAAGTTTAAATTAAGTTTAAATCATACCCCAAGGACCCAGCAAATACCAGGACCTGTGCAACTTGCTGTTTACAGGCAGAAGAGAAGAGAGCATCTCTTTTCCAAATTACAGCCAAATCTTTGAACCTCCAAGTCATTTCCACCAGGACCTCACACAGAGGCCCAGACTGGGCTCTGAAGGGCCAGAATACACCCTGAAAAATAATTTGGTTTCTTTTCCCATCACCAAACTACAGTGAGAAATGCCACTGGAAGTTAATGGGATTTTGCAAGCATACAGAGATTACACAGCTCAGAGTGCAAGGCCAGAATAGGCCTCTACAAAAGTCAACTTCCACACCCCACAAGGGAAAACAAACAAGTTATGGCCAGTCACATTCTATTTAAATCTGAAAGGTCAAGTTTTTAAGCGTTTAAATTTGTATTAGAAAGAAAACCTGGATAACAAATACAGTTAGGGTCTTTTTTTTTGGGGGGGGGGGGGACACAAATACTAATTTCCATCACCTCAGCAGGGTTTTGAAGTTCTTTTGAAAAGTCATGAATTTGACAACTCCCTTCCCATGGCAGTGACCAGGAGTCACCTGTGTTTGTTTTCTTTCCAGCACTGAGTGAAGCTGAGCACAAGCAGAGATTGCTGGCAGAGCCAGAGAAACTGGTTGGCTTTTAATCCCAGCTTTTCACAATTTTGCATGGATAAAACCTGCTACACTCCACTTCCTGGTTCAGGAGACTGTAATTAATCATCCTTGAGTGACTCTTTGCTTCAACACCACTGTCAGCTCAGCACCCTGACCCTGCAATGGGCCAGTCTGGGGCTGTTTCCTGCTGAAGCTTTATTCACTGGTGCCAATTTTAGCCCAAGGAGCACAGTGCCACTTTCTGTCATATGGAAGCCATTCACACAGCACTGGTTTTTATCCCTCCTCCTGAACACTTGTGTCTGCCAGGAAATAAAAGGGAAATACCTTCATAAGCATCAGCAGTTCTGTGGGCAGTTAATGCACTGGTTAGCTCCTCAGCCAGAGCTCAAACATGACATTTTGTCACATGTTGATCATCCTCCCCAAAAGCCATGGTTTTTACATCAGCAGCACCATTATAAATAAGGCCCCTCTGTGCCCAGCAGCAGCCAAGAGAGGCAGACAGCTTTTGCACTGTCCGGTTTAAACAGAATAAACATTATACACAGAAATAAGATGGGGAGGGGTAGGCCAACACACAAACTGTGCTGACAATACACCCCATTGTCTGCTCATTCAGCTGGAAAATAAAAATTCCTTTGAGGGATGACCATGCCTTCTCCTTTGTTTGAAAAATATTTAACACATTGCAGAAACTACATGATACAACTCAGTAGCAATGAGTAAGGCCTAAAGCACTGCAAACTGGAGCTGAAATGAATTTAGAGATTTCAAGGGAACAGTCATAACAGCAAGTTACTGTTCCTCAGGGATTATCCTTCACAGCTCTGCTATTATTTGCACTACAAGATATATGTGGAGTAGCTGACAGTAAATCTTGTTTCAGTTGTAATATCAGTGTTGCTTCCCTTCAATTAGCCAATTCAACAGCAACAAACCACCCCAGCTTTCCACCTGTGTAACTAGATTCAATGACCAACTATTTAGGTCAAACTTTGCATGACCCAGAGGCATTACCCAGGATTTAGTCAATGAACACCAGGGCTTGAATATCAGAGTGTCCCTGTCCTCAGTTTAGATGCCAGTAAATGCTCAATTGACACACCTATGTTGGTTCGTGTAAAAGGGAAAAGAAAATGTTGTTAATATGAAAATGTACTTAACTGAATAATGCAAAAAATTCTGTCTCAAGTATATGATCTATGCTCTACAATGAAAGACAAATTTTGAATTTATTTTGGTTTCACTGTTTTTATTTTTGAAAGGTCACTTTAAAGTTGGTTAGATGGTTTTGTTTGGTTGGTTGTTTTTTGTGGTTTGATTTTTTTCTTACTTTTGAGACCAATCTAAGTTTAGAAAAGTTAAAAAAAAAAAAAAACAGGATGAGAGGGTTTCAGGGGGTTTCTTATTGTTTTTTCAGGAGACAGCTCATCAACAACACTGTCACCCCAGGCTTTCCTCACCCTCTGGTCCATTGTCTGGAAAGGGAGGGTGACTGAAGGACAAGTGAGAACTTTGATCCAAGCCAAGTTCTGCTCACCCCAAAGGCTTCATGGTACCCAACACCTTTAACAAGTCTTGGTGTCCTTCACAATGGGACCTCTTAAAATAACGTTCACTAATGATCCAACAGAAGGTCAAGCACCATCACTGGCCAACAACTTTTCCTCCAAGTGATGTTTCTTCCATAAAGCAGCACCACAAGTGATAAAAGTGAACTCTTAATCTAAGAAAGAGACCCTTAGTTAATCACTTCCCATGGGGAGTGATACAGAAGAGATGGAAAAGGAAAGATCCACTCAGTAACTACCCCTCTCAAAGGACAAGCAGGGACACATCAGAATATGCTGAAGAGAGTATTAAAAAGGGGAACTGTTAAAAGCATTCTTTAAAAAAAGGGAGGAAAATAAACAAGAGGACTCACTCTAGAGCAGGTCTCAAAACTCTAACTTTTAATGCTTCCAATATTCGATTTAACTCCACAAATGGTTCTTTTTGACTTTGATCTATTGATAAACCAGATTCCTGAAAAGAAAAAAAAAAAAAAAAAAGGGGGCACTTTTTAGTTAAAACATGAAAAACAATGGGTTATCTGACAGTTTAAATATTCATCTGAAACATTCAAAGGAGGAAGCTAAGACAAAGCTTCATTTTCCTCAGTGGATAACCTTCAACATCCACACTTGTTGTTACCTGACAAAGCTCCTCAGCGACATCCAGCATTCCCTGCCTGAAGAAGTGCTCCACCATGACCTCATTGAGGATCCTCTGGCTGTCAGCCTGCCAGCACCCATCTATCCCCACGCTGCTGATGTCCGAGTCAAAATTCTGAAACACACAAATTAACAGTTAATAGGCTGGAACAAACCACTCCACATCATTTCTCTTTAATCATGCAGGACACCTGTGTCTCCACCCTGATGCCTTCTGCCTATTACTCAGTTGGCCCTCAATTATCTCCAAAGTGAAATAAATACATGTGAGCTTCCTTCATTACCTCATGTATAGGAAGAAGAAATCTTTTAGCTTGCTCCTTTCAAGTCTGAATATTATTCACTACAAGGAATTACACCAACAAATTACAAATTTAGCTAGAAAGAAATCTAGTTAACTAATAAAGAGGTTTCTGAAGGAAGTATCTGCAGAAATGGCTCTTTCCATATGTAAAAACTGAAAATATTTAAAGAACAGAACACAAAATCACCTACATTAGAATCAAGACAGTCATCAATGTATCTCTGTCAGTGTAGGACATCACACTGCAAGTAATGCTTTAACTTAAGGATTTTTTACATATCTGGGGACTAACCAATATTGGAAAAGCAAAAAAGTCACTTCTCCCCACATCCAAACAACAAAATTCAAATCTCTGATGACCTCAACATCCCAACAGCAGGATGAGCTTTGAAGATCCAATAGATATTTTTTAGAACTAACCCAGATGATCCCAGTGCCACGTATTTTTAGGCCAGTGGCCTACGGACATATTCCAGGAATAACTGAAGACATTGTCACGCTGGCTCCTCAGTAACACTTGGCACTTTGCCTCTTGGCAGCAGGAGAGCAACATTTATTCTAATCCAAGATATAAACCAGGATTTTTAACTGCTAACATGTTTTATGATCAGGGCAAGCAGGTTAATTTTAATAAAAAATCCTCATCCACTGCTTAAAGCAAGCCTCTTGCAAAACAAAGAGTCTAGAAGCCAGTGCATTGCTTGCTGCCTGCTCTGATGACTACAGCTCTCTCCCAAGAAGGAACTTCAGAAGAGCTGTGGCTCTGTGAGGATCCACAGCCCTGCACAACATGGAAACACTAGCCGCACACAAACACAGGCTTCTGTCACAGCAGGCAGGGCAGATAACACCCAGCTGGTACCAGCTATCTTCCCATGCACAAATCAACTTCACACTGCACCTTCCTGTTACTCACCACTTACTAATTTCCTTCATCAGCACCTCTAAGTCCCCTTTGATGCTGCTCTGTGTCATCATGAAAAAGGGACAGCCTTTTCATCCCTGCCCACACAGCTCCAAAGCCACTGCTTCCTTCAGGGCTCTCAGCAAACTCTCAGTAAAACATTAACCTTAGTCTGGCAAAGTGACTTTTCCACCTTTCTGAGATGGTGGAGCTAGGTGAGCATTTAAACTATTGCCATTGATTCAGGTTGCACATTTAATAACATTTTCACTTGGATGTCTTAACCTGTAAGCTCCTTGTCATGCTGTTCACCTCTAAGCTGTATCTTGATAAACTTAAAAGTAATACTGTTCTTATTTGTGCCAACCATTGAAATCCTTAAAGGTTCACCACCATTGCTGACTCTGCTCTAAGTGTCCAACCACCACCAGTAGGTAACACAAATCCATTAACAAAGCACTAAAGGATATAAGACAGGATTCAGAATGCAGAAGCTTGCATTTGTTACCTAGCTTCCAGGGTGGAGATCATCTTTAATCTAAAAATAATTGACTATAAGTTATTCTTTATGCAATTCCAAATCCTAGCAATGATACAACCCCCTAAGCAGAAACTGTACAGTTCTGGACAGTCACCAACCAGTGAAGCTGTACCTATGCCTCAAACATTATCACATCATTCTCACTGCTCGGGCAGAGATGGTGAAACCAATTAGCTCAGTGCTCTCACAAACTGCTCATTTTCTTTTGAAACAGCAAACCTACCAGCCCTTAGAAAACCCCACCATTAGATCTTTCCAAGTCACATAAAAGAAGCTATCAAGTCCCATCATTCAACCTGAGGACCTCAGTCATTCTCTGACCAATCCAGTCCTGACCAGGTTCTCATTCCAATAGTCTTTTTGCAGTTTGTTTTAAACTATTCCGAGGTCTGTATTAAATGTGGGATTCTAAGATCTGCCTCCTCTGGGTCCCGAGGAGCTTCAGGAACTGACTGCACAGATTACAGTGAGTGACTGCCACATGTCAGAAAAAATTATCACTTGCCTTTGGCTTATATATTTCACAACTGTCAGGCACGAAGGATCTGCTGGTGACTACAACCCTCAGTTTTGTTTTGTAAATGCTAACAGTATGCTAACTGACAGCACGTGGGGTTTAATAAGATTTCAACAGTTAAAAGCATTTCTGCAAGTTAAAAACTCCAGAAAGCTTAAAATCCAAAAAACACAAAGTAACCTATGTGTCAGTTAGTATTCCTGAGGAATATATCTTTTATAACAGCTTAATTTGCAAGCCTGGGGCCAAAATGTACAGTATTATGTGCTGAATATATTAATGATACAATGTACAGCACATTATCAATAACTGTTGGAATGTGATGACTTCAAGATGCTCACAAACACAAGATGGACCTTTTCAAGTAACATACAACCCTCCATGTTACTCATAACAGCAGGATAAGAAGAAGGATGATGATTAAGGACAGTTTTATTCCTCAGCTACTCAGCTGAGATTACTTTGTGTGTTCCTCCCTTCTGAATTCTTACCCAAAATACAAATAAAACATTTCTTCATCTTCTCTGTTCAATCTGTTTACACATAATAGAAAGTTCAACTTGCAAAGACTCTGTATTTATGTAGCCCCATTCTTCACAGCAACAAAATTAAATGATGTTCAGTAAAGGTTTTCAGTGGGCTCACATACAAGTTTTTACATGAAATGAACACTAACTTAGGCAAAAGGCTGCTTTCCCAAAACAAAGACTGGATTAAAACGTTTGCCTTACAAGAGATACAAAATTCAGGGGGGAAATGGAAGGAACTACCCTTTACTCCACTTACTTTCCTAAATGAAGGCATTTAACCACTACTCAGATTGCTCCTAGAGGGAAAATATTTACCAGCCTATCAAACATGCTTTGAGATAAATTCAAATCATTCCAAAGAGTGACTGATTTACGGGGACACTGATGAATGAGCTACCTGATAACAACTTGCTGAACAACAGTGAGCAATTGCCACTACAATACAAAACACTGGATGCAAACATTTCCTTTCAAAGGAAAAAATTCTCTTTGGAAGAAAGGGTAGCCTTTTATGGATCAGAAGCATGCAATCTATATAGGACTGCCATGAAACGAGGTTTAGCTTATTAGAGAAACTTTCCAAACAACACAGAAAGCTCTGGCATTTCAGACTTTAATGTATTTGATGCCAAATTTGAACTTCATTTTCTTCTAAGGGTTTCTGTTCTCAGAGTGAACTCTGCAGGCAGACAAGTCTAGGCCCAGCCAAGTTCACAAGCAAGGACTACAGTAACTTAAAAACTGACCAGACTAAACTTTTTATGTAGGTATAACCCTGCCCCAATATGGGGAAAAAAGAAATTTAACTTGAAATTGCCACTGGGAGATAATACAGCAAGTTCTTTCACAATCCAGGTTTGCTAAATAGGAAGTCTATTGATTCTACATGCAACTGCAGCTACCATTTGGCTGCGTCACATGAAATGAGTACCAGTATTAGCACATTTCCCAATCTCCAACCAGGCCATTTATCTGTGCCTGAGCATGCAGGGTTAGTAAGACCATAAGCAGTGTTTTGGAGATGTTAATCTGTCTGTAAAATAAGTGAGGATTTATATGTGACAGAAACAGAACTCCAGCCTCATGAATCAAGGCAAGGGCTGGGCTTCCTTAAATTCTAATGAGTGTTTTAGTTTGGAAGCAGTAGGATTTTGACCAGAATGTGTTGAGAATCAATTCATTACATCAATTACACTTAATTGCTTCTACTGGTTTAAGCTTAAGTACATTATAGTGAAGGGATGGGGGAGGGCAATTCCAGTTTGGGACTCTGGTGCCAACAAAGACTTTGCTGGCAGGTTCCAAGTGCATTTTCCACACACACAAGGAAACTGCATATGGAAGATTTGCTTCCCATGTTACAGTTCAGGGAAATGCTGAATTTCACCTGGATTTAAACATTACACATATTCATCTGACAAAAGGGTCTAGACCTTGGGGTATATTTTAAAGCAAGCCCTTTAAGATACTAGCATATTTGGAAAAATCAAAAAAATTCCACCAAGGACATATTTAAGGAGACAATCCCAAGTTGTGCTCTTCATCAAACAACATCCTTTGTTACAAGCAGAACTGGGGACTTGTGCAGCTCCCACTGCTTTCAAGTTTTTAATGCAAACACCACAGACAATAAGTGAGACTAGAAATCCAGAGGAACAAGCACACTGCACACAGCCAGTTGAGCTCATTTTTGAAGACCTCACTGAAATAAACCCTTCTGACATTCAACAGGAACAGAGCAGATTATTGGGATTCTTTCTACTATTTTACCAATCAACATATCTGAAATTTTAAAAAATGCTTTTATTTGCATCTATTATTTTTCAAATAAAAACACTACATGAACTTAAAACAGCAGGACAGAACACTGGAAAAACTACTCCCATGACAACTAAAGCAGCAATTTGGAGATTAGATTCAAGCCTAAGCTTCATTATGTTTGCAAGCATTTTCTTTGGCTTTAAGAAATACCATCACCAATTTCCACTGAACACTTACACCGTCTCCATACAACCTGGGGCTGTTCTACCTCAGAGGATTTAAATGAAGAAAATATGGCTAAACCTGGACGTGTATTTGTACATAGTCCACTTGCTAAAGCAGAATTGGAAAATTTAAAAACTTAGGAAAAGATTACATAGATTTATTTCAGGCTTCAAGCTGGTAATAAGGATGGAATTTTACTCTAGTTAATTGGTTTAGATACAGCAGCAAGGATTTGAGACAGATGCATCCTTAAGCTTTGGATAACAGTGATGTGTGGATTAAAGTTTTTAGTACATAGTTTGAACTCTCCACAATGGTCAGTCAGATATAAACAAAAAAATACAAGTTTCATGGACATTCTACCTAATAATGCAGCATTTATGTACTTGGTTTCTTCATCTCATTATTGTTACATTGTGCTTTAGCAGATTATCATTACTACCACAGTTTAAATGAGATTCCCAAAGGATAAATCAGTGCTGTGTACTGAGCAAATGTTTAGACCCTGTCGAGCCACAATCTGATGTGAAGCTATCACAAAATGTCCATAACAGCAAGTATCAGACTCCCTGCCCACAGAACTTTTATATAAGAGAAGAGAGGGAGAAAAGCACGGTCTGAAAGTATACCTGTAGCACTATTTCAGTGTAATTTCAAAGAATTGCCCATATTTACCTAAAAAATAGGTATAAAAATCATATCCCAGTTATTGCTGAACCTGGAATTCAGACGTCTCATGTGTAAAGCACCAAAGATAAGCTGCCTTATCTTATTTAGACACAAAGACTGTGAGATGCTGAATTTCTTCAATTGCTCATTAAGAGCACTGCTATATAATTAAGCTCCCAAAACCAGTAACATCCTTGTAAGAGGTACAAAATGCCTTTCTTAAAAAATTCTTTGGTCTTACAGGATCACAGAAAGTTTTAGGTTGAACCTTAAACATATCTTGTTCAACCCCCTGCCATGGACAGAGTCTTCCCACTGGACCAGATTGCTCATAGTTCCTTTGAACACTTCCAGGGATGGGGCAGCCACCTACACAGCAAAATGGTACTTTAGAGTGACCTGCTGGTAACAATTAGCTAGAAATACATATATACACATATATATGAAAACTAACAGTATTTCTTACTGGGACAGACATTGAAGAAAACATTTTGCCAAACTGATAAAAACCAATATATTTCTACATGCTGTAGTATCTATAGGGTCTGTTCTGTAAGAAATCAGGAGATTTGAGCTGTCCCAGAAGGAACAGGCTGGCTGCAGTGAGCTCTGAAAGCAAGTACTGTGCTGCCCACTGGCTTGCCTTTGCTTCTGCAGCTGACAGAGTATTTAGTTCAGATTAACTGTAGCAAAAATCCAAATTTTGTGCTATAATGTGATAATGCAGTCAAAGCACAAAACAAATACCTTGTCAATGGCTTTTCCAACTCTGGATACACTGCTGTGGATGTCTTTGTGGTCCGAGGCCAGCTTTTGGACTGTGTCCTTTATTCTCTTACAACACTGTGTCATAACAAGTGAAATTGTCCCCGACAAGTCCCCATCTTGATCTAGACAAAAGAGAGGAAAATTACCAACTTTGTTGCAGACAAATGGCAATATCACATCTCTTAATATGAAAATTACCAACTTTGTTACAGACAAATGGCAATATCACATCTCTTAATATGCAACACCATCAACAGACAAAAAGCGATATTAAAGAAATGCAATCTAGAGAGTATTTGGAAAGCAAGATCAGCTTAACTGAAGGCAGATGTACAGGAATTCACCTGTATGAAAACTCTCCTGTGGAATTAGGAATCCAGCTGGGTGCACAATAACATTGAACAAGTACAACAATTTAAAAATTTAATGTAAAGGTCTCATGTGTCTCAGTCACAGCAGATGAATAAACATCTCGAAGTAACACTCAGTTCACAAATCTCTAAGGACATAACAGAGGGATACTGAAGCTACTGCAGGATCAGTTTTCTTTTAGACAGCCCCTAAAGGTAGATGAGAACATCATGTTTAACTTCAACAGCATGCAAGCAAAATGAGGGTGCAAGCAAATGTGGATTAACGATGGCCCAGTTAATTCTTGCCCTACAAGCCACCCACTGCTACTGGACTCGGTGTTTGAGCTGTAGGAAACTTCTACTCCTGACCTGTGGCAGTAGCTCTGAACAGTCTCCATTTCCCCTGAATGGATGAGAAGCTGTCCACAGAGGACCTGTGGATCTTATTATGAGATTTATTCTCTAGAAACTGTGACATTTCTTAGCTGATGTCCAACAGGTTCACTGCTATATGACCCACTCTGTGAAGAAAATAATAAACAGGACAGGCTTACAGCCCCCTGACCACATCACAGCTGACATCCTTTGTGTCTTGATTCAAACACCATTCAGAAGCTTAAGTCAGGAAAAAAAACAACTTTTTTTGGTGCTTTACCTCAGTTCTTTCTTCCTGCTTTTGATTTAAAAATATAAGAAAAATCTCCCTTCCAGTCTTACCTCTGAAGGTCTCTCCTTTCTCAAAGTTGAGAATTTTTCCTTTAGGGACACAGACTTAGCAGCCTTCCACTGCATGGGAAGGCTAATTTAAGTGGGAGAGCAGCTCAGAAATGTCTCCCTAATATTCCAGACCCAAAGCCTTCATGTGAAAAAACAAAATCACCAAAATATCTCTTTAGAAGAAGGATTTTATGGAAAACGTGTTCACTTTTAAAGGTTGGTCCTTTTGATTTCATGTTTTAACACATCTTTGCTTTCAGCAGCATGTTAAGAGCCCAGTTTCTGCAGAGAGCAAAGAGAATCCAGAAAAAACTGCAATCATAGGGAGTAGATAATAACTTCACAGCCATTTTTCTAGGCCCCTTCTTTCTTGCACCCTCTGAAAGCAGCTGCTGACACTGTCACACACTGAGCCACCCCCCTGTGACCAGCAAACAGCTCCTGCCCAGCCCCACCAGCCCCAGCTGGGCTAGTTTACACAGCATTTTTCCAACAGCCACGGGTTCTAAGAACAAAAATAACCTTCACCATGCTTTTTTCTCCCTGCAGTCCCATGAAGCCAAGGATCATCTCCTGGGCAAAAGGTTAATGGGGCTCTGTGGGTTTTTTTCTAGGGGATGAATGAGGAAAAATAAGACTGAAACAGTCACTTCAGTGATTCTGTGCATCCCAAATAAAAACTGAAAATTCCACTCAACTATTACAAAAAGTTCATCTCCAAAAATTATTTCAAGAATAATCACTATTTCTTAGTTGCTATTTAAGTTTTATGACAAACACTTAAAATAACATGAAGGACCTTTAACTGTCTCATGAATTTTGCCATGGCAAAATGACCAGCCAGAGATTATGCAACAAGCAAAATGGAAATACTCATTTCCCAACCAACAGAAAGGCTAAAATGCACTTTCTGAAAGCCATTAAGCTAAAACCCAAACAACCCACTTGGGTGCCTGCTTTTACCCCAAGCAAAGAAGTGAATTATTGGTCCTTGACATTGTAGCAGAAACCCAGCTCCAATAAAGCAATGAAAATGTCCACAGAGGAAAAGCCATCAGAGCTGTAGAAGGTTTCCCCTCTGCTCCCCTCTCTATCAGCTCCAATCAAACTCTGAGCTACTTGCACTAAATCAGCAGGAGAAAGCCTGCAGCCATCCCTCCTGGCAATTCAGGGTTCACAGGAGAGAGAGCTTCCCTCTGGGGTGTGTGTGCACAGTCCCAATTTTTTTAAAAATTAAATATATTGGCCCACAAACACCAAGCACAGAGCAGACTACAATGCCAAGTTTACTCAGCCAGACACACTTATGCCATCCAAGAATATGCAATCCTTGGCTACTCCAGGAAGACAGATTTATTAAGAGAACAGAGAAGAAAAACAAATTTGTCTTCCCATTCACAGGCCTGAGCATAGGGCTGGTCTGCCCTTAGGCTTCAACATGAAATCAGCTCAAGACATTTTAATACACTTGTGAAGGGGGGAGAAGGAAACCAGTTTAGAGGTTAAGGCAGTTTCTAATAGTTTCTTCTTCACCACCCACTTCCTTTTTTATCCAGTGCCTGTTAAGGTCTTTTCATACATCTTTGCTCTCAGATCTTGTCCTAACCTCTTCCTCAGCAGTGAAGGCTTTCATTTCTCTTTCTTTTTTCCTTTGAAATTACATCCAGGAGCCTATTTCTGCAGTTCATAGCCCTGAATTAGACTTCCACATTAAGATGTCTGGCTGCTTTCAATTCCATCCATTTTCAAAAATCTTCAAGATAACGTGTAAAAGCTGAAAATACCTGTTCTTTTCAGAAAGTTATAAATAACATGTTAAAGAAAAAAGAAAATAGTAAGAATTTTGACCCCTGTGAATCCAGCTCACCCTCAGATGCCAAAATTGTAGGCCCTAGATGTCTAAGGGTACACTAGCAATGTACTGGCTTCATCCTAGAGCACTTACTAAAAGAAAGCTCAATTTGGGATGTGCTCTCTGGGACAGCATCAGTTGTTAAGTGCTGAAATTATCCAATGGACAGTGCCAAATCCAAGCTTGGATGGCAAACCCAACAAGGACCCTTAAGGAATCACACACTGGAACCTTCTCCATTCATTACAAAGAGAGTAAAGGCTCTGTAGCTGCCACAGGAATGTCACAGACAAACCTTTACAACCCAAAAAAGACCAACACAAGAGTGAGGGTGACACACATAGCTTTCCAGCAAGGTCAGCACCTCAGTTTGTGAAGACACATATTTTAGTGACTGTCCTCAATGCCCCAGCCCAGGCTGTACCAAAAAGCACAAATAACACTTACTGAAACACAGTTCAAAACAATGCCAAAAAGATCAAACTTTATTTCATCCCAAATAAACGCCTCACAATCAGAATTCCACATTTGCTCTCTACAGAAACTTCTGGGTACACACAGAGCAGCTCCAGCACACTTGTGCTTGTGTTCCTGGAATTATCCACACAAGTGCTCTGCACTTGTATTTGCACAGGACCACGGCAAACACGTTCTCCCCCAACCAAACAAAAACAAAAACAGAGCAGCAGCACAGTTGCGCTCAAGTTTGGTCTCAGGAGCTTGCAAGTTCCTATTTTTAATCCCTGAGCCATCACCCGCTTCCTGCATGGCCTTGGGTAAATCACTTCAGCTGCTTCTCCATTCCCTCCCACTCCAGCAAACACGGCACTACCTCCATCTCCGGGATTTCGCAAGCTTTAAACGCCCCGTGTTTACAGCTCTCGCCAGTGCCCAGCATCAGCTGTGACACAGACGCAAGGCTTGTTTACCTCCTGCCGAACGCGGCTTCACCGCCAAACCCGGCCACAGCAAAGGAACACAACTCAGGGACACAGGAAAAGAGAGACAAAACCAGAAAAGAAACGGGGGCGGGGAGTGGAGGGGGAAAGCAAACAGGCCAGCTCTGCCCTATTTCCTCAGCATTTCCCCCGGGATGACCAACCCGTCTGTAACCCAACATAAACCAGGGTCACGCCAGAGCTGCTGACCGGGAACAAACAAACCTCTCCAGCAGCACACACGGGGCGGGAGAGGCCCGGGAGGGCCCAGACTGATCACAGAACGATGGAATATGCTGAGCTGGAAGGGACCCACCAGAACCATCGAGTCCGGCTGCTGGCCCTGCACAGGACAGCCCCAACAATGCCACCATGGGGCTCAGAGCATTGTCCCAACACCTCCTGAACTCTGTCAGGCCGGTGCTGTGACCACTGCCCTGGGGAGCCTGTTCAGTGCCCAGCCACCCTCTGGGTGAAAAACCTTTTTGTGATATCCCACCTGAACCTCCCCTGCTCCCACCTTTTAAATGTTCCCTGTCAACAACGCCCCAAAGCTCCGGGGGCTGCGGGGGAAGATCCCCAGCACAGAGCCCTCGGGATGGGGGGGTGTCGCTGCAGCCCAGGCTCTCCTCAGGGGGGTTCCCAGCCCACAAAGCCCGAAGTTTTCAGGGGGGTGTCCAGCCCACAACGCCCCAAATTTCGGGCTTCCCCTCCCCGGAGGGAGGAGCGGGGCCGCGTCCCCTCGGCAGAGGGGGGCGCGGGGGGGGTCTCCACGTACTCTCGGTCTGCAGGATCTCCCTGCGCAGCCCTCCCGCGTACTGGATCAGCTCCTCCAGGCTGCGCTCGCAGAGCTGTCCGTATCCCGAGAACTTCTGCAGCACCTTCTCCAGCTCCCGCTCCACCGTCACGCACTGGTCCATCGCGCCCGGGCCGCGCTGCTCCTCCTCCTCGTCGTCCTGCTCCTCCTGCTGCCCCGCGGCCGGGCCCCCCGCGCCGCCCGGGCCCCCCGCCAGCCCCGGCCCTCGGGCGGCCCCGGCCCCGCTCCCGTGCGGCACCGTCGCCTCGGGCCGCCGCACTTCCGCGCAGGCAGCGCCGCGGACACGCGGGGACCTCACGGCTCTCCGCGCAGGCAGCGCCCCGGACGCCTCAGCGAGGGGCCTTTGCGCAGTGCTGGGCGGAGCGGTGATTTTCGGTCAGGCGGTGCGGCGGGCAGCTCTGGCGCGCCGCCGGCGGGGGTGGGCGGGCCGTGTTTTCCGGTGTCCCGGGGGGATCGGGAAGCTCTTCCCGGTCAGGTGGCGCGTAGAAGTCACCGTGGGGAACGGGGGTGCTATTGCGGGTCAGGCAGGGAGATAGGCAGCTCAGCGCGGGGGCCTGAGAGGCGCCGTTGCCATGGCGACGCCGAGGCCTGAGGGGCGCCGGGGCCCGGACGGTCCCTCTTGGCTGTGGAAAATGCGTATTTTATGATTGGCTTTTCACAAATATTAAAATTAATGTTATATGTGTTATATTGGGAAGTTATGCTGCATTAATTTTTTAAGTAGTGTGTTAAATATAGCTTTAGGTTATAACATAATGTTAAAATAGAAACTGTGCTATGTGGTATATTTTTTTAAAGAAAGGAGTGAGGTATTCGCACCAGATAGCAGGCACAGGACACCTAAATCTTTCAGAGAAAAAGAATTTATTGTTCTCTCATCAGAAGAAACGAACTTCTTCCTGCCTTGCTCAGCCATGACGATGCTGTCAGGATTAAGAGGAAGAAGCTGACACTGACCAGACAGAATCCTGTGTTTGAATGGAATTCATGCATCATGGATGAGGTGTATGAATATGCAACAGGCTGTTGCTTTTAAGGGTTAATCCTCTGTTAACGTGGGACATTCCTTGGGCTTATTTTGCCCAGAAAAAGGTACCCAGACTGTCTGTAACTCTTTGTTCTTATTGTCTCGTATTATCCTAAATCCTAATTGTCCAAATTTTTATTACTTTAATTTTATTACAATTTTTAACCATTTTATTACTATGAAACTTTTAAAATTTTAAAACCAAGTGATTGGCATTTTTCACAAGGCTGAAGTGCATTGGACTGGCAGCGGCTTTTAAAACTGAGCTCAAAGAGATGGCTCAGATCAAATTGCACTTGGTTAGCACCAGCTACAGGCAAATTCAGAGGAGACCAGCAAGCTGATGAGAGGGATGAAGCACTTCTTCTGTGGGGAAAGGCTGAGAAATTGGGATTGTTCAGCCTGGAAGAGAGAAAGCTTTGAGTGACCCAGCTGTGGCCTTCCTGTACCTGAAAGGAATTTACAAAAAAGATGGGGCAAGGCCTGACAGGGGCATGTAGTGACAGGACAAGGGAATGGCTACAAAGAAAAAGAGAGAAGGTTTAGATTGGATATTAAGAAACAATTCTTTACTTTGGGGGTGGTGAGGCCCTGGCACAGGCTGCCCAGGGTAGCTGTGGATGCCCCATCCCTGGAAGTATTCAAGGCCAGGCTGGATGGAGCTTTGAGTGACCTGGGCTCGTGGAAGGTGTCCCTGCACATGGCAGGGGCTTGGAACTGAAGGTCTTCAAGGTCTCTTCCAACCCAAACCATTCTGAGATTTTATGCTGATAGCTCTATGAGCTTTGGTGTTCGGAGGCAGTAGCCCAGGACACACAGGACTCTGTGTTTTGTGTAGCACAGTACAAACAAAGCTCCTAATAAATTTGGACAAAGTTAACTGGAAAACCAGCATTTGGTCTGAGCCTGGGGTAGTGTTGCTTCATCTCTGTCCACAGTGCTGGGCAGGACAGGAAAATCAAGAGTTCGGTATTCTCACCAGAACAGAGGACTTGTGTGATGTGCTGTGTCAGCAATTGGTCACATTTTGGCCCAAACACCTGCTTTTTAATGTTTTTGCTCTTTATTTAATCACAAATTATGCTTAACACAAACACTATCTTCTGGTTTCTTAGGTCATCAGCAGAGGGATTTACTTTGTGAAGTTCTCTGCTGTAGGCTCCTTGGCCATCTCAGCACACTCAAGCAAGGACTCCTTATTTATTTATTTATTTATTTAGGACGTTAAACAGAGCTGTTTTTTTCCAAGGGGGCAACAAATAGTTTTTCACTGTAGAAAAACAGAAAACCAAACTGCCTAGGAAAAATGTGTCTTTATCTGATGCTTTAATAATTTTATTCTGCTCCTGTAAGTTGGTTTGCCCTGGCTGATGTTAATCACTGTGTAAACACGGCAGATCAAACTCCCGCAGGCGGTGACCATCAGCTCCAGCTGTGGCTGCAGAAAGCCCTGGTCACCTGCCCGGGTGTCACAGCTGACCCTGAGCAGGGGGTTGGGCTTCAGAGCCTCCCGTCCAGCCTGAATTCCTGTGTGAATCACCACCAGGTCGCCGGGACTGCCGCACCCAAATGGCAGGGGTGGAACTGGACGGTCCCTGGGGTGCCTCCCAACCCGAACCACGCCAGGGTTCCACGGTTCCACAGCCAGGGCTTCAGCCGAGCTGTCAGGAGCGGTCACTATGTCACACACTCACACCTCGGGTACATCTGCTTCCCGCTGGTCACTCCTACAAAGCAGGAAACATCTGATTTAAAATTCTTCTGCCTACAACACAGCAATGTCTGGGCTGCTGCAGTCTTGCTTTGAGATTCTCATAGAAGCTTCTGTTATTTATTCAACATCAATTACGAGGAGGCACAGTTTCCTGTCACACCTAAAACATGTAGAGATGCACCCGTGTTGATAAAGAAGCACATCAAGAATTTCTGTGCTGGTGAATTCCCAGAAATTCACAGAATTGTAGAATATCCTGAGTTGTAACGGACCCACAAAGATCATCGAGGTCCAGTTCCTGTCATCGAAGTAAATTGTATTTGCAGAGTTGGCTCTTAGGAAAACTGTCTTTCAGGTTGTTTGATTATTAGTTTGCTGAGCTGTTATCTTGATAAAGTCATTAAAAATAGTGTGATGTTAACATGTAAAGGATTGAATTAAGATGTTTAATCCCCTGTTTTATGGTTAATCCTCTGTTTTACTGATCTCAAAATGACAATACTTTTCTTATGTTCCTCCCAGAAGTCTGGAAAGTGGATTATTGTCTGTATTCCCAGGCTGCACAGTCAGCAACTGCCCGTAGGAGAGGATGGGGGAGGAGAGGGAATCCTTGTCATTTACCAAGGGGCAGCAGAGAAAAAGACTGCAGATTTAGTTGACAAGGAAAGGTGGCTGTCCCAGTTCTCAGGATTTCAAGGATTTCAGTTCATTAGCTCCCAAATTATGGTGGTTTTTTTTTTTTTTTTTCTGCTAAAATTATTTAAAAGCAGATCCTTGCTTTGAGCTTTTGTTGAAAGGTGGAATTTATATTCTCCATTCTCTTCACATTTGTAATGTTTGCTCTGTGAGCATAGGACTGACTGACTGATGACTGTTTAATGATGTTAATTAAGTAGTGTTAACCCTGGGGTCTTTAAAAATGCCAGTGTGTGTCATCTTTGTGTTCAGCCCCAATGAATTTCACTTCACTCTTAAGATATTTAGATTTTCCAGATAATTAAAACTCCCTGAAAGATTGTTTGCAGGTGACAAGTCAAAGACATTCTGAGCTGCAACTGGAAACCAAATGACAGCTACATTTAGAAAATGGAACATTTTCTGGTAGGGTCAGCTTAGTGCATTGGGGATGCAGAGGTGGGGAGGGAAGAGAGGATCAGAGAGTCTGGGGGAGGCACTGGATCCATTTAGGTTTGCTCTGCCAGACCTTTGGTTAACTCCTCAGCTGCAGTTCTTGGTTGTATCCTCCCCTCATCCTGGTGCTTCAGTGTTGGCAGCTGCTTTGTTTTGGGTTGTTTTGGGGGATTTTGAGTACTGGCTTGAAATAACCCTGAAACGACTCCAGAGCTTTGAGTTCTGGCAGATGATTGGCTTTGTCTCTGCAGGGGCCTCATTGAGCTCAGGCCATGAGCACTCGGATATGACGCGCTGGTGACAGCCTCCCCAGCAGTTGGTGTTGCAAATAGTTCAGCTGTGAGCGTGGACGAGTCATTGTTGTGAGATGCCTTCCTGCCAGGGGAAGCCAGGGCACCCTGAAGAAATGACTGGGGAGAATAAAAGGAAACTCCTGGAGTAGAGTCTGAGGTGCTCATGTAAAACAAAGAAACAAACCCCAAAACAAACCAAACAAAAAACCCCACCCCAACCCAACAATGTTTTGTAAGTGAAGTTAAATATACAAAGTCCTTCTTCAAACTCCTACCATCACTTCGCAGGTGTGGGAGTTACTTCACACTCACTTGAAACAAAAGGTAGAGAAATCAGGCAAAAGTGGCAAAAAAAAAAAAAAAAGCTTCATAGCTTCATAAAGCTTCTGGAAAAGAGCCCTGTTCCTGGGGCACTCCTGGACTCAGAGCCTGCCTGAGGCCCTCTGACAGGTGATGGGAAATGTTTTATTGGCTGTCCCCTGGCTCCACCAGCTGCAGGGACAAAGCCACTCCCTTGGCTTTTGCCAAGGGCAAAGGATTCATCTTCCCAATGCTTTGCCACCTGCTCATTAGGGAGATGGGCCTTGGCTGAGGCAGGGCAAGTTTCCCAGGCTGCAGTGGCTGGGAAGGAGAGAGAAGCACTTGGCTCTGTGAGCCCCTCTGCCGGGCTGTGCCTCTGGGACCTACTGTCCCACCTGGACTCTGTGAGCCCCTCCACCTGACTGTGCCTCTGGGACCTTCTGTCCCACCTGGGCTCTGTGAGCCCCTCTGCCGGGCTGTGCCTCTGGGACCTTCTGTCCCACCTGGGCTCTGTGAGCCCCTCTGCCGGGCTGTGCCTCTGGGACCTTCTGTCCCACCTGGACTCTGTGAGCCCCTCTGCCGGGCTGTGCCTCTGGGACCTTCTGTCCCACCTGGACCTGCCACCCGGGACATGCTGCAAACCCAGCGGAGCTGCCGAAATCGCTTTGTATTTAACAAAGTAGCACCAGCAGATACAAGGCTTGCAGTCCACTTTTATCTTTTCCCAAAAGAAATGTTGAAGAATAAAGTTGTATGTGAGTCCCAGTGGAAGGGCACAACACTTACCAGCCCATAAGAGCTTTGTGAGGGGCTACATCTGCAATCCCTCCACTCTTCCCCTTTCAAGAGCCAAAAGGAGCCCATTCCTGAAGAACAGTGTCATGAATTTTCTTCTGGAAGAGGCTGTGTTGGCCATGTCACAGAATGAGCTGAACATGAATTGTTGAGATTTTTCATTTAAAAATCATATCAACACACTGAGAAACCTTTAAATGTGTTTTAAAGTCTCTGAGGAGTAAAGTGATTTAAATGCTTTTTTTCCAGATCAATATTAGTGTGCCTTTTTGAAAATGGATAGTACAGAATTACAGCATGTACACTCTGGGGGGTTCTCAGTGTTTTTAAATTTAAGCTGTGCTATTTTTGTGCTCATCTGTATGAGCTGCCAATTTTCATGCAAATTATGGATTCTTAAAATAACTGAATATACAGAAGCACTGTTGAGTTTCTTTCAGAGGAGAGCCTTCATCTCAACGCAGTAGCTTGATTTTAGTATGTTTTTTGTAGCAGGTTAAATTGTATTTTTGCAGGCCAACACTTCTTGTACAGCCTGGCATGGTTCTTCGAAGATCCACTTCAGCAGGGCCCCTGCTGTGCTCCAAAATGCTTCCAATGTGAGCACAGCCCCAACTTAAACCCTTGTCCGAAGTCAGGGTGCAGCTTAAGTTTGCCTTTGGCTGTCACTTTGGCACAAGCTCCCAGCACCCGAGTGCCGAGGCCAAGCCGCAGAGTCGGAGTTCGGAGCCGCGCAGATGAATCTCACTGAGGAATTTTGGAATTTGCTTTCGCGCCAGCCTAGGGCTGGGAGCTGGACTGGCGTGCGGGAATGAGGAGCGGAGGGATCATCTCTACACCCAGCAGCCCGAATCCAAATAAACTTCGTCCACTAAGCTGCCCTAAAACTGCCCCAACAGATTGACCCGGCAAATACCGGCCCCCAGTTCTGGCTCTGTAATTTTTTTTTTTTTTTTTTTTTTTTAAATGAAAAGCATCGGCCGAGTCGGATCCTGCCCTCTCCCTCGCCGGTATCCGAGGTATTTATATATTATTTTTCTCGCAGCAAAGCGCAGCTGCAGGGTCCAAAGTTGCAGCCGGGGACAGGGATACGACCGCCCCCAGAGCCCGGAGGTGCGGGGTCGGGCCGCAGTGCTGAATCACGGCGGGGGGGAAGGAGAAGGAGGAGAAGGGGAAGGGGGAAAAGGGGAAAAAGGGGCAGGGGGGCGGAGCTGGCTGTTCACGTCACTGTTATGTCTCCGCGGCTCCGCCGGGGCGGGGACAGCGGCAGCGGCGGGCGGGAGGCGGGGGGGCCGCGGCCCCGCTCCCCTGATAGCCCCCGCTCCCCTCCCTCCCTCCCCAGCCCGGCCTCCGGCTCGGCGCTCCCGGGAAGATGTGGGTGAAGCTGTGCTGTTTGCTGCTCTACTTCCTGGCGCTCTTCGTGCTGGCCCGGGTGTTCGAGGCCGTGGCGTGGTACGAGAGCGGCTTCCTCGCCACGCAGCTGGTGGACCCGGTGGCGCTGAGCTTCAGGAAGCTGCGGACCATTCTGGAGTGCCGCGGGCTGGGGCACTCGGGACTACCCGAGAAGAAGGATGTGCGGGAGCTGGTGGAGAAGTCAGGTACGCGGAGCTGCCCCGTGACCCGGGGGGACGGACGAAGGTCGGTGCCCGGCCACCCCCGCCTGGACTCTGGCCGCCCTTGGATGGAGACGCGGGCGCTGCTTCCCTCGGCAGGGCGGGTTTGGGGAGCGAGCTGACCCCCCCCACCAAGGGGATCCGTGGAGGGAGCCCGGGGACCCCGGGGGGTGACGGTCACAGCCCCGCGGCGTTGTGAGCCCGAGCGAGTGAAAGGCCTGCGCTGGACGGGGCACCAGCAGCGGCCCTTCCCTTCCCTTCCCTTGCCGGCCCTCCCCTCCCCTCCCCTTCCCCGGGAGTTCCGCTGCGGGCGGTCGGGTCAGTGCGGGTGGCACAGATGCGACCCAACGTCGTCCGCCGTGAAAAACGAGGAGGAGAGACTCCAAATAGCTGCAGTAGGCTACTGTTTACAGCTGGGGCCAGCTTGTTCCCGTGTATTGCCAGCCGTTTGCTGGGTTTGTTGCAGGTACGGTTATCAAGATGGGCCCCAAGGAAAGCAATGATTTCATAGCTGAGGAGCACAAGGGATGGGTACCCAGGGTTGAGATGGTTTTATACGAGGGGAGCAGAACTAGTTCCTGCGTACAAAAATCAGCTCGGAAAAAGGCAGGGAGGCATTTCAGAAGTAAGGAGAACCAGGTGAAGGAGATGGACTTCTCGGAGCTGATGAAGAGCAGTGGCGATGTAAGAATGGCAGAAGTATCCTGAAAGTAAGGATGCTGCCTGGAGCAGCCGGAGGGAGCTGGCCCCAAGGACTGGGAGATGGGGCTGATGTAATAGCTGTAATGCCAGCCAAGCAGGAAAATGTGAGTAGTTGCTTTTAAATCAATGATGGAAGGGCTGATCCAGGCGAGAGAGAAATCCCAGCAGTCAGGATAGGCAGTGAGGGTCTCTAATGTCTGGACAGAGAGGGAGAAGGATTTGTATGGCTGTAGTGTCTGCCAGATAACCTTAAAAATGTTGGTTTAAATAATTGATATTAATCCTGGGCATGTAAATCTATTTTGTTGTTACTGCTCATTGTTTATTTATGTTTTTATGTTGTTTATTGGCTTTGCTGCTCCAACAGCAAAAAGCATTAGGCACTTTCACTTTTGTTTCCAATCACTTTCACTCCTTGGCTGTCAGGTACTTTCATGATGTCATGCTGTTTGGGTTGCATATGCTTCAGGGAAGTGTTTAGCTCCAAACAAGCTGTATTAACCAACTTCTTCAAATGTCATGGAAACACTTCTCATACCAGCAGGCTTTGCAGCATTCTTCTGTGGTTGCGTTTTGGTTTTTTTTTTTTTTCCCCCTCTAAATTTTATGAATATTTTTGCAAACCCCTAAAGGGTTTCAGCCGTTGCACTTATTTTTATATTTTTAAGGAAACTGGTTTTGGACAAGACCTCATTTCTTAAAGCTTAGTAGATTAGTTACTAGAGTGCAGGTTGTCATTAACAGTGTTTGTAATGATTGTGAAACAAAACATGAGAAGGAAATGAGATTACGAAGGAAACATCATCAGATGATTTTACCGTGAGCTTTTTATGTCGCTGCATTTGGAGTTCCTGGGAACTTTTCCCAACTATGCAAACAAAAGCCAACAGCTGAATTATTCTGCCTGAGATTTTTACTAGCAACAGGACTACAAACATTGGGTTTTGGTCCAGAATTAATGATTGACATTCTGGAAGTCTGTGTGAATTATCCGTGTTAAGAAATTGCTTGCTGCAAAATCACAATCCTGTGAAATGAAAGCAAAGATGTATCGACTAAAATTGCTCTCAGCCACTGAATATTGATATTTGCAGAGAATGAGCCTTAGAAGATGTTCTTTTATTCCTTTGTGTGCTCATGCATGCATGGTGCATCTGTGTAATCAGAAACAGAGCATTCGTATCTTCTGTGGTCTGACTGAAGTCAAATTGTTCACAGTCACGTCACCAGAGATAGAATTATAGTAACAACTTAAGGTTTAGCTACCTTTGTACTGAAAAGGCTCTCTGAGCAACCATGCAAATATAGTTAGTTAAACTGTTACTAGAATTCATGAAGTAATCTTTCTCCAGTGCCATTTTAATTGAATTTCTCTAATCGTCTCTTTTTCAGGAGACCTCATGGAAGGAGAGCTTTATTCAGCTCTCAAGGAGGAAGAGGCCTCTGAATCAGTTTCCAGTACAAACTTCAGTGGTGAAATGCACTTCTATGAGCTTGTAGAAGACACAAAAGATGGGATCTGGCTGGTACAGGTATATAAATTTGACCTTTTATTTTAATATATATTGATCACACACAGAATGTGTTTCAAAGGGGGAGTTTATAAGGGTAATTAACTAGTTGTAAAAATGTGTAACAGGGAGATGGTGACAAAGATAAACTTCATCCGGGAGATGAGGAATAGAGGAATAAAACAAGAAAGGCTGGAAGTGCCAGAGTTCCTATACAGACAGGAAGGGGAAAAAAAAAAGCGCTTGTTATTCTCTGGATTGTTTTTTGAAATGCAGGCATTTTAGAACCAGAAAACAAGCAGAGCAGCACACACTGAAGTACACAGAGTATGCAAGTTCTTGGCCCTGGGTTTGTGAGAGCATTGTAATGGGTGAAGTAGGTGCATTAGTACGGATGCTCCCAGCTGGCACAGGCTCCTGGTGCTGCCCTTCCCTTTGGTTGCATTGCATGCTCAGACCAAACCAGTTTAAGTTTCTGCTTGTCTAAGGGGCTTAGAGCACTTGTAAAGTCTCTGTTGGCTCTTCACAAAGGCAGGAAGGATCTCAGTCTGCCAACTTCCCATGCTAGCAGGCTGCTTCTGCAACATATTCCAGTAGCTTCAAGTTAACCTTCTCCCAAGCCTTTTTTGCCCAGCAGTTTTACAGTCTGTTTTCCAAGGGTTGCATGAGAACAAGAGATCATTTAGGAAAATAAAGACAGACTTTTTCCAATAGGATTCTGAAGCAATTATTCATCATTCCTGAGAACATAGTAACCTAGACCAAAATGTAGAAATTATTTGTTGACAAGAGGGTGTTTTTTAAGGCATAAGTTTCCTCCTAACAGCCACATGAGGTGGAATTCACACAGGTGAATTCCCCACCAGACAATTAATTGTTCCGTTGACAGCTCCTACCTGGTTTGTCTGGTCTCACTTAATGTTTTCTATTTAACAGGAAGTCATTATATCTTCATAATCTATTTATTAGACCTGTACTGCCACCACATCAGATCTCATCCCAAAATAGAAAGTGGACAGATGACCTTCAGACTCGGAATGGCCTTTGTGTTTTGGGAAGGATACATTTGGAGTTCATTGAATCCAAGTTTGAGGTTTAAATCATGCAGGAGGGTATTCTTCAAGCAGAGGGAGAGTGTTGAAAGGCAGTTTACATGTCCCCAAGCTAGCTGACAAATACTAGCATGAATATGCTGTGAAAAACCTTCCCTCCTCCCTGTGCAGCTCAGAAGGGTGAAATATGATATTTCTCTGTTGTCTTTTGCTTGCAGAATTTTATTTGTAATGGATTTTCCACTAGCATCCTAATAGCAGGTCAGATAGGCTGTGTTTTGATATCTCCAGTGTGATGAATGTTGTCATCATTCTGGGAATATTTGCACAGCTATTCTGTTGGTCACAATAGCTGTGGAAAAAAAAATAGTGGAATTTACAGAATAATTTACTTGCTGAACACTATTTGTCTATTTCTCTACAATAAAAACCACAAGAGATGTTGAATTTCTATTTTTCATTCTTGCTTTTCGAGTTTTCATCACTTTGAGTTTTCATTTGCTCCATTCCCCACCACAGCTCCTGTCCAGATAACTCCTGTGCTGAATTCTTCGTGTCCTTTCACAGGTTTTCCCTCTCTTCTTTGATCTCATCCCTGCAGAGCTGGTTTTTACCATCATTTCCCAGTTCTAGCTCTTGATTCCCTCCCTTGCCCATCCTCCTTTGCTGTTTGGAATCCTGTGGAAACTTTCCAGCTAATTAACCAGCTCAATGCTCATGCAGGGGAGCGAGGATGGGTTTGGTGACCATGGGCAAGGTCAGAGATTCCCCTGCTCTGTTGCTGCTGGCTGGGAAGCAGAAAGGATCTCCAGATCCTTTTCAGTATCCTGAGCCCTGAATCCCTGTTCTCTGGGGGCTGCTGGAAAGGAGCAGAGGGAGAGGAGCAGTTCTGCCTCAGCTGGCACAGTGGCTGTTGCTTGAGTTGAACACTTTGTGATGATGTATTAGAGGACTGAGACCTGAAGATGATTTTTATTTTCCAGCTCATATAAATGAAATTTCTGGTGTGGCATAGGCTGGGAGTGTGATAGCCATCACTGTCTCCAGAGAATCAAAGGAAAAAAAAAGAAACAATTATTATTTCTTGACACGTTTGACAAAAATTGAAGCGCAAGTTTATCATTTAGAGTCAGCAAGATGAGTTCCTTGAAGAAAGTCAAAGCCAGTACAGAAGAAATCAGTGTTTTGTGGCTTTGTTTCTTTATTTTCTGGAAATCCACATGCAAAGCATCCTGGTCCAGTGGTAATTTGTTTACCAGTGTAGCTGTTCACAGCTCCTGTGTGGCACTTCCATAGAGCCACAGACAGCAGCATGTTCTTTCTTCTATTAGCTCATGATCTCATCACCTTTCCTTTTATGCCATTCTTCTTGCTTGCCAGCTGCTGTTGTGCACTTCTTTGGCTGCAGGGAGGGTGGCTTTTAGTTTCTGGAGCTGCTTCTCTTGTTGGTTAGGGGAGTTATATGTACATTCTTACTTTTCCAGGCTCTGGTTAGTCTCTAGAAGCCTGTCACATCCAACAGTACTGTAGTCCTTATGGCTTTTGAAAATTATCTATAGAAAAAAATCCCCTCTGAATGAAGGTAAAATCTAAATGAATGTATATTTTTATTTTAAAAGTCTCTACTATAACATAGTGGCAGAGAAAAAAAAAGGGAACTTTTTTCTTGGCATTGAAGTACGAGGACAGACATTTTGATTGTGTCTGGTAGAACTGCAAAGGGCATTGTTATGGATATAAAATTCTGCAGTCTATTCTGCATCTGTTTGTAGTTCAGGCAGTGTAGTTACAGGGCAAGGGATGTGCCTATAGCATTTTGGTGGTGATGGTTTGTTTGTTCTTCCTTTTGCTTGCGTGTAGGATGTGATTTTCATATTTATTTGCATTCTGAATTTTGCCAGGTGATCAGCTCTTCTTGCTAAAAAGAAACAAAGCAGAAACACTCAATTCTTTCAAAATACATAATTCAGTATTTGTATCTTTTCCCAGAGCCCTTTACCACAGGATAGCTGATTTTAAGTTTCAGTTTTCTTCTTGAGACTTCATACCCAGTCAAGGGTGCAGAATACCATCAGCTGGAATGGATTAGTCCTTGTAGTGCCTGTGTTTCTGTGTTAAGTCATAGCAGAAGCTCATTTATTCTCAATCTCTGACTTAACTGACAGCATAACTGACTGTCCAGATCAGTGCATAGGTCACTTCACCTCCCTGGAGAAACTGCACATAATTTTGAGTGGTTAATTTTTGTGTGCTGTGATGGATGTAGTCCTTGCCTATTTGGATGTGATTTCTCACAATCTCTTTCTTGGAAAAGAAAGGCAGAAAATCTCCAGATATCTGCAGTCCATATGGATGGATTCTGAATGAGTTGTGAATTCTTAGGAAAGAGAGTCTAAGTGGAAATTCAGTTCCATTAACACATTGTCAGATAATAAACAGAAAGTGAGATGTCTCAGAATTAATAGAAGTGCAGACATTCGTGTAGAAACTTACTGACATTATCTGGAATAAGTGAGCTTTTTTCCAAGCTTCTAATAAGTAAATTACCAGTCCATTTATAATTAATTGTATTTTTACATCTATTTTAAATATAGAAGCAGAGTTTGCAGCATAGCTGTTGATGAAAAAGGGTTCTATGACTAGAGTTTTTGAAGCTTTTTATCTTTGTGGAGCCCTAGAAATCTTCCAGGTGGTGCATGGAATCTTTACAGTAATATTGAGTTTCCTCTGCTCATTTACCCTCTGCAGGTGCCGTGCAGGAGTGCATGGGTGTCTCAAACTGGAAACCACTGAAGCAGACAGACAATTCATGCAACCTTACCAGTTCATGAAATGAATTAGAAATCACTTTTGTCTTTGGCAAACCTACACAGGCTTTTTCCAATTGAAATGTCTGTATTCCTTATGTGAAGAGTGACTTACTGAGGCAGCTGTGACTGATCCTGAGAGAACCACCTGGATTTTGTGTGTGCAGTAGGGAATAGTGTCTCTTGCTTAATGGTTTTGTTCTTCCTGATGGTGTAAAGTCTGTCACAGTGCCCTAGTGCCCAGAGCTGAGGAGTGCTTGGAGTCATTGTCTTTGTGGCTGAGCTGTAAAACCAAGTTGTCACTATTACTGTGTATTTGAAATTGGGTGCTGTTGATATGAGCAGGTGTGCCTGACACTTGCTGTCCCAGCTAGAATTGGTTAAAATAATGAGAGCTGGAGCACATGAGGTGTTTGTTCTGCTTTTGCCCCTCTCTGACTCATTGTCATGCCTTGTGATATTTGAACACTTAGTTTTGAGCAAGCTTCAAAACTTCCTGAGAACAAATCTTGTTCCTCTGACCTGCTTTGAGATCTCTGTGTACCTGTCTGAAAGAAATTGAACAAAATCTGATTTAAATGCACAGAAAACAGGACAATGCTCAAGTGAGGTTGTTATCATGTCATGCTCAGGTACTTCAGGGGTAGCAGAAAAGGAGTCTTTGCATATTGCATTGCTACAGCAAACTCTAACATCAGCTGGGCTTCCTCAAGCCTCTTCAATTTCAGTTGTATCTTCACTTGTATTTTAAGAATCTATGTTTCATAAAATAATCTTTAGAATGGTTAAAGATACTTGGAAATTAAGGAGCAGCTGGATCCGTGATGGCTATAAAGTAGCTATTGCAATATTGATGCACCTGCCCAATACACTTGGGTTTGGATTAGTCAAGAGAGGCAAAGTGCCTTGCTGACTTAGTCCTCTTTTTCCAAGTGTTTGTATCTTTCTGGCTCTGGGATATTTGCTCTTTAAGGCTGTTCTATAATGTCGTAACTATGACTACTTTAACATATAGATAAAAATATTTCTATTTTTCTAATTACTTTCTTGATTGAACTCTTTGAGGGTAATTCAGTGTCATGAGAACTCTTCCAATGCAAAAGCTCCCTATTCCATTGTCTTTTGAAATCATCGGAATCTCAGCATTTACAGTATTACAGAGATGGTAATTCAGACCCTGCTGATCCCCTGGCCTGGGTTAGGTGTGGGTTAGGGAGCAAATCCACTCTGTGATATGAACTTGTTAAATAGCAGGGTTACTGTGATCCTGTTGGATTCCCTTAGCCCATTAAGATGATTAATGGATTAATTGAGTTACCCTCATTGTCTTACTTGTCACTCTGACATGTGATATGTCACAGATTGTGAACATAGCTAATAATAAACAAAGCTGAGAGGGTTTGTGCTTCTCCAGACGTGGTGTTTGTTTCCCATCTGTGTTAGCTGATCTCCTAAAAGGTACCTTCTCCTAGGAGCTTGGGCTTTATTTCTGCAACATTAAATAGAGTGTGTGATTGAAAGGGACCTTTCTGATGAGCTAGTTCAGCTTTCTGCTAGACTGTAAAATATGTGTTTAGAAAATATTTTGCTGTCTCTCTTACACTGTAAATTGTTCAAATGCTCCTGTTGACTGTTTTCTTCTTGGAAATGTGTGTCTGACTTCTGGCTTGGTTGTATTCAGGGCTAATTTGTTCCTATTGGGCATAAATTGACATTGCCCTTAGTTTCACGGTATCTTGATGTCAACCACACTCCTCTCAGTAAGTGAGGTCAATCAACCAGTTTGTTTTGTCAGGTCTGATATAGCCTGGGCTTTGCTTGTTTTGCAGGCAGTTCATATTGATGGCTGGTGTTTCCTTGTGGAGCAGCTGATAGCCCCAAGCGTTTGCTCCCGTTGCTGTTTCTAACTGATGAACTCCCCAAGTGCCCTGTTCATTACTGAATTCAATTTCATGTGTGACACTCTGCATTACAAGATTTGTGCAGCTCTTCCTGCATGGTGTTGTAATCCTCTTTCCCACATAGATGTGCTTCCCAATTTTATGTCTTCTACAAATGGCTTTGGGAGACTTCAAGTTCCCACAGGAAGGGCATTAATGGCAATATATACTGAACTGAGCTCTAAGGTAAATCTGTTAAATCTGTTAGCACCTTTCTGGCATTTTGATGTCTTTTTGCTGTAGCAAATTTCTTGCTCATTTTTAAAATTTCTTTTTTTTTTTCACTCACTATAAAAGCCTATCTGTAGCTCTTATGTAATTTTTACATGGGGCATAATACATGATACACTACCAAACTACAAACCGGTACTACATTCCCTTTTTCTCTTGAAATTCAGTTCATTTCCTTCAGGGAAAGTTTCTGTCAATCAAGAATGATACATCTTTAGTAGTTGCATGCTGGAAAGAGGTGGAAAATGCAACTGTCTCTGTCTCTGCACCTCTAAAAATTTTACAGTTTTGCATCCTATTGAAATAAACCTGGTGGAGTTTTTTTTTTTTTTTCATTTGCTCTTAAATATAGCTACAGACTTGTTACTGTCCTGTTAAAATGTGAATTGGTCTGATAGGGGTTTGCAAGAAATTTTCACAGGTTCACCTGTGATCCTGTGTGCTTGTGCTACAGTTCTAGGATGGAGATATCCTGCTGACCCTGATTGAAGTGCATTAAGTTATTTGAGTTCTGCTTTCACCTTCAGGTGATGTAGTTTCTCCCATAAATTTGCTAACTGGTCCATGGCCAGCCACCTCTCCCCTTCACTGAAAACTGAGTCACAGTATTAATTTACCTATAAAAAGAAAATTATCTTACATTTCTATCCTGTCTTCATTGTTTGGTGATCCTACTGCTTCTCCCCCTCTTCTATTCTTATTCATATGACTGAAAAACCTTTTGGTACAGCTTGTAATAGTCTTTGTGTGGCCTAACTTGAATAGCTCATTTTTCCTTACCTTTTTTTTCTTTGCATATCTTTCTTTGATAGCTCTTCCTTTTGACCTTTATTTCAATCCTTGTAGATTGTCAAACTATTTCTAACCTTGCTTTGGAAGTGATTGCTAGGAAGAAGTGCAGGACTTGGCAACCTTTTTTTTTTCCTTACTTGAAATATAAAATCCTGATAGCTTTAACACCATGGGCTTGAAGAACTTCCAGGCCTCTTCCACATTCAAATTCCCAGTCTCCTCAGTCACAGGTTTTTAAGCTAAATTTCTTAACTTATCAAAATTCACACTTTTAAAATAAAATCTGTTACAAGTGTTTGCAGGTTATTTTTAATTTAAACTGAAGTACATTTTGATTGCTTAACCTGCAGTATTTTCTTGAACTCCCTCATGCACTGAGGTGGTGACTGCTTTCCAAATTTCCTTGCCTTGGCATGGTGAACTCCCAGTGCTGTAAGTGGGTGTTGTCTGCAAGGAGCAGCTGCAGTGGACATGTTTATTTGGATTTTTTTTCCATAAGGACATAAAAAAGCACGAGCCCAAAATATTTTAGGAAACTTCAGTGTGCAAAACCATAGCAGGGTTCTTCTATGTAGTTACAAAATACAGACTGCTACTTAGGTCATTGTTCTTCAGTAAAAATAACTTTCTCCAGGAGGAAAGACTTTTTCATAGGAAATTAATTAAGCTGGTGGTAAAATATAATGGTGTAAAATATAATGGTGACTGTATTTGCAACAAAGTTTTGTCTTGACACCTAAAGTGAGCGTTGTGGTGCCAGGCAGAAGAAACAGTGAGCAGGATCTGTCCTCCTGCACACATTAACGTTTTCTCATCACTGTTTCACAACATGCACACAGTTTTGGAAGAAGCCAGTCTGTGAGTAATTGTACCAAAGAGTAATCCAGTCACCAAAGTTTTACTTCTGTGCTTACTAATAAAACATAGTGGTTCCTTGCCACATTGGATGCATTTATCATGCCATAGTAGCTCTGAGGATATTTTAAGGCTATTGTATGGCTTTAGGGTGTCTTTAGGAATTTGGTCTCCCTTGACTGAAGTGCATGAAAAGAAGAAATTTAAAATACCCAAAGCTTCAGTCACATTGGGTGATATAATACAGTAATACAGTAGATTTCCCAGCTGGTTGTCTCAGTGTGTGATGGTTACATTTATCTAATCAGAAAGGCTTTTCTATATGATGTGTGTGTTTTAAGAATAACTTGAAGGATTCTTACCTAGATTTTCACCTCCAGTGTTATTGAAACATTTTGGGCTTAGTGGAATAGGAATGTAGTCTGAGACTTCATTTTGTTTCCCTATGCAGAGCATTCTGCTTGGTGAATTCTTCTATTTTAAGATTCTGTGAGGCTGCTACTTACCACAAAGCAGATAATATTTATGAGTCTCAAAGGCTGGACACGCTTTCTAGGTTGAATCTCAGCATGTCTACAGAGAACTGTTAATCATGGTGACAGCCCAACTTCTAGGGGCAAGCTGACATTTGAGGTTATTAAGTCAGAAAACGATTGGGATAAGTTTAATGGTGGGTAAACAAATATCTAACAAATGGAAGTTTCAATTTTTAATTTCAAAATATATTTTAAGTGGCTGCCAGTAAGCCTGCAGATGCATGTGAGCTGTTTCTAAAGTAGAAAATGTGATGGCTTGTGGAATAGTGCATGATCAGTCATGTCATTCAAAATTACCTGTCAGCTGGCAGAGTTTTCTCCTTGTGGGTTTTTCCCCCTCCCTGTACAGATATAAGTCAGAGGTTGAATGCTGCTTCTTTGTCATCTGTGTCAGTAGAAGCTTACAGTGAGGTAACCTGAAGTACAGCTGTAATATACTGGGTTAGAGCAAATTAAACCTTGGGATATATCATAGCAAGTGATTGTCCTGAAATGGCAGATGGGACACTGGAGTTGGTGGAACAGTCACATCAAGTTGCAGAGTGAGTCACAGGCAAAGCTGGAAGGAGTCAAGATCCTTAGGCATTATCTGAGAGTTTAATCAGTAGTTTCCACTGCTCAGGAATGGCTGTTGGCAGTTTAATCCGGTACCAGGTACATGCATTCCCATTCATTCTGCTTGCTCTGAGACAAGGTTTCTTTGGTATGTTGTAAGTTCTGAGGGAGAATTGTAATAAAATGTTGGTCCTTTTTTTTTATTACAAAGAAGAGGAACCTGCTGCACCCCCTCTCCTTTCTCCCCCACTATGAACTGGTTAATGATAGTTTTGTTATTTTACTAAAGTTCCTGTTTACTAGCACTGATTTTAGTATCCTAACATGTACTTAAAATGACAATGCACTTCTTTCTGTATGCAGAACCACATTTCTGTCTTAGTGCTTCACTCTCCAAAGACATTTACCATGCCTCCCAGTTGTACGTTCATACTCTGTGCCCTAAAAGAAGGGAAAGGACTATCAAGCATGACCAGCACTCTCTTTTCTTGAAACTTGCTCTTTATTTCAGGAACCAAGCTGACAGTGATACTAAACTGGTATTTCCTTTTGGCAATAGGTCATAGCAAACGACAGAAGCCCACTGGTGGGTAAAGTCCACTGGGAGAAAATGGTGAAGAAAGTCTCGAGATTCGGCATACGTACTGGCACTTTTAACTGTTCCAGTGACCCCAGGTATATCCTTAAAGGATTATCTAAATCCCAAGAGTATCTTAAGGCTCAGCTGTGTTCTAGCAGCAGGGCTTGCTGTGTTGTAAAAGTAGCTGTGACAGAAGGTGGCTTTATTCGTGTTTTTATCTCTCCTAAAGTCTGCTCAGAATGCTCCATTACATTATTTATCAGCTCTGCAGCTTCCTAAAGTGTCGTGTGGGAAATGCATGATTAGACTGTGGAGGGCATAATACAGCAGTGGAGAGGAATGAACAGAAGAGTTTGGCCTTCCAGTCTAGGCATTCAGGGAAAGGAACTGTGCTTGCTTAGGACAAAGCTGAATAGATCAGCTTTAGATCGTTATATCACCATCTGGAAGGGGAAAGCACAGGTTAGCATGAACCTTGCATACAGTGCCTGCCTCCCAGAATTACTGACAAATCCTGTTCCCTGACAAATGTATGTTTATATATAAACTGGCACACACCCTTGGACAACACACAGTGTGCTGTGCAAGAGTCACTGTGTTTGCATATGATTTCTAACCAGGAAGAAGAGCAGAGCCAAAGAAGCTATTAATAACTCTCTGCTGCTGTAAAAAGAGGCTTTTTTTAAACATTTTGTTGGAGGCGTTTGCTTTACATGACAGGAGACTTTGTCTAGAATTCCAGTGGCATGTATGGATGTGCACGTCTTATGCAGCTTAAGTCCTAAATGTTTACAGAAAGCTCAATGTTAATCTTAAGAGGAAATTCTTAGGCTTTGTGGTGCTTATGCAAAATAATCTTGTGTTTGAACATCTTAAAAATTTGGCAGTGTTTCTCTTTGCATATCTCCTAAGTAGCCTTAATGTTCTGATCAAATACCATGTTTTAAATTAATTCATTTTTTTAATACAAGAAATTTTATCGAGTAAACCCTTGTGAATAGTTTTCATCAGGTTGCAGCTGAAATTCAGGAGAATACTACATGCTGCAGTAATCAGGATACCTTTATTAGCAGGGTCATATCTTATGGCTCTTTCTAAAAATGCTGCATTCAGATTCCTGCCAAGGGGAGTTGTAATTGTCTAAATACATGTTGACAGAGCAAAACCACAGAGGAGCTAGGTAAGATGGCTAGTGGTCCCAATGTGCAGGGTTTTCAGAGATTGCATGCCTGTTGGCTCTGTCATAGTTTGATTGTTGAAGCTTGCCAGATATTTACTTGAAGGAGGACTAGATAATTTGGTGTAGTGATATTGGTAGGAAAGGTGCATGAGTGAAGGGATCTTGTGAGAGTTACTATGCTCTGGACCATGATTCAGAGTTCAGCCATGAAGAGCCTCTCCTTTTAGTTACAGATTTGGGGTTCATCCCATCTGCCTCCCAGGCAGCGTGTGTATTTTTTTAGCCCAAATCATCCAGCATCATGTGTGTGCTTCCTGTTCTGCTGGTTTTGTGACCAGCTCTCTCACCTCACCCCTTAGCCTGTCTGCATCTTGACAAGATGGTCCCAGTAGGAAGTGGACACTTGTCAGCTTCATTAAAGCAACTGCAAACAGGCCAGTGTCTGTTCAACTTCACCCCACAGCTGTTTGGCAAAACCAGGATGGAAGGAAGCACTGGGAAAGCTGTGGGATATTGAGTTACACTGGAGTGGTTTTCTTCTTGCCTGGAAGGCCAAGGAAAAGTAGCTTTTAGTACTAAAGCTTTAAAGCAAAGAGTCACCTTGTGTATTATTCAAATCCAGTTCTAAAGCATCAATGGCTACATGGCTTTGTTTACTTTAATGACCTGTGAAAATTAACACTGTTACTCTTCCTGTTTTATGAATACACATCTCTTTACAATATTCCCATAAGATAGAAAGATATTGTAGGAATAAATATGCTTTTCTGGAGAATATTTGGTACCCTTATTTCCTGCTATTATAAGGGTTCCCAGGTGCTCAGCATGTCTCATTTTTGGGCTTAGAATAGAAATGTAGTTCTGGGGTTATGAAAGTGGAATCTAACGTACTGTTTTCTTTGTAGATACTGCAAGAGGAGGGGTTGGCTGAAATCCACCCTCATTATGTCAGTTCCGCAAACCAGTACCTCCAAGGGCAGAGTCATGCTGAAGGAATACAGCGGGCGCAAGATCGAAGTGGAGCATATCTTCAAATGGATCACAGCCCATGCTGCTTCTCGGATCAAAACCATCTACAACTCTGAGCATTTAAAAGAAGAATGGAACAAAAGTGACCAGTACCGGGTGAAAATTTATCTCTTTGCCAACCTCGACCAGCCTCCGGCCTTCTTCTCTGCACTGAGTGTAAAGTTTACTGGAAGAGTAGAGTTTATTTTTGTCAACGTGGAAAACTGGGACAATAAAAGTTACATGGCAGAAATTGGTATCTACAAGACACCATCGTACATACTGAGGACTCCTGAGGGGATTTACAGGTATGGAAATAACACTGGTGAATTTATATCACTACGTGCCATGGATTCCTTTTTGCGCTCGTTGCAACCAGAAGTTAATGATTTATTTGTTTTAAGTTTAGTTTTGGTTAATCTGATGGCTTGGATGGACCTGTTTATTACACAAGGTGCCACTATAAAGCGTTTTGTGGTTCTTATAAGCACTTTAGGGACGTATAATTCACTATTAATTATTTCCTGGCTACCAGTGTTAGGTTTTTTGCAACTACCCTACTTAGACAGCTTTTATGAGTACAGTTTAAAACTCTTCAGGTACTCTAACACAACTACTTTGGCTTCTTGGGTGAGGGCAGATTGGATGTTCTACTCTTCACATCCAGCCCTCTTCCTCAGCACGTACCTTGGCCACGGTTTACTAATTGATTACTTTGAGAAGAAGCGAAGGCGCAATAACAACACGGATGAAGTAAATGCTAATAATCTGGAGTGGCTGTCCAGCCTGTGGGACTGGTACACCAGCTACCTGTTTCATCCCATTGCTTCGTTTCAACACTTCCCTTTTGACTCAGATTGGGATGAAGACCCGGATTTGTTCTTGGAGCGGTTGGCCTTCCCCGATCTCTGGCTTCACCCTCTGATACCAACTGATTATATAAAAAACTTACCCATGTGGAGGTTTCAATGCCTCAGTGCCCATTCTGATGAGGAAACGCTGGAAACCTTTCCAGACAGCGAAAGTGACTCTGACAGCGAGAACAGAGAGGTCTTCAGCAGCGACAGAGAAGTCTCAGAGGACGATGAGCTGACCACATGTCACAGGTGCAGTGAAGGAGGTGTGGATGCCTGTTCCTGTGGCTGTCACTCTTGTCACCACGAGCCATGCCAACGCAAAGCCAGGTCCTACAGCTCGTACAGCTCCGCGGGTGACCTGGAGCCAGACTGGTCAGCCTGGCCCTCCGACATGTTGCACTGTACAGAATGTGTGGTGTGTCTAGAAAATTTTGCAAAGGGCTGCCTGCTGATGGGCCTGCCCTGCGGCCACGTGTTCCACCAGAATTGCATCATGAAGTGGCTGGCAGGCGGGCGACACTGCTGTCCCGTCTGCAGGTGGGCATCCTACAAAAAAAAGCAGCCATACACACACCCGCAGCCTTTGTCGAGTGAGCCCCCGTCTTAGCTGTGTGCCCGTGTCTTTTGTAAGCTTTCAGGATATTACTGCTTGCCTTTTAAATGTTAGTCACTTAAAAGATTATGTGGTTTGAAGTTTTAGTTTAAATGTTAGTGCAGTGAACTAAAATATACATGATGCTAACGTTAATGACAGAATCATTTGGTTGCCTTGTATGTTGAACTGAATGCAAACTTACCTTACAAATAATTTGTTCTCTTCAACATCTGGAAACTTGATGCTGTTTTTGTAAGCACAAAAATCAAGCCTACAAGAGAAATGTATTCCAGCAAACATTTACAAGTTGGGATGTGGGTGAAATTGAAATTCTAATCGGAGACAATTGCTTAATTTAAGTGTTTCTTATTTTAGAGTCTGTTCTGCACATCTTTGTTGAATAATGTATGTTGTAAGACAGTACCATTTAAAAAGAAATCGGTGAAATAAATTATTTTAAAAGGAGATTTGTAATGTTAATTGTTTTGATAAATATTTTGTGTGTATGGTTACGGATGTCTTGCTGGCCTGATTTATCTGTGAAGAAAATAAAAATATAACACAACTCTTGTGACTAATAAATCATCTCCTAGGGATGCAGGAATTCAGTGCTCTGAGCCACTGGCCAAGGAGAAGGCAGTGGTGTTTCACTGGGAACTGTTTCCTTCATAAGTCAGCTGTGTTGAGGTGCTTCTCTGCTGGATGTGGTTTTCCAGTTGATTACAAACTGCTTTTCCAGATGGAGACCCTCTTCTAGCAGCTGTCTCTCCAGTACCCTCATCTGCAGACATCTAGGAAGACTTTAGGGTAGCTTCCTCTACAGCCTCAAAGTAAACTGTTGAGAAGAAGCAGAATATTGTCATGCAGTGACAAAAGTGGCTTGTAAAAGTACAAATTGCCAGCTTCCAACTGTGCTGGTATTCTGAAGTGATTTCTGGCGTCTTTGATAGTTCTTTTGGAGCCATTAAAAAAAAAAAAAGTCTGTTGTTTTCTTTATATTTCCATATGAAACTCTGATTTTGGTTGTACCTTTCAGAAATCATTTGGCTGCAAATAGAGAGGAATTGTCGGTCAGAAAGAAAAAAAGGGGGGGGAAGAGTGGGAGATTATATGAGTAGAGGAAAAGGCTAAACTGGAAAGATACTTTCAATTGTCTTATTTCTTTCCTAAATCTTGCTATGTAATACGAAAGGAGGATAATGACATAAAGATTATGATAATAGGAAATTCAAACACAGCTCCCCATTGCAGTTACAACCCATCTCCCAGTGTCTTTACAGAGGTGGGAGGCTGCATCTCAGAGCTGCTGGCATTGTTTCATCTGTCCAGGGTACCTGGGCATGTTCTTTTTTATTAACAAATGTTTCAGGGCTCTGTCACCAGGTGTGTTCCCAAGAGGATATTCATGTAATTAGCAGAAGAGCTCTTTTTAATTTACTGAGTCCTTTTTTCTCTCTCATTTCCTTTTTCCCAGGGCTGAAGCAGAGAGGTACAAGGGGCACAGTATCAGCAACTCTCCCGTGGTCCAGAAAGTAATTTTTATTCCAGTTGAGACCTGCCAGTACATGTCCTGTCTGTGTCATTACAGCCTCAGCAGAGCAGCAGAGAGGCATAATGAGGGCAAAGATCATTTCTGCTTCCAATTTGTGCACCAGCACAGCGGATGTGCTTGTCATGAGTAGCTGAAATCCACATTGTTTCAGGAATCTTTTGAAATCTGCACTGAACTGAGGCCTTGCCAAGGGAAAGGAGAAGTTCTGTGAGTATAAATAAGGCTGTAGCTGAGGTGCTGACACACACAAGTGAGGTGCTGTATCACAGCCCGCTGCAGCCTTTTGCTGGTACCTCGGCAATTTGCCAAAAGCTGTGAGTGCTAAACGGGCAGTGCTGTGTCCTTGGAGCACTGAGTGCTCGTGGAGTGCACTCTGCTGATGAAGGCTGACCTCCTCACCCTCACACACAGCCCCAGCAGCTCTGCTAATGTGCACTGGCTCAGCCTTGTTTGCAAACCTTTGTGCACACCTGTTACAGCTGAAGACTTGCTTTAATGGCCTCAGTTGCTCTACTCATCCTGTTCTTTTGATGGATGACCCAAACTGCTGTTTTAATTAGCAGGAGAGCCACTGAGGGCACATCCACAGGAGCAGGTAATTATGACCAGTAGGTAGCTGTGGAGGAAAGTTTAGTCCTCTTGTGTCTGGGTTATATAAATTGTTGTGATGCAGATCCTGGCAACGCATCTGTTACAGAATCTTGAGCAGCTGGCGTAGTGTATTGAGAGTCCCAGCAGGACAGAAAAAGCAGTTGGATGTGTTTATTTTATGAAATGCCCGTGTCAGTAGCAGCAGAAGCATCCCAGTAACATTGTTTTCTACCCCGTGCAGAATCTCAGACAGCCCTTCCCTGACGTGTTGACAATTGAACATCCGGAGAAGGGAGCAAAGGAGCAAAGACTGTGCCTGTAACAAGGTCAGCGGTTTCGCTGCTCACATGTTTTGCCTCGCAGGGCTGGGTTGTGCTAGTGCTTGTGAAGTGTCTTAACTGAGATGCTAAACATTCCTAAAGTGTTGTTTTATTCTCTGATGTCTCGTGCCTGGAAGCTGGAGACCAATTGTAAACAGAAAATGTCAAACCACTGAGGTGAGGGTATTCACTTGTTTGTTAGGTTTAATAAAGGCAATGGATGTTTGGTGCTGCTATTACAAAGGATGGATTTAAATAATCTCTAAAGCTCTTTGTCACTCTCGAGTTCATCAATTACTGTTTTATTAGCACTGGCTTTCCCACTGCTGGTGCTCAGTCCAAAATGAGAGCTCTCTTTTCTAAAGTTTGTTTAGATCTTTTTTCTGCATTAAATTCTGAAGGGAAAGATGACCAAGGTGAAACTGTACATTTTTGTAACTCATTAAAAAGTCTGTCTCCAGTAATTAAATAATGAGGGTAAGTATAATCTAAGGTATTAAAGACTTAGATTAAGTTAATAGCACCTTTTTTTTTCCTAAGCTTTTGCACTCTGTGCATCACTGATTTATTTCCAATGCTCTCAGTCTCAGATTGTGCACCGGGGCGTGAAGAGATGGACTGACTCGCTGGAGCTCCAGCAGAGCGGCTCCAAGCTGTCCCTTCATTTCAGCCAGATGACCCTGCGGAGAGGAGGGTGAGGATGAGCCAGCCTGGCCACCGGGATTTTTCCGAAAGAGCCCCGGCAGCTGGGGTGGGGTGGCCATCCGCATGTATGAGCCCTGCCCTGGCGTGTCCTGGGGGCTGTGCCAGGGAAAGGCCGGAGTGGGAATCAGCCCGTGCACCAAGAAGTTATGGAGGTGTTGGAGTTCCAGAGAAGGGAGCGGAGCTGGGGAATGCTCTGCAGCACGGGTGTGATGAGCAGCTGAGGGGGCTCAGCCTGTCAGGGGCACCTTATTGCTCTCTACAGCTCCCTGACAGGAGGGGCAGCTGGGTGGGGATCAGGCTTTTGTCCCTGGAAACCAGCGACAGGACCACAGGGAGCAGTATTAAGCTGGACCAGTGGAGTTTGGGTTGCGTATTAGGAGGAATTTCTTCACAGGGTGATTCGACATTGGAATGGGCTGCCCAAGGCGATGGTGGAGTCGCTGTCTCTGGAGGTGTTTAAGGAAAGACTGGACGTGGCACCCAGTGCCATAGCGGTGTTCGGCCGTGGTTGGAATCGATAATCTCAGAAGTTTTTCCCAACCTGACTGACGCTTTAGTGAGTTACAACCACGCTCAGCGTGCGGGGCGGACACCAGCGCCCGCCCCTCAGCGCCTTCCCGCCCCTCTGCGGGGGCGGGGCCCTGCGCAGCGCCGTGCGCAACGCCACGTGACTGGCGGGAAGCCGTGAGGGGCGGGGCGAGTCCGTTCCTGTCCCGCCCCCACGCGGAGTGAGCGGTGTCTGCGGTGGCGCAGGCGCAGTGTGCGCTGCGCTCGGCCCGGCTGCGGGAACCCGGAAGCGCCGGGCGGTGCGGCCGCCATGGGGCTCTTCGGGAAGACCCCCGAGAAGCCGCCCAAGGAGCTGGTGAGGGGCCGGAGCCGCCAAACGGGCCCGGGTGGCGCTGAGGCCGGGAGTTTGAGGGGGAGTGGCGGCAGGGCCGTGTGGCGTTGCTATGGCGTCGGGCGGGGACTGCGGAGGGGCCGGGCTCGGCCTGGCCCTGGCGGTGCTACACTCGGGCCGGGACCGGGCCGGTGAGACCTCACGGAACCTCCCGGTATCTGAAGGGGCCTGCAGGGAGCCGGAGAGGGGCTCTTTGTGAGGAAGTGGAGTGGCGGGGCACGGGGGAATGGGTACAAGTTGATAGAGGGGAAATTTAGGTTAGATACTAAGAAGAAATTCCTCCCTGTGGACGTGGTGGGACACTGGAACAAGTTACCCATGGAAGCTGTGGCTGCCCCATCCCTGGAAATGTTCAAAACCAAGCTGGATAGGGCCTTGAGCAACCTGGTCTAGTGGAAGGTGTCCCTGCCCATGGCAGGGGAGGTTGGAGCTATAGTCTGTAAGGCTCCTTCCAACCCCCTCACATTCTCTGGTTCTATGATTCTAGCTCCTCTTGCAGACACAGCTTTAAAGTAGGAAACAGTAGCTAAAATGTTGGGACTTGTAGGGGGAAGACAAGTCTGTAGACAAACTGTGTTTTCACAAACAGCTTTCTGCTGTCAATGTGTGCAGTGAAATAATCAAGACACTGGTGTATTTCACTGTTGCCTTTCATAAGTAGCTATAAATGTCTTAAAAAATCTGTTTGGTGAGAGGAAGATCAAATACATTAGAGGTACTGGAAAATCAGCAGGGAGAAGAATGACAGGCACACAAGTTGAAGGCTTAGACAAGCTGCAGTGTCACAGATATCCCCTGGTGCTTTGTAGCAGCTGAGTCCCAGGGGAGCAGGTTATGGTTGCTGCTTTTGGGGTGAGAGAATCAGATGAGAAATGTACCTTTGGGAGTGTCCTTTCCCTTCCTCCTCTGCCTGTGTCAGAGCACTGCATGGGCTGGGTCAGTCTGCTGAGTTCCTGAGTGTGGTACAAGAGAGCACAGGGAGAGCTGGGGCTGGGGGGCTGCTGCTCTCAGGGGTGGGTGGCACATCAGACAGCTATGGCACCCATACATGTGGTCATGCTGCTCTCAGGAGTTCTCATCTTCTACCTGAGGGCTGCTCTTTTGCCTTCCCTAACTGGTGAGCTTGCCATGTTTTCCAGTAGCACAGAGTCTGTGGGGCATCTTGGAGCTCTTGGAGGATGGTGCCAGCCACCTTGAACCTTCTTTTTGGTACACAGCAACAGGACAAGGAGCAGTGGCCATAAACTAAACCACAATAACTTCCACCTTTACATGAGGAAAAGCTTCTTTATGCTGAGGGTGGAACAGCTGCCCAGGGAGGCCCTGGAGTCTCCCTCTCTGGAGCCATTCCAAACACACCTGGACACATTCCTGTGTCACCTGCTCTGGGTGACCCTGCCTTGGCAAGGGGTTTGGACTGGCTGATCTCCAGAGCCAGTGATTCTGTGGTTCTTTGCAGAAAACCCTGCAAAGGCAGTGTGGTACAGGTGGAGGGAGAGGTGACATGAGTCCTCTTGCTGTCATGAGCCTTCCCTGGGGGTGTAGGCTGGCATGGTGACTTCAGAGCCCTAACACTGAGATATTGAGACACCCATTATTAGTTAAAAATTCCTTTCCTCCTGCACCTAACTGCAGCTTTAGAAGGAAAAAGCAGTAGCTGTTTCTGCATCCTAGCTGATGAGGACACAGCACAGCTTAGCTGGTGTCTGCCAGCAGCTGTGCCCAAGGTGCAGTCCCTGAGCAGGGCTAGAGGGAGCCATCCAAGCACTGCAGGAGGTGGATAATGGTGGGGAGGGGTTGAGATCTTTGCAATGGCAATGATTTGCCCTCAATTCTTTTGTCTGCCCTCTCTTTGGATGTGAGATAATTTATTTTTGATCAATACAAGGCAAATATCTTCAGCCTTTGTGAAGAGCTGGTGATACATTTCAGCCTGTCTAAAGCTGGGGATTTATTGTACTTTTAATGCCATGTCTGGATCAGTTGAACTTAAAAAATGGGGTTTCCTCCAGTGTAGTGTGAGTTGGCTCTTTTCATCTTGAGTGCTTTGCTGGCTGACTCTGGCTTGATGCAGTGCTGTGAGAGTGATATTTTTGTTTAGATCAGGAGTGGAGCAGAATTGCTTCATCAGCATGGAATTGTGCTCAGGGTAATTATCTCTGCTCAGCTGGACCACAGACTCCTGTTCCCAGCATTGCTGCCTTGTGCCATGGTCTGCATCCATGTCCCTGTGTCCTGTGTGAGATGAGAGGTGTGGCTTCTTTACAGCTCAACAAATTGCTGTCTCATGTAGCTGGGAGCAGGGACTAGCCTGGATAAGAGTCAGTGGGATTTCCTCCTCCTCTTACACAAAACAGGAGGGGAGCTGGAAGCACCAGGGAGGGCATAAGCACCTGTACCTTTAGAACAGTCATGTCAAACCCGTGGCAGTGCCAGGGATGAGCTGTGGAAGAATTTTCTGCTGTCAGAATAAGCAGGTTTTGATGACAACACACAACCAGTCTTGATTTAATGAGCTGGGCTGTTCACCACAGAGACAGAAGCTGCAAATCGTGCTGTGGTTCATTTGACAGTTGCTGACTGTGCTTGTACATGAAGGCTTGTTGTGTGTTGGTTTGTTCTAGAATACAAGTTGTAGAGCAAATCTCTGGCAGGTGTTACATTTGAGACAGGACAGTTGGCCAGCCAGAGCTCTGTCATGTTTCTCTCAGTCTCTTCCCCCTGCTTTTTTCATTTCATCTTTTTTCCTCTCATTTTCCTCATACTGTAAAAGGCACCTTCTTGGCTTTCTGTCAGGGTGAGGAATGACTCTCCAGGATGTTCTCTCCTCTGCTCTGAAGAACAAGAGAGGAGGCTGCAGTCAGTTCCGGGTTTGGGGTTTTTTTGCCTGTAAACCCAGGGTTTAACTAAAGATACAGGAGCTTTCTGAAACCTGTTGGAAACTTCTGCACCTCTGCAGGGCTTTGGGTTGTATGTGGGGGTTTTTAAGCTGATTTTGTGCTTAGGCACCACAAATGGTGGCTTTTGTCTGCAGCCAAAACATCACCATGACCAAAGGAAATCTTTTGAGACTGGTGAAAGTCTGAATGTGTTGCTCTGCTGGGCTTGTGCACTGAAGAGAACTTGCTTTACAAGTTTTCATTGCACAAGTTCTCTTCACTCTGCTTCCCTAGAAGGATGGTCAGGGCAAGTGGAGCTCCCCACCTCCTGGGTGAGCCAGAGGATCTGGAACAGAGAGATCTTGGCAAGTGCCAGGAGGGAGCTGCTAAAGGAGTGGCTGTGTTTGAACACCACCAAAGGCAGGGGAAGGGAAGCTGGAGGGCAGAGAGACCTGAGCAAGTGGGAGGAACCCAGCAGGAACCTCAAAATGTTGAGCAATGCAAGACTGGGCCAACCATCCCTACACACAGGGATGTGCAGCCTGGGGCTGGCTGGGCACCAGCTCTGCAGGAAAGGGTCTGGTTTCCCATGGATAATAAATGAGCTCCAGTGCACCTCTGCAGCAAGGAAGGCAAACAGGGCTGTGTTGGGAAGCTGTGATCACAGTGCTGAGTGCTCAGTCACTGTGCTGCTCAGCAGTAAAGTAGCCACACCTGCAGAAGTGTCCCAGTGTAGGCACCCAGCTCAGGAAGGATCTCAGCAAGCTGGGGAAGTGTGGCAGAGGCCATCAGGATGGAGGAGGACTGCAGCCTGTGATGCAGGAGGAGTGGCTGTGGGAACTGGGCTCATTTTGGCTTGGAGAAGAGAAGGTGAAGGAGCAGGGGTCTAAAGCCTCTCACTGCCACTGCTGGGGTTGTAGTCAAGGCACAGACAGGTACTTTTGAGGTGTGTCCAGGAGTGGGGCTACAGTCACAGAGGAGAGTTTTGAATTGAACATGAAAGGCCAGGTTGGATGGAGCTCTGAGCAATCTGGTTTAGTGGAAGGTGGCCCTGCCAACAGCAGGGCGCTGGAAATAGATGGTCTTTAAGGTCCCTTCCAACCCAGACCATTCTAGGGTTCTAAGAGGAAAAGTCTTCACCACACAGGAGTAATTTAGATGCATTTGCTCAGAGTGGCTGTGAAGTCTCTGCCCTCAAAACTCAATGGATTAGACCCTGAATAACCTGAGCTCTGTACTTGATCCTGCTTTGAGTAGGGGTTGGCTTGGGGACCTCCTGGAGATCCTCCTGACTGAAATGGGCAGTAACACTCTTGGGGCTGTCATCTGTGCCAAAGTCTGTCCCTTCTACTGAGACCCCCTGTGACAAGTTCCCTGTGTACAGTGACAGGGCTGTGATGTGGGAAGTTGGTCAGGCAGTGAGCATCTGACTCATAACTCACATCCTGGAGTCATTGAAGAGTTTTGCTTGGAAAGGATCTATAAAGGTCCTCTCTAACTCCTTGTCTAAACATTAAGAGCAGTGCAGTAATTGATGGTATCTCTGCAATGTTTGGGGGTTGTATTATTTGAATAATGAAATATTTTAACATCACTCATAACTTGCAGCTCATGCCTTTTGAAGTGCTGCTTTTGATACTGAATATTTAAGTTACATGAAGGTATAAAAGCGTAGTTTTGAAGTTGGAATTTCAAGTAACTCTCACTTCCTCTTTTTAAGGTCAATGAATGGTCCTTGAAGATAAGGAAAGAAATGAGAGTGATTGATAGACAAATCAGAGGTTTGTACTTGTGTCTCATTTTTTGTTTTTACTCTCCTTGTGTGTCTTCAAGGTTTTTTTTTACTTTAATTGAGGCAGGCTGTGAAATTTAATAACTTGGGGTAGTCTATCACATCTCTAGTAAAGGAAGATAAATGTGATCCTGGGGCCAGACTTATTAGTATGTGTTACAAAATGATGGTGCTGTGAAGTTATCCTAGTAAAATTTTCAAAAGAACATGAATATTTCATGTTCCCAGTAAGACATAATGCTCTTAAATCCCTTTGGATAACATGTGTTAGACTTATTATCCAGAATTTCACCCACATTGATTTAATGAGTAGTATCAGTGTGATTTATAATTCCACATGTAGACTGTTCCACTGGCATGTACTGGTGTGAAAGTGCACATGCCAAGCAAAAGTAGCTTGCTGTCAGCTTGGAAAAATTACGGACAGAAGAGAGGAAGGAAAAAAAAAACATTTTCTGTGTGTGGGTGTTTTGGTATTAAATAATGAGCATTGCACTGCTGAATGTATCTTGAAAAGTAGAGGAGTTGCTTAATATTGCACTGCTGTTAGTTCAGAATTTGTTCTACCTGCCTTCCCTGAACCTCAAAATAGGTTTGGGCCTAGGTTTTGTTTTCCTCTTCTTTGTCTTCTACCCTGTCCCTGGGATTTGTCCATGGGAGGTGCTGGTGAAGGATATTTTGTGTCAGCTTCTGTTACTAGCACATACCTATTTGGAGTGACACCCTGAGAAGCACATCCTGCATTCCCCATCCTCCCCCAGTCCTGGGGTGTCTCTGGAGTGACCTGGCAAGGTTTGTGTCTTCTCCCTCTTGTGGATTTGGTTGGAGAAGGTTGCTTGTGCAATACAAAGTGTGTCTTTGTCCTTGTCTCCAATATGAGGAGCAGAGTTTGTGTCTTTCCCAGGAAAACTGATGTACAGGGATGTGAATTCTTTGCTTTCTCCAGGGCACTTTGTGTGGCTGTATCAGGCACAGAGGAGCTGCAACTCTGATCTTACAAGCAAAATATGTTTTAGAGGCTGCATCTTCCCCTGAAGCAAAGAACCCACATGTTCACTACTGATGTTTCTGGAAATTTGTAGTTTCTCTTAACTTTTTACATGCCATAATGCTTTTAATGGCCTACACAGATACTAGGTTACATGGCAGTGTGATATTTTGATGTAAATGCAAATGTAATTATTTTAGCAGCTCTAAACCTGTCTGTGTTTCAGAGTCCTACATTCTAAGAAATACAGTTCAGCACTAACCACCAACCATCTGCTACACTGGTAATTGCCCTTAAAATAAAGTACAGAATATCTTTGTGCCAGAATTTCACATTTCACCAAGGGTCACCTATGGAAGTACATGGTTCTGCTGGACACTTCCCAGGCTAGCAGGCTGCTCCTGAAGGATGGCAGCCAAGTGCCACTGAAGGTTTCCTCAGAAGTTACTCACTGTAGTTGGATTCTGCCACGCTCTCTTGTTTCACCTGAGCCTTACACAGGAAATCACTGCAATCTTTAAGGAAGGATGCTAAGCTGGAGCCTGTGTTAGTTTCCTTGGGGAAGGCTGTGGATGTGTTTGAACAAGGCAACACTAGATCCACCTGGGATGAACTGAGTGGGCTTGGATCACTTGAGCACTTGGCGTGCCCAGTCAGCAGAGATACTAAAATAGCAACACACTCTTTGAAACCATCTGTTGTTGGACTCTTGCTCCTGTAGTGATTTCTGTTTGGAGTAGGTTGCTTTTCAGGGCTTGGAAGGTTTGGAGAAATGGAAGGTATCCTTGTTACTTCAGAACTGAATTTTTTGAGTTGAAAGAGTTAGAGTAATACAGTAACTTAGTGTTTTGCTGAGCTTGTGAGTGCCTCTCACAGGTGCTTCGGGCTGCTTTGTGCCTCTTGTGCTTGATAGTGCTGCAGAGGCACTGGGGAAGTGATTTTGGCTCCCTTGAGGAGTGTAGCTGGCACTGACCTTCAAAGATGGAGTTGGCTGTTTTTGCATACTTGTGCCACTGATCTCATACTCAGCACGTCATGCCAGTGAGAGCATTCACTCGGGTGCAGGCTGCCCTACACTAGCCTGGGTGCAGTAACACAATACTTGTGGTTGTTTTCAGCCTGACAGAGTGAATGTTGTAATTCCTCAGTGCTGCTGGGGTTTTCTAGTGCTTTCTGTTTCCTGCTGGAGCACTTCAGCTCTTTCTTACCTGCTCTGATATGCTGGGACTCAGTTCAGTCCCATGTCTGACATACAAATGTCTTCAAGTTTGTGGTGTTTCTGAAAATAATAGTGGGAAAGCAGCAAAGGTGTGTTTTTCTGATTGTAATCCTACAGCTTTCTGCCAGTCCTTTAAGGTAAACACCTCAGTGAATGATACTGAGAGAATTACTGGTCTTGAGTACAGGGTTCATTAACTACCACCTGAGAAGCTGTGTTGAAGTCTCCAAGTTAGCCTGTGCCAGAAGGTGTGTGTTGGTGCCTTTGTTTTTATAAAAGGGCAGCTTCTGATTCTTCCAGTGTATAACTGTTTGGCATAAATCAAGAGGACTCAAAGCTAAATCTGAACAGAGGCTTTCTTTGAAAAAATTATTCTTGTGGTCATTTCAATCAACTCTTTGTAGGAAGGTGAGGAACCCTTACTATCTGAATTCTTTATTTACTTTAGGATAATTTTTCTTGTGGACTCTGAGATCCACATTTCATCAGTGACTAATTTATTGCTGAGTCTGGAGAAGAAAGGAGGTTGATATTGTCCCTGCTTACTCTTGCATTTTTTACTCTGGGCTTTTTGGAGTACCTGGCTCCTGCTGTTCACAGCCAGTGTTACCTGGCAGGGCAGAACTGTCAACAGTCACATCAGATTTGCTGGAGAAACCAATGGTATTTAAGAAGGCCTTTTTAGTGTTTAATAGTCAAACCAACTCTGTGCTCATGCTTAGTCCAGTATCCCCACTGAAGTACACTCTTTAAAAAGCTGTTGAACAAAGCTGGATGCCAGGAGAGTTTGAACAGGATGTTTCAAGTTAGATGTATATTTTGTGTATATATATTTGTATCAGGCCAGTTTAATAGTCAGGAAGTTATTTTGAAGTTGTGACTCAAGTCTTCCTCTCAAAGTGCTGTGTTCTTACAGGACCTTTTTTTGCTTTGTAAGCTCTTAGTCAGCTCAGCATCATGGACTAATATTCTCAGACAGTCCTGTAGAGTACTCTTGGCTGCAAAGGAAATTACAGAGCTGGATGTTCACTAATGAGAATTTTCCTATTAAGATTTAGCTGAATTAATCAGCTGACATGTAAATCAGCCTAGAGCAAGGTCTTTGAGTAACAGAGGGAATCTGAAATCAAGCAGAAACAATTCTTTGCATTGGAAACACACCTCAGCAAATGACTGATTTCTCTTATATATCCTTAGGAGTTGGTTACTGTTTGCTGTGTTTTTCTGTGCTCCAGATATCCAGAGGGAAGAGGAGAAGGTGAAGAGGTCAATAAAGGATGCTGCCAAAAAGAATCAGAGAGATGTGTGTGTGATCTTGGCCAAGGAGCTGGTCCGCTCCCGGAGGGCTGTGAGCAAACTCTATGCATCCAAAGCTCACATGAACTCAGTTCTCATGGGCATGAAGAACCAGCTTGGTAAGAGCAAATTCTGGGCCCAAGCACTGCTCTGACACTGGAAGTGAGGTCTGAGGTTTCCTTGTCCAGAATCAAAATCAAATGCAGACAAAGCTTGAATGTGGGAACAGCTGTGCTCCTGTGAAAAGCAGCTAATTCCAGTGGGCTTCAGGAACCTGGGAAGATCATCCCAGAGCTGTGAGGCTGCTGAAGTTCTACCCCCTAATCCCAGCAGGCACCCACACTGTCAGAGCAGAGCCTTTGCCACCACCCCATAAACATACACAGCTTTCACACACTGTGAGCAGCTCCACCCTGTTCTTCCTCTTCAGCTCATGAGGTCCACTAGTAGAACACATGTGTACACAACAGATCAGTTGTTCCAGGAGCTGCTCTCAGATGCTCTGTCCAAGCTGGCCAGATATCTGGTACCTGCCCCAGATCTCCTCTGCCTGAACTGCTGGTACCTGGTCCTGCAGGTTTGTGTGTTTCCTGATCCACTTCAATCCATCCCCAATCTACCACTGGACATTCCCCCAAGATTCAGGTATGTTCCTGTAAACCCATTAAAAGATCCATTGTAAGTTTTCCCTGTGTCCAAACATGCTCTTTTCCTCTACATCCCTGTAAGGAGTCCTGCATCCCTGTAGGCATAACCCCCCTCAGTCTGCAGGATGCTCTGAGGCTGCTTCTCCAGTGCCCTGCCTGGATAGGTGTTCCACCCTGGGCTCTGAAGTAATCAGGGACCTCCCAGTTTTAGTTTCTTGGGGTTCCTGCCCCTCATTGTTCCCTGTTTCCTGTGATGAGATGCTCAGCAGATGATGTCACACCTCTCCTCAGAGCCTGAGGGTTCCAGTGGTGTGAGAATCACATGCTCTGAAACTGAACTCACAGCAATTAGGAGCACATTCTTAGTGTGCATTTCCAAACAGTTGGAATGCATTCCTAATACCCCTGTGTCCTGGTGGAGCCTGTGTCACTGATTTTGACAGGACCTGTCACAGGAGTAGAATTCTCTTCATCTTGTAGATGGGTAGATGGTTGCTTCCCTAGCAAGAGTCTGGGGGCATTTACCAACACCTGCACAGAGATGGGGGAGCAGTGCTTGATTTCTTAGTTTGGATGAATCCTTTTGCCCCTTGGCTTAACACCCAAGTGGCAAAAGGGTTCTGTAAACCCTCCTTGGTCCTTTGTGTTCCTCCAGAACCAGCAGATTTCCCTCATTCCTTATCCACATGAGAAGTCTGTTGAAATAGACTGCCTGCAGAATTTTCCATAGCTGGAAACAGTCCAGCCTTTAACAAGCAGAGCAGAAAGCTGTAAAGACAGGAGAAGACTTGCTGGAGATCAGCATGCTGCTGAAATGTCAAAGCATTTCCCCCACCCCAGCATCCTCCCAATAGATTTTAATGTTGGATGAGTGATAAAACAGGAAGTCACACTGTGAACTTTAAGTGTAATATTATGATGGTTCAAATGTGGCTCCCCATGCAGCTCACTCAGGAAAGGAAGGTAGAACCATCCTTGTACTTTAAAGTGTCCATTAAAGGGAAAAACTCAAAACTGCCTCCTCCTTATTACCACTGCCAGCATCTTCATCTTCCTGGGAATGTTCTGATACACTTGGATAGGAAATATGGAGGAATCTAGAATTCACTCTGGGGTTTGTAGTGACTTGAGAAATGACCACTCAAGGCAAGGTGTCTGTTAGTTTGTTACAAATGTAGGGCTTTTAAAAAAAATTACTAAAATGAAAAATAATATGTGCTGTACCTTCATTTTGCTTCATTAAGGACTGACCATTTTATATGCAAACAGGTAAGTTCTCCATGTCCAGGAACCTGCAAAGCTAGATGGCAGAATTCAAACATCTTCAAAATACCCTTAATTACTGCTTTGTGATCTTGGTATATCAATACATATAAGGAGAGCTTGTAAGTTAGAATAGCCTCTTGAAAGAGTATTGTTAAATTCAGTTTAAACAAGCTCTTTTGTGGCTTGTCTGCTTCAGTATTAATATTGTAGTTATTCTTTGCTGTGGAACTATTGCAGCAGAACTTCTGCCAGGGTTGGTTTCCAGTACCTGCTGTCAGACAGGAGATCCCTGGTTCAGCAGTCACTGCAGCTCTGCTGCTGAGGGGCTGGGCAGGAGCAACTCTCTCCCTGTCTGTGGTGAATTGGGTGCAGGTGGGTTGAAATCTCTCTGCAGACCACCCGGGCTCCTCATTGTACAGGACATTTATAGCTTTCCTATAAATGTGACTTTTCCAATGTGGGATAAGTTGGGCTTTTCCAGGAATTTAGTCAAGAGTGAAGAAGTGCAATGCCTGTTTATTTTTTAAATTGAATTGCCTAAATGTAAACGAATTTCTGTGTAGAGAGGATATAATTTTTCTGCTTTCAGCAGTTGTTCAAACTGTTCTGTGCCTCTCTCCTTCACAGCTGTCCTCAGAGTAGCAGGTTCATTGCAGAAAAGCACAGAAGTCATGAAAGCTATGCAAAATCTAGTAAAAATCCCAGAAATCCAAGCAACAATGAGGGACTTGTCCAAAGAGATGATGAAGGTAAGGTCTGGCACATAAATCAGACTTGAGTGAACACAGTGGGGCTGTCTCTGAGCTGTGCAGTCACTTGGGTGGCCCCTTTGTCACAGGGCTGGAGTGAGCTCAGGACACTCTGACTCCATGGCCAGTCAGATTCTGGTGACACAAAGAGTTTTAAATCTGACAGCAAAAAGCTGTTAGACCAACATTCCTAATAACAATTTTGAGTCAAAATTGGCAACATATAGGGAATTTATTCACCATAGACATGTTCAAAGAAACAACAATTTTTAGGCATTTGTATACACTATAACAGCCAAGATTTTTTAATAGACACTCTTAAAAATCTGCCCAATTTATTGCATCATGGTGGAGGTTACTACCAGAATTACTGGCAGAACATCTCATCTGTCTTTGTTTAATGGATAACCTGAGTTTTATCCAGCTGACAGTACTTTATTAAATTTGCTGTCCCGCTTAAACAATTCCTATTGATTAAGTTTTCTGGGGAGTACAAGGCTATGAAGTGTCTCCCTTACTACACCTGCAATGTATTAATCAAGTTTTCTGGGATGTATAGGCCTTTGACTCCTTAACTCTCTCAAGATACTATTCTTGTTCTATGACATCTCATTCATCTCTAGTTATATGATAACCATTAAACAATTATTTCTTGAGTTTTGTTCTTCAACTATAGATTCTCTAAGGGGTCTGGGTCCATAGAGCTCCTTTCTGCAGGTGCAGTGAGGTAATTTCTCAGGGTTTTCTACTGACAGTTAGTCAATACAGATCTAAACCAATACCAGCCAAAATAACACAATTGAACATTCCTTAACTAATTAATTTTATTACAAAATTTTTAAAGAATCACAAAACTCCTGGCTCACTCAGATACAACTCACTGTCACTGCTTTAAAGCATCTAGCTCAGTGTCTCCATGTGATGGGAGTGCTCTGATTTGAAAGCATACTAAGTCTCTGTTATGACTATTACATTTTCAACTACCAAAGTTATTTTTTTTTTCCCCTTCTTACCACTCTAGACTGTTTAATTCAAATAAGTTTATTTCTAAATCATTTTATCATTGTGCACCAGCATGGTTTGGCCATATCTAGGTTGCAGGGCCTGCAAAGGAATGTTTTCAAATGCAGATAAAAAAACCAAGCTGTGTCAAAGAGCAGTTTTACAGTGTGCTGCACAATTCATGCTGCATGACTGAAACCTACACTTCTATTTCACATGCTTGGAGCAGGCTGGGTTCTTGGTTTAGATGTGCAACAATAATAAATAGCCATGGAATCATAGAATGGTTTGGGTTGGAAAGGATCTTAAAGATCATATAATTCCAACCCCCCTACCATGGACAGGGACATCTGCCACTAGAGCAGGTTGCTCAGAGCCCCATCTAACCTGGCTGGGAGCACTTCCAGGGATTGGGCCTTCACAGCTTCTCTGGGGAACTTTTTCCAGCTCACAGGGAAGAATTTCTTCCTAATATCAAATTTGAATCTCTCCTCTTTTAGTTTAAATTAACTTGAGGTTTTCCAAGTGAGAACAGGTGCCTTTAATCCTCAGTTCTCTTCCTGCTTTTCCTCTGCAGTGGTACAGGTGTGTGCTCATGTTACATGCCTGGATAGGCATAACCTCATCTCAGTAGAAATGAGTTTTCTTATTCTGCTGTTTCCAAGGGCATCACACACTGCCTTGTTTTTTTTCTGCTAGGCTGGAATTATAGAGGAAATGCTGGAGGACACCTTTGAAGGCCTGGAGGATCAGGAGGAGATGGAAGAGGAAGCTGAGGCAGAAATTGACAAAATCCTTTTTGAAATTACAGCTGGTGAGTTTGTGGGTGCTGCTGAGAGCCAGGTCCCTGCTCTGTTCAATAAGATGCAGCAACTGAAATCTTCATCTATTCTGTGCTCTCCCACTGGCATCTCTTCCTTTGGTGATGGGCAGAGAAGGCCAGTGGGGCTCAGCAGGACAGAACTAATATCCATCAGCTGCTCTCTATGCAGTTATGTAATTGAGGCTCTAACAGATCTGTTTGGCTGTGCAGTGAATCCTCTTAACAAGGTGAAACTTACATGATTGGCTGGGTATTGTTATTAATGAAACCAAGAAATAAACTCTGCTGCACTGCCTTGAGTCATAGGCTGTGCTATGGGTCCTGGTAGTAACATGCTGTGTCTTGTTTGGGGGAAAAATCCCAAAACAAACACAAAAACCCTCTTAAAACCGAAACCACAACTTCTGCCTGCCAGCTTATGAAGTAATGAATGATTTAGTGGTTCAGTTCTTTGACTTGGAGAATGCTTAGAATGCTCCTTTCACCTGGATTGCTTGTGCTGTGGTGTGACAAAAACAAACACCAGGGCTGCATTCAGCTGCACCACACTGCAAGTGCAGGGCCCACCCTGCTGGCACCTGGTGCTCAGTGCCTGGCACATTGCCCTGTTCTTTCTCACATCCTCATTTGCTTTTTCCATCCTATTTTCCTGGCTGGAGCAGTTCCTCTCCTCTCGAGCAGGCAGGGGGAGCTCCCGGGCAAGCAGCAGGGCTTGGGGGGAGCCTCCTCCCAGAGGTGAAGGAGCACAGAGGCTCAGAGCTGGCAGGTCAGTGCTGCTGGGCAGCCATCATCCCTGGGCTGGCCCTTTCCCAGCTCAGGGCTGTGACCTCCATGGGAAATGACTGGTTGGGTTATTTTAGATGTCTCCAAAAGCCACTAATTATTAAATGAAGAGTTGACACTCACTAATGAGCCTGTGTGTTGTTGCAGGGGCCTTGGGTAAAGCACCCAGTAAAGTCACAGATGCTCTGCCAGAGCCTGAGCCCATGGGAGCAGCAGCTGCTGCTGTGGACGAGGAGGAGGACATCGAGGCCATGCAGTCACGGTTGGCTACCCTGAGGAGCTAGGGCCAGGGTGGATGTGTACAGTTGGCTTGATTTTATTCAGTCCTACCTTCAAAATGCAAAACTTAATGTATTCTCACTTATGTAATATATATGTATTTTTTTTCCTTCCTGAGGATTTTTTCCTCCAAGACACTACTGTAATATACTTCTTGGGGAGTGCAGTCTCTTCCAGTTTTCTGTTCAGCCCATGTTTCCTGTGGTGACATGGCAAGGGTGGTATAATGTTATGTATTTTTAGATATAAAGTCCTGAAATATATTCTCATATTCAAGCAGCATTTCTATCTTAACAGGCACTTTGGTTTAATCTGTTACCAAAAACCTCCAGCACTGTCAGATCTGTGTTTTCCTGAATCAATACAAATTTTATTAAAGCTGCTTCTAACAGTCACTGCCATGGCAGCAGTTTAGTTTGCATCACTTTGCCTCTTTCACAAACTATACCCACCTCTTAACACCTCCCTTTTAGTTTTGTTACACCTTTCTTTAGCACATTTAGGGCCTTCACTGCATCGTTAAAGAGAAGTTTTCAGTCTGTTCCAGCTCTGTGAGGTCACAGGAGAGCCTGGCTTAGCCAAGGCCATGGCACAGTGAGGGCAGGGCAGGTGGCAGCAGTGGGAGGGGGCCCTGACTCACCAGGCTGTTGGCAAAGCTTCCCATGGCGGTGCCAAGGCCTCTCTGCTGCTCCAGTAGCACATTTCAGGGTCACAGGAGAGCTGTGGCTCCGCCCAAGGAAAAGCTTCAGGCAAAATGGATGTCATGGCTCACAAAAGGCTGTTTGGAAACCAAAAATCTCTGACCCAAACCTGTCACTGCCACAGCACCTCCCCAAAGGCCAGAGCTCTTCTTCTAAGGAAGCCAAGTCTCTAAATAATTGTACCCCAACAGCAAGGGTAGAAAAACACACAAGGCACAGAGAGCTGGATGGAGTCCAAAACCTCCCATTTTCAGCCATAAAAGCATAGGGAGGGCCAAGCACTGTTCACCTTTGTATCCCCAGTGCTTCAGGGCTCTGCAATTCAAGTGTTCATCTCCACCCCAAATGCAACAAAAACAGGCAAGAGGGACAGCTTGTTTCTTGTGGTCTTAAAAAAAACAGAAAGGACATATCAGAAACAAAAGTGGGTGAGACTTGCAATAAAACAAGACTGAACAACAAGTGAACAGCAGAGTGGTAAGAGCTCAAAATGCAGTTTCAATAATGAGTGTTTTCAGATCAATGTGCACACACACAGGGTGTGCAAGGTCAGTGTGACTCAGCTCCCAGGGAGGTACCTGTGCTCCAGCTGGCTCCAAGGAAAGCAATTAACCTGCTTCATGTCATCTTCAACTCGATAGTTCAAGAGATACTGTTCAGGTAAGTGTTGTTTTTAAGCATACTTGACAAGTTCAAGCACAAAATGCCAAATCAAGGGACCTGAAGTGACTGGAACAAGTTATTTACTGTCAAGAGGTGGCAGCAAGTGAAGGTGGAGGAAAGCTTTCAGTGAATACAGTGAAGGGCTGGTGTGTAGGCAAAGCTTTGTAAATCAACTTAACTCTTGTAAGAGGCTCCTGCTTCTTGCACATCACTGAGCCTGTCCCCTCTCCTGAAGGAGCAATCAGAGGAAATTTCTCTGAAGAAGAGCCCTGCCCCCCCAGGCAGACTGAACAGTTGCTGCTGATCACAAACAGCAGGTCAAGTCGTACAGGGAGCATTTGCAGAGTTCAATTTGTTGCATAAGCTCAGAAAAGTGAACTTGGAGGCCATCTGGCAACCTTCAGTGCTGGGAAGGAACTGAAAGGTTAATTTTGTCTCAGGGTATCTCATCAAATGAGAGATTCACTTTTCCATTCATAACCTCTCTTCCTATTTTATGATGTTTTCAGTGTTTCTCCAAACAGCCCTGAGTTCTGTGTGTACAATTTCAGACTGAAGCTGCAAAGCTCATGTGACAGACCACAGCACTGGCAGCAGTAGTGTCAGCTAAGTCATGCTTAGTGTAACCAAAAATAATTATAAACAGGTCTGCTGCTAAATTCCATAAACTAAGCCTTCAAATTCTTCAATAAACAGTATGAACCATTTATGATACACAGTTTTCTTTTGCATTTCAAAGTACTGCATCAAATTAATTACATTTTAAACAGCCAACTGAAGAAAACAGGCAAGGAACAGTATCTGAAATAGATGAATTTTTATGTAACCATTCAGTGTTAAAAACAAGAGAATCAAACATCAGTTCAAATTAAAGAGCAGTTTTGAACAGAAGACATTTGATTAAAAGTTTCTTTTAACATTTAGAAATTTAAATACATTTACCTAAAGATGGTTAACTCCCATCTCTATGTTACTATACAATAGCTTAAAGCTAATTTAAATGCTAGTTCTATGTTAATGTGAAATTCCAGAACTGCATTCTTAACTTTTTATGTAAATTGGTTATTAAACTGAGTGATTCCATACTTCCTCCCACCCCAAAATAAATTTTAAAAATTGAAGCTTTACAATGCCTTGAATAATATTTTTCAAACGAGTAATTTGGAATAGTTCCCAACAGTTCTATAGGAGGTATTTTGTACAGTTTGGAGAGCAACTCCGTATAAAGTTCTATTGCAACTGAGCATTCACAGTATGCCACAGTCCATACATATTACTACATATACATATCAGGTTTGTAAACATTGGAAGAATACACAGAACATAGTACCACGATCCTCTGGTACTGCTGAAAGGAAGATGAGGTAACATTCATATAATCTCAAAGTCCACAGAGGTCCTGACTGAGTAGGTAAAACAGCTGCCAACGCTTCTGTTTCATAGTGTGTGGTTAAGGCGCTCTACGTCACGGTCTGCTAAGGCTGGATTCGTTAGCTCTCAGTATCCCAACTGCATCTTTAACAGCGTGGTAAATGACATTCTTCACCTGCAGGAGCAAAGGAAAAGGTGCTTGGTTTTACAAGCAAACAGCACAAATGGTTTTCCAGCTTTCCTGCTTACTTCCCCTCACCTGGGCAGGTCAGTTTAGACAAAACCATTTGCCCAACCCTCATGAAATGACAAATTTCAGAAAACATTTGCTGTGTTTTAGTGGGGTTTTTGTGAAGAGTCCAGAGCACAGAGCATTGGGAAGTTACCTGCAATTTATCTTCATGGTTCGTATGCGTATGTGACAGATATCTAAATTCCTGAGTGAGCCAGAAGCAGTGTTTGACATGCTCTGGGGATACAAAGTCTTCTGCAACTTTAATACAACTGTACAAATTATGAACCTAGAGAGAACAAACAAGCATTAGGCACGTGCTCAAAGGGCTGCCCAAGCAGTCAGGCCATTCCATGACCCTGGTGCTTGCCTGATGTGGAGCTCCTGCTGGGATGAAAACTACATCTCCTAGAAACTGTACAATAGCCCAGCCTTGAACTCCGTACTCCTGGTGAAGGCGTTTCCTCAGCGATCGGTCCAGGTACCAGCTCTGATCATGAATGGGATCATGATCCACAGGGTTTTCTTGGCCTTGCTCTTCTGCAACCTGGCAAAGTCACAAGACAACAGGTATTTTAGCACACCAGTCTGACTGGACAGTCAAGTTGTATCTGTGGTATTCCACACAAACGTGTGCCAGAGGGACTTGCACCATGTGCTCAGGTAGGAGAGTTACACAAGGGAAGTGTGGATCTCTCCTCAGACCTTTGTCAAGGTTTCAGCATTGCTCAGGTCCCACTGACTTCAAAGACACATTGCAAATGTGGATGTGGAAAGTGCAAGTAATCCCAATGGACAATGGCAAGTGAAGCAGCCTGTGTTCACATTGGGAACCACTGCCATACATGGAACCAGTGCTCTGACATTACTCATGCTGGAGAGGGGCTGTGGAGGAGGGTGTGAAGTGACAGGACAGGGGCAATGGCTTTAAACTGAAGGACAGTAGGTTTAGATTAGAAGAAGAAAATAGGAAGAAATTCTTTCCTGTGAGGGCCCTGTGGCACTGGCACAGGTTACCCAGAGAAGCTGTGGCTGCCCCATCCTTGGAAGTGTTCCAGACCAGGTTGGACATGGCTCTCAACAACCTGGTCCAGGGGAAGGTGTCCCTGCCCACTGCAGGGGGCTGGAATAAGATGTTCTTAAATCTCCCCTCCAACCCCAACCATTCTGAGATTCTGTGACTCTATAGCCTGTGACTGGAAGACACTACCAAGTGTGGAATTCAGCAGGTGTCTGCCTTGAGGCCACCATCAGTCAGTGTGTGCTCACTGACCCAGAGGATGCAAACCAGATTTTCAGGAGAAACGAGACTGGGAAGCACAACAAGCACTTCAGGACACAAATTTGAGGGTTGTGGGGAGAATTTCTGCAAGAAGTTGCTGTATAAATCCAACTTGCTGCAGCAGCCACCTACACCCAGGACTGTAGCCCAAAAACTCATTTGGGAGGAGATAAACAGCTTGATTCTACTCCACTAAGAGGTGCTGAAAGCCCCACACCTAAGTGTAATAAAGGGACTGTGGTGTGAGACACAGATGTCAAGACTCCAAGTGCTAGTGCTTATCAAACCCAGTATCATGTTTGATCAACCATAAGATTTGTTCTTTGTTAATATTAAGTAAGTCTGTTGCAGCCTCTCCCAGCTTCCACCAAGAAACCCATAAGCCTGACCAGGCCAACAGCTGTTTAGATAATCTAATTGATCTTTTTAAATATCAGCATATTGGTTCTTTCCATTTTTAGAGCACCAATGAAGTTTCACCATTAAGACCACAAAGAACTCTGGACCATCTGAGATAAATGTGAACACTGAAATAAGCCCTTTTGGATGTGGAAGCACATCTCTAAACCCTTAACTCCATGAAAACATGACACAAAATACCACCCTTAATTCAGACCTCATCAAGGTAGGGAGGAAAAAAAACAGGCAGCAAGAGAGAGAACAAGGAAGAGTGTTATGTACCATGTACTGATCTGACATTTCTCAAAAACATCTCACATTCTTTGAAAAAGGATCAAATTAAACTGCTTTGCCTTAAACCTAAACCAGCTGTTTTCTTGTTCACTATGTAACATTACTCATCTATGAGAAGAGTGGGCAGAAGGAACCTCTGCACACAAGGTAACAAGCTTCAACTCTCCACCCTTTTCAGGTCCTATGTCTTAGATACAACTCAGGTTGTTTCCACAGTAACCAGGATATGAAGGAGGAGAAAAGCCCCAAAGATAGAGACTTGCAAGCCTCCACAGGCAGAAGATCAGTTTTTAAGATGAACAGCTCACCTTCTTAAGGAACTCCCGGATTTTCTCTGTATCCTTGGCAGCATAAATGTGCCACAGAGCTCCGGGCTTTTCCCGGCTTTCAGTGAAACGCTTAATTGTCAGTTCATCAGAGTCCCCATCCTGGATGGTCTTCAGCACTTCTGTGGACAGCAACACCAGCAGTTACATTACAGGATCTTCCCTCTGGCCACAGAAATATCCCCCAGACACCACCAAGACTTTACCTTCTTCTTGATCAGCCTGGCCTTTGGGGATCCCCACGTAAACCATGACGTTGGCTGCGTCAGATACATCCAAGTGCAGGTTTGTTGTGCCATATTTTCTGTCCTCTGGTGTTATTAATCCTGGGGGAGAAATTAAAGAAGGGAAAAAGGAGTAGCAGATCCATTAGTAAGACAAAATAATGGTGCACCACTATCAGAAGCACTTTCTGAGAAGATTAGAGTGCTTTTACTTCTACCAACAAATGCTTCCAGAACAGCAATTTGCTTTCTATCCAGGACCTTGCTCCATCTTGTGGCTTCCCAAGTGATCTGCTGACAGGCTGATACAGATCAATGTATCTCTGTCTAGCCTCTATGATATATATGTTTAAGTCCTGCTAGAAAAGGGTTTCTACAGCAGTTTAGGATAAAGCATTTTGAGAAACAGTCTCTTTTTCACTCTAACCAGCAGCTTATACAGGATTTACAATCCACCATCTCTGTACTGGCCATGATGCTTCTCCATTTTAAATGTCTTTTGAGTGACAGCAGATCAACCAGACACAGGAAAAAACTGCTCAAGGAGAGATTAAAAACTAAATGATACAGTTCATAAAGGAGAACAACAGAAGCAGCAAAACAAATATACATTGCCAGCTACAGGAAAGAGGCTGTGGAGCAAGCTGATTGAAAGACTGGGAATAATTACTATTGCCTTGAAACCACCTGGAAAAAAGATGTTCAATAAAATTTATCCTATCATGCTCTGGACATCATTGATGCCTACAGATGAGCCAAACTCAGGTTTTCTGATCCATGGGATTAATAAAATCGTCTACAACCACAAGGATTCACATAATCTGCAATAAATTTCAATAGGAACATGTGGTCAGTGTGACCTTTAGAGTGAAAGATTCCTTACCATAGGCATTGTACATCTTGGGGCCCAAATCTGGTCGCACAAAATAGTTGGGAAGTCGAGAGGCAAGGTTGAGTTTGCCACCTCTCCTGGTATATTCTGGCAATGGGATATTTTTCATCAAATCATCAAACCTAAGGTAATGCAACAAAATTTAACATTAGGTACTGATAAAACCAAAACCAGACTGAAACTGACTGCAACAAAAGCACTCTCCAGTTGAGGATATGTACTCTTTCCCTCAGGGGGTTTGCTGGACACCATGAAAAGGAGCCAAACAAACAAGGCACAGAAATACAGCAAAAAAATTTAACTGCTCTGGAGTAATGCTATTTTATTGTGTAATCTTCTCAAGGAATATCAAACAGTTTAAGTCCAAATATTTAAAAATGTCTGGCCAAAAAGTAAGCTTCAACTGAACTTCAGATTTCAAAGTGATCCAGGCTTTTAGGAGCAGTTTTAGGTGCTCACTTTACTTAGCAACAAACACAATGAACCACATAAAAATTTATCATTAAACTTGTGTAGGATTTCCATTTATGTCAGGCATCTCTGAGAAACAGAACTGTTCACATGCACCAACTGCTGCTCAAAGCTGAGGGAGGTATCAAAACACAAGAATATTCCTACAGTCCGTGATTTTGGGGGTGTGCCACAGAACAATGAACATTTCCTCTGGAAATTCATACCTAGAGGGCATCATATCTCTGAAGTCTTCTCCTGGAGGCCAGTCCTTAAGCTTCAGTACCATTGGCTCTCCCTCTTCTGTTCTCAGGCGACCTAATTTGAAATATTAACAAGTCTCAGTTTTTAATAGCTGTATAACTCTGAATCTGAAGAATTAAGATAAAGAAATCCTTCTCAGTCTAAAATCATGTTCATTCCACAACTTTCACATAAAACTGAAGACATACAAGTTCCTCTGACACCAGAGTAGGGTATCACTCTCATGACAAACATGTTACAACAGGAGATGTCAGACAGACAAGCAGCCCTTACTGCTTCCCTGCCCAAGCACTTCCCACAATTTAGCTCAGAAACAGGTTTGAGGCCAAAAGCAGCTGATGAAGCCAAATCTCTTCAAAGATAAGTAACAGAAAAGAAAGGTGTGAGTCTTCCACCTCCCACTCTTCTTGCCCTAAGCACAAAACTCCCTGAGCTTACAACTGATTTAAACAGTAAAGCAGATCCTTCGATAAAGATGTGTAACAGACGCAAAGTAGAAGCCCAAATGAAATGGCAACTGTTAATTCTCCTGGAAAACCTCAAGCTCACTGCCCCTTAATCTATTTTTATACAAAGTAACTTCAGTTCCTCAGAACAAAGAACCTTCAAGTTAAAACAGCAGAACCCATTTAACCTGTGAGCACCACCCCTACCTGTGCTCATCTGTTTTACTCCACTGGAAAAAAAAAAACAAAACTGGCAGATACCTATTTACTAGGAAGATCTTAAATTTCCTTAGAATGTTTTCCCAAAAGACTAAAGGCAGCCAAACATACTCCTGAAGGAGAGTACTTCATGGGAATGAATTTTTATCCAGGCCACAATCCTAAAAGCATGAATGTCTGCAATGCATCCGCACCAAAGTGCCCAAGGTAAGGAGAAATCCTTGAACATCTTGTACCATGCATATGGATCACAAGTCTGTGCTAAAGGCAGAATCATTGCTGCTGAGTGTTCTACCTACTGGAACAAAGAGTTACAGTACTTACTTGAAATATCTTCAAAACCATCCCAGAAATCCCCTACAGTAGCTCCAGTGATGATTTCATTGGTCCTGCAGTTAACCAGATCTACTTCCTGTTGGCCAAATTCCTTCCTAAAGGACTCTGGTCTCCAGAGGTCTGCATTTAACTTGTGATGCACTCCTGACACCATTACAGGCTAGAAAGCAAAAGAATATATTCTGAAGAATTATTAAACACCAAAAATTCTACAAAAACTACAACAGAGTAATACATAAAATACATAGAGCATTTGGATGCAGGCATTTTGCAAACTAGATCAGTATGCCCTACTAGAATTCTGCCTTACCATACATTTAAGCATTCTCTGTTTCAAACTGAGGCAGCTTTTTATACATAGAGCCATAGCTTTTTATATAGAGAGCCATAATTGCACCTCTCTGCTTAGAAACAGATTTAGACAGTAAAACAGATCCTCAGATAAGGAAGTGTAACAGTGCTCATGTCACACATTTGATGAAGAATTAATGTTGCTTATCACTACAGTAATTGTAGCTGTGCTTCAAATAAAGGACAAAGCACGTGAATTGCAAATGGAAAAAGCCAGGAAATGAGGATACCTGTCCCTGCTTCCAGCACTCCCTGAAGACATTCCAGTTGCTCTCATTGTTGGGGTCCTGCAGACAGAGCAGGCGGTTGTCACACAACCAGTAGTGGGGTGTGTCAAAGCCCATGATAGTGGGCTTGATGGTCAGCCCTTGAGGCTTCTTAGGCAGGTCTGTAATGGCTCTGTTTTGCACCAGGGAAGCAAAAATGTCATCAAGGATTTTGGGTGTACTCTTCAGTCCATTGTCTGTCTGATAAAACACATGAAAGAACAACAACAAAAAATTAGTGCTCTTTTCTGTTGCCTTATCCTGAAGGCTTTAAAGAAAGTATTTGCCACTTCAAATATTTTTCACTTGAGATCCAATTGTGCAGAGAAACCAACAACAGCAGAATTCTGCTGTCTAGAAATGCACCATCATTAAATGCCAGTGCCATTCCTTAAACTTTATCTACAGAATTCTGACACAACAATTTCTGCTGATTTGCATCTCAGCAACACTGCAGAAACCTAGAACAGGATTTGCTTTATATCAAAGAGCAGAAATTCAGTTTTGGCAAAGAACTCTCAAGGCCAGTATTTTTCCCCACCACTCTGAAGTCACATTTGTAAGATCAGACAAAGCCCAGAAACATCTGAAGTGACCAGGCTGCAAATGAGGAAAGGGGAAGACACCACAGAAGATTCTTCCCTCCATCTGCAAGTTCATTGGTGCCTTTTTTTTGAGTCTAAAAGACATCCCAATCAATGCAGTTGCCAAACTCTACCCTAAGGAAGTTCATCTGCCTTATCCCTTAGCTCCCAGTTCCTCACCAAGACTTAGCACCACTAAGCTACTCTTAACTGAGCACTCAAACTGAATTAGTCCTTTTTCCCAAATGAAGACAATTTTACTGTGACAAGAAAATCAACTGCCTGTGGCAGCTGTTCACAGGTTTAAAACAGAATCTAAGCCTGGGATCAACTCAAATTGTAGGATAGAATTTTTCCTGTACCTTTCCTGCAGAAGAGTTCAACAGGTTCCTCAAGAAGCCCGTGTTGTTGTTGCTCACAGGGGTTAATATTGCACTGTTGAATGTCTGCAGGGCTGCAGCTGGCTTGGCTAAGCTGGGGAGTGTCTGAAGAGGTTTATTTTCATTCTTTGAAATTGGTAGGAGAAGTTTCTCTGAAATGAAGAAAAGGAAAACCATGGGAACACTTCGAAACCGTGAAAATACTTTGAATTTTTTTCAAGACAATATCCTCCTACATGCATACATACATATATATATATATATATACATACATATATATACACATATATATACACACATACATGTATATACATATATATAAATATAAATATATATATATACACATACATGTATATACATATATATAAATCTTCTCCCAATACATGCAGACAAAATATTTCTTTCACTTAACTTTCTTCAATAAACCAACATTTTAAAAATCCACATTTTAAAAAAACCCAAAAAACCAAAACCCCCAAACAACATGAATTCTCAAACTGAACTTTCAAGAATACTTGCATCAATGGGATTTTAATCCAGTTTTTGAAACAGAATATGCTAGCTCTGCCAGGCTTTACTCCAAGCCACTGAACACTTATCCCAGCAGGCCAATGACATCACTCTCAGCACAAGATATTGCTGGGTCTGACCTATATTCTTCTGACAAACAGCCACAAAGGGGTTACTCTTCACTGGTTCTGCACATACCTTTGTTTTCTTTATTCACGTTTCCACTGGTTAGGTTTGAAAACCAATTTAATGAAGGAGAAGTATTTACAGAAGCAGTTTGTTTACTTCCAAGTGCTGATTTTAGAGGAGGAGGATCATGTGTAGTGACTTGTGGGCTCAGGACAAAACTGTTGTGTTGAAGGCCAGGCCTGTCCCCAGATGCCAAGTGCTGAAAAAGCAAAGCAATAACTTGTTTACACACAAACACACTCTACAGAAAGGGAACACAAGCAGTAGCATGTCCAAACTCATCCTTTAAACAATAAAATGGTTTGGCCCTCAAAACGTGTGATCTCCACCAGAGGTCAGCACTGCAGCTCAGGATCAGGAGATGGCAGCTCAGCAGGATTTGGGATCTCCCTAATTTAGGAGCAGCCAGAGTCCATCACCCCTCAAGACAAGCACAGAGAGCCAAGTTTCCCAGGTGCCTTTTCTGGGATTGCTTTGGGAACCAATTGCAGTTTCAAGAGCAGTTCTTACATTTCTAGTCATAGCTGATGCTCAGGCCAGGGCTAAGCTGGAGATGCAGTTCAGGGGACTAAAACAGACATGGAACATCCCTAAATTTCTCTCTTAAGCTGGCAGCAAACATGCACTCACCTGCCAGGTGTGAGCTACACCTGCCTGAGTGCAGCCAGTGCCAGCACAATCCAAGCACAGGACTGTCCATCTCCTGTGCAGCTGATTTAGCTGGTCATTTGGAGGTTCTAGGAACAAACTAAACAAAACCACAGCTTTGCCCTGGGATTCCTGCATGACTGGTGACATTTCCTCTCTGCTCAAATAATTTTAAGCTAAGAAATGATTCTGCTCTTTCATCTGCCTATCATTACATTCTCTATTTCATCTCTCACTGACTGCTGATGCTTGGCAAGGATTCTAAATATGACATCACACAAAATGTTTTAACCTTTAAAGAGCATATCCTCACACAACCAGTGCAGTAACTAATTCTATAAACACGTGTAGATAAATTTAATGCAGCTCTTTGTCCAGAATCACAGGAAATCTTGATTCAGAAGACTGAAGCCAAGTCAGTTGAATGCTAACTTTTGATTCACATAACTATTTCCCACACTTGTAACAACTGAAATTTTTTTGTCCCTTCTGTTCATTGCTTACACTGAAATCAAGTCCAACCTACTTCTTACAATTAAGGTAAGATTTATTTTCAAAATAAGGCTATGAATAAGGATCTAACAAAATTAAAATCACTTAATTCACCCCATTTCTTGTGAGATACTTCTAAACTATGCTATTAATTTGTGCTCTGTTTTCAAAAGCAAAAAAATACTACATCCATTTATAAATATATGTATCTTGTGGGGTTTCCTTTGTTTTGGTTTTTTTGTAAACAGAGAAGCAAACCTACCAGATTGCCAGAGAAATCACTGAATCCCCACACTCCTCTAAAAATCTTTTTTTTTTCATGTTTAGTTCTTTTATGAATCCAAGTACTCTTCCACCTTACTAAATCTTTAGATGCTGCATGTATTATATCTCCAGGACCCAAGGAACAGCATACACTTCACTACCATTCCCTCTCATCTGTTCTTCATTTTCTTCTCTTAAGGGATCTCACAATTTAATCCCATTTTTGCTCTAAAAATCCTCACTGAGCCTTTTTCAAGGATAAGTCAACTACTGAGGCCTTAGCATCAAAGGAGCTGAACCAGAAAGATGAACAGTGAATAAAATTGTCCCTATGTGGTGGGGTTATCACAGAGGTCAGGGCTGGCAACCTACAAAGTCAAATTAGCAGTGGCTTCAGGAACATGCAATAGACTGACACCAACTTAACTGCACAGACAGAGGCAGTAACAAACCTGTTTGGAATCCTCCTTTAGAGCTGGCTTTGATAGTGCTTTGAACTGCTTATTTGCACAAGGACAATTTGCCTTTATTCCCCACTTTGTTCTTACGGAGTGAACGATGTCACCAACGTCATAGAGAGCTGAAGGGAGAGAAGCACAAATGAGCTCACATGTAATCATAACATTCAGCAGTCACCAGGACTTTTTAAGAAATTGTGTGTGTTGTGCAGCTAAACACTATTATGTGAATACTGTTCATCATCAAACAAAAAGTTCTGCTACTTCTTTGTAATACTATTTTATTATCTTTGACCTTTAAACACACACGCTATTCCTGTCTTTGGATAATAAATGTTAAGCTTTTACCAACTTTACTATTAAAATCAAACCTCACTCAGTACAATATCAACAACACACAAAAGACAGCAAAATCCTACAGCACATTTTAATGTTAATCAAATATTTCCAATACCTTTCCCAGGAATTATTTGTGTAGGCATTAGATTCTCTGGTTCATGTGCCTGCCCCTTCACACATTTAAACCAGGAGAAAGTATCTGAGTCATCATCTGTAAAACAAAACCATTACAGTTTTTTGTTACTGCTCTGGAAAGCCACATATTTGACTATTATTGATACATCCAACCACAGGCCTACAACACATACTCTTTTGCCTGAAGGGTTTTTTCGGCTAATTTTTATGGCTCATTTCTTACATCCAACCACAGGCCTAAAACAGGTCTTTTTGGTTGGGAAAGCTTTTTTCAGCTTGTTTAAGGCTGTCATTGACTTCCCAGTCCAACACAGATTTTATTTCCCCTCCTCCCCCTTTGTTTCAGGTAGTAATAAGCACTCCCACCTTCATGTGAGCTTTTTTTCCTCATCCTGTAGCAATCCACACACACCCCAAAGCCACACTTGGAGCAGACCCAGTGCAGGTTGAAGATGGTGGTATCGCAAACGTCGCACATCTCGCGAACGCCGCGCACCGCGCGCTTCCAGGCCACCTGTCCTGCAGGCAAGGACAGGACAGTCAGAGTGTTAGTGCCAACAGATTCAGCATTTGCATGGTAACTACAGCCACTTCAACTACAGTGATGTGACTCAGACTTGGTCTTGTATTGGGACTCCAAAAAATGCTTTTGTTGCTACACAACAGTCCAAGCAATTGAGACCAGCTTGCTTCCTCCTGTGTAGCACCAACCACAGCTTTTACTCCTGACACATGCCTGTCCAAGTTAACAAGCACATTCCTGGCATTCTCCTAAGTGGAAATCCCACAGCTACTCCAGGAAATAAATTCAGGTACTGCTGGCAAGTTAAACTTAATGTGTAGCTTGCCACAACCAGCTTATCCTTGCTCTCTCTTCAGCAGCATGGTGAACAAGCAGCTGTCTTCCTTTGGGGAGGTTTTAGGTGTATGCGTTTGTCTGACCTTCTCAGAATGGTCAATTTTCTTCTCTGAAGCACTGACTGCTGCTGTTCAGGTTTCCTATGTACCTACTATATTCCCCCTTCCTCATCCCAAGCCACTTCTTCAATCCACTCCAAACATCCCAAACATTGACAATATCTTGCAAAAAATTACAAGCCCTTCCAGGGCTGTATTATTTTTCTGTGAATCTGTGATTATGCAAGAATTATTTTAGCTTGCTCTCCATTTCCTTAGGTTGCCAGCTAAAAAACTAGACAAGACAAAAAGCACACACCTGCCTCCTCCTACCACCTTCCACACTTGTAACTTCTCTGAAACTTTCCTGCCCACAATGTTTCTTAATTTTAAAAGCAAGCTATGAGAGACCATGTCCTAATGCATGCTAAGAAAACCATAACAGCATCCAAGACATCTGCTGCTCTTGTTCTGAATAATGCCCATTGACTATGTATGGAACAACACTGGAATAGCTCAGCACAATTTGTTCTTAAGTAGGAGGTAAAAATTGTTTGACTACTTGCTTCAGAATTCTTCCAAGAGACACAGGTCTAAATAGCACCAGCTCCATTCTTCTCTGCCTTTTAAAAACATGCACTATATTTATCATTTTCTAGGTCAACTCTCCAATTTCCCCCAAACAGGATGAGGGTTTTTTCCTTATCTTTTGAATTCCATTTCCTATCTTTTCTGAATCTTCTCTCTTTCCTCTACTCCTATTTTTTTGGTTCCTCCTTGTAGGTTAATCGTGTTTCCTTTAGGCATTTGGTGGCCAAGGAACAACTTGACCTAACAAGCTGTTCTTTATACACTAGTCAATCTTTTACTTCACAGGGAAAACACAATTAAATTTACCATAACTTCAAGCCATGCTGGCAGAAGAATCTCCCTTTTTCCTGTGCTGACTGAGCACTCTCCCACTGTACTGTTCAAAGAAACCATGTATTCAGACTGTAAATTACTTCTTTCCTGCCCAGGGCATTCAAAATAACCTCCATATTAATGAAAGTGGGTTCCCTTATTCTCACCGGTCAGGGCAATAAAATCAAAGACGAATTAATGAGATTTTGCTCCTTTCAAGCCAATTCCAGAACTCACACATGTCTGTGCTTTTTAAGCAGAGGATGTTTCTGGTAGCTATGCCAACAGATGCATCCTCTGCTATTAAGAAACATCACACCTTCCTTTTGTTTCATGAATTCATCCAAAGCTTCACCCTCCCAGAAGTGTTTCTGTATTCCAGTCTACACATCTCACTCTGGCTACAGATAATTTGGTTCTACAGACCTGAACATGTAGCAGGTCAAGAGAAGAGCAAAGCTTGCAGATTCCAAGCAGCTCAAGGTAAGACCCCCACAGTAAGTATTTCTGGAATATCTCAAGACTTCCCCCCACTTTTGAAGGGCATTCAAGCTTGTTCAGCTCTTTTTCTTCTTTCAGGACAGTGGAGTGACTGCCAAACTGAGAGGATCTTTATCTAATGTCAACACTCCACAAACACAGCAGACAGTGGCAGCCTCCTAAACTGTGCTGTACCCTGGTCATGCACTTAAAATCTAGAAAACAAACTGAGTTTTAGAGTCATTCTGCTCTGAGAAGTGATTATGTAAGGTTGTAGACTTCCCCATTTGTCTGCTCACATTTCCTACAGAAATATCTTGATGTGGCCAAACCCCTGTGTTTGGGGGTGCTAAGTTTGCCCTGTCTACACTAATTAACCTCACCAGTCAGTTATCCCATCACCAGCACTCCTCTGGTCTATGCCCAGTAGGGCTGCACACAATCACTTCTAAAAGTGCTACTGGAAATTTGCAGGGGGAGGGAAAAAAAAATATTTTACTGACAGCATTAGGTCCAGGATGCTATTATAACAAAATAGGACTAAAGCAATCTAACAGAACCCTGTGCAAAGTAAATTCTTTATTTCATTTTCACACCAAGAACAGATTTTGTTGTCAGCTACCTGGTAGTTTACTTGATTTTTTTTTTCACTTTGTAACAGGAAAAGTAATTTGATAAATTGAGAAACAACTTCTGACAAAGAAGGAGAAAGGTGGAATTGCCCTTCCCTTTCCTCCTCCCTGTGAGAAGCAAAGAGTTGTTGACACCAGTTCACAGTGGCTCTTAACCATTCCCACTCTGAAAAGAGAGAGAGACACTCAAGTCTTATATGATATTTCCAAATATATGCAATTAATTTTCTCACAGCAGCTTAAAGCTTCACACAAAGCACTGAAAACACAAAAGATTTCAATACAAGTTGATCTTACTGTGTGGTTCAATTGTTGACATGACTTCCTTTTCAGATATCACCAGCTGGCAGAAGTGGTCTCCAATGTTGGCCAGGATGTACTTTGCTGTGTCCAGATCTAGACCCACAACATTTTTGGACAAAGGCAGCCACAGGCTAATAGCCTCAGGGTCATACTTATTTGGAGTTAAGAAACCTTCCTCACGCAGTATTCCATGCTTATTAAACTGCAGCCTGATGAGAAAGGGGGAAAAGGAGAAAAAGCCCTCATTAACTCAAATGCTGTACTGGTTTAAAGTCATTCCAATCAGTCAATGTTTGAGTTGCAAGTGTATGTACTGTATGCCAATGAATTTACTCAAAGGTTACAACAGACATGGGTAAACATACTGGTCACTAACATCAGGCACATTCAATGCACTGCTTGTTTTAAAGAAAAAAAATTCAGATTTTTAGTTAGGAAATCTACCTTACAACAAGTTGTTCTTTATTCACACAAAACCAAATCAGGTTTACAATTTTTAAAATGCACTGGCATTAAGGCCACATCTAGAGATGGCAAAAGCAATTTTATCTAGGACTACATACAACTCTCAAGAGAAGTTAGAATGCCTTAAATATAGAATATATTTCAAGTAACAATTCACTTGGAAGCAGCTGTCAAAAAGCATCAAGCAAAATTTGAGTAAAATATATTCTTGAGTGATTCTGAGTAGGTGGAAAGAATGAGATCTACATTGTTAGTAGTGTCTAAAATGGAAAACACGAAGAGCTCTTTTCAGGAACCTTTTTACTAAATGCTGAAGAAGGAAGGTGACTTCTGATGACAACATGTGCTCACTGTAGTGTTAGGTGTGCCATGAGAACACATGCTGGCAGCTATTGTCATCAGACAAATGCCATCTCCAGATTTGTCAGATTGCACATTCAATGAAAAGAGATAATTCCATTAGTATCAAGTTCTAAACCAAAGGATTCATGTGATTTGAACTGCACTGCAAGTCTGGATTGCTACGCTGAGAGGATGAATTAGCCTACTCTGTTGTTACTTTGGTCTCACACATCAGATTATACAAAGATTTACTATAGTAAAATCTCTAATCTGAAGATAAATAACAGATTAGTAACATCTGTATTTTTTAAAATGCTTAGCAACAAAACTGAATTCCAGTGAGTGCACAGATTAAACACTTCCATGAGAAGCTTTAATGTTCCCAGCTGAAAGCCCATAGCCACTTACTGCAACTCTTCCATGGCTGTGGGTTTATGGCTAACATTTCAGGTGTCCAACCACTAAACTTTAGGAAACCTGCATGGAATCTACCCTCTCATTAGTATCTCCAATTCTACTGAGCTGTAGCACTCAAACTAAACTCATGTTATCCTACTGGCACTCAGCCCAGAACAGCAAAATAAAGAGCTCTAAGTCCTGCCAAAATATTTTCTGCCCAAATGAAGCACTTGTACCATTTCTAAGGGCTAAAAAACCATTGGCAGCCACTCATTAGTTGGGTATATTGGGTCTTATAGCTACACACCAGCATTAAATAGCTCTGAAACAGAGACCTCCATGAGACCATACTGGGTTTTTTTCACCTTTGCCAGGGTGTTGATGTGAATTGCTCTCACCTCCTGAAGTGGAAGAAGCGGCAGAAGACGGTGGAGTCTCTCTGCTCCTTGTTCTTGCGGTAGCTGTCCAGGCGGCACTCACGGCACTTGTGCAGGTGAGGGGCGATGTTGTTGCAGGAGCCGTCCTGCACAAAGGCCTCCCCGCTCTGCTGCAGCTTCTTCACTTTAGCAGCATCAGACAAAATGGACTTGCGGACAGTGACTGCAGGGAGAGCAGCCAGAGTTAGAAAAGCTCGGTTTTTCTCACAAAGTGCCAGCAAGTGTATTTTAGTGAAAGAGTCAAATCGACTTTTCCTCTAAGTTTTACGTTACACTGAAACTAAGTTATGCTAAAAATATTTGCAGTTGGCAGAAACCTCTTCTCCAGTCAGCAGGAACTGTCTCAAGCTGCAGTTCCAGTGAAGTCACACAGACTCTGTGGAACCAAGAGCTCCTTCCACTTTTTCACAGAGGAGCATTTTGAAAGAACATCTGCTTTTAAAGGAAGTTCTTCAGCCAGAGCTGGAGCCCTGAGCAACCACATTTCACAAGAAACAGGGACAGAGTACAACCCAGCCATTTCTCAGTCCTGTTTTCCCCCTTCATGATGCAACAGCTTTCAGCATCTTACTGTAACAGATGCCAAACATTTCCCTTCCTCCTACACTGCCAGTGAGGCCTTGCAGGGGACACAACAGTGACTGCTTGGCTGGCTGTGTATCCATGCTAATTATGGAACAGCACACGGTAATCCAAGACCAAGCAACAAGAGATAGAAAAAAAAAAAGGGAGGTGGGTATGTAGGGGGATTCCCAGAATCCTGAACTATCAGCAACACCACCTGAAGCACAGCAGGACACATGACACCAGGAGTGCAGCTCCTTAAACAACCACAGCCTTTCCCCACCTGTCCCATGTCAAAACCTGACGAGCTCACCAAATGGAAAAGAGGAACAAGGCAGGTGGTTTTGGGGCTCAGTGCGTTTTAATTTTTGGTGGTGATGGGTGGGTTTGTGTTTGTTTTGCTCTCGGGACAGTTTTTAAATCAAAGCCCCTCTTGAACAGAGCTTTAATGAGGACAACTTCCATCCCTCACCATGTTTGTAAAATTTAGGACCATTGCTAAAAGGTAGGCTCATTATGCCATCAGCATCTGTATTGCAAAAAAAATCTTGATTTTGTAACAACTTATTTCTAAAAATTAATGATTAGTCCTTTTCTTTTAGGAAAAGGTGTTTCTCCAGTTTGTTGCATTCCTGTCTTATAAGAAAACACAAATGATTCAAACTCCTGATTTACTCACACAATTTAAATTACTAATTTTGCATATCTAACAAATTACCTACTTCTAAGTAGTTAGAATTTACAAGGACTTTCAAATAACAGGAAATTTTAGGAACACTTACTGTTATCCTGGACCTTGGCACTTCCAGTCCAAAAGCTTTCACTTTCACTTTTATCACAAAGGATCTCATTTGAATTTCTTCTAATAAAAAACTCCATGTCTGCAAGTTCATCAATCTTGTTTCCTTTGTGGCTGCTGTAGCTGTTTTGTGATTTAAGCCCACACTCACTGAAGGACAGAAGATGAGCATCTGAGGTTGAGGGTCTGCAATCTAAAGTTCTCTGCAGTTCAACAGTGCCACTGCCTCTGGGTATTGCTATGGAAGGGTTGGGATGCTGCAGCTGCTTTATGGAAATGCATTCCTTGGGAAAGTTTGGTGTGGCCTTCATAAAAGGTTCATTAGTATTCTTCAGGTTGGTTCCCTTTTCATTAGCTGAATCAGTCAAAGATGAAGACCTTGAGGTTTTCAAAGAGGTATATTTACCATTTTGCTCACTGGGATTTTGTGTTTGTTCTTTAGACATAAAGCCCACTTTAGGAAAGGCTGTCAGCTCTTCTGTCAATGGTTTAACTCCAGTACTAAGACAGGAAGGATGAGTTTCTGGTAGGCTTCGTCTACATGTGCTGAAACACAACATGCAATAATTAGGAAAAAACCGCCACAAACAGGTCAAACAAATCAGAGCATTAGCTGCTCAATCTAGCCAAAATTAAAGCTTGAAAGAAGAAATTTAGTTATTTAATTATGTGCTTTGAGTTCTGATGTGTGAGTATCTTACATTTTGTGTGAGGCTAAAGAGATTTGTGTTTTTCAGGTGTTTTATCTGGGTTTGATTTTTTCTAAGAGTTAGAACAATAAAACTCTACACCCACGTAGGCACACACAAATTTGAGTATTTGCTGCTACTCCACTTCCTTCTCTCACAAATAAATAGTTGCTTTCTCATTTCCTCCAGGCAACTGCTGAATAACCAAATGCATTTCATTTGCATGTCTGTGGCAAGATTCTTGAGGAACTTCTGACTGGCACCACAAGACAGTATGCTGGAGACTGTAAAACCTCTCTCACAAAAAAACCTTTTAAAAAAACATATTTTCCACATTCAGCATGTGAGAGAAACAAAACTAGCAGAAAAACCCCTTTTAGCACATCAAAATTGGGTTCTTCTGTCACACTATTTCTATCATTACATCCATTTTGTGACAGAACTGGGGGTAACAAAAGTCCAAAGGCAATGGTGGTCAGCAGAACTGTAACTGGGGACCTGTAGCTGATCTGCAAGAAAGCAGACACCTGTCTGAACAGGTTCTTCTTTTCTTGGGGGCAGGGAAGGAATGCATTTGACAAAGCAGGCACCACACCTGTGTATCCTTTTACAGATGGGGACAATGAAACAGTGACACTAGCCTGGGACATTGAAGGGCCACTTCCTTAAAGTTAAATAAGAACATGGCCTTAGGAAGTAAATTACATATCCAGGGCAGGCAAATCTAACACTTTCCTATGCTGGTATTACAGAAGAGAAGTTACTACAGCTCTTGAAAATGACCTCAGAGTTTGTTGAGCTAAGAACAGAATTCTTTTTGGAGGTAAGATGTCTGTATAAGCATAAAACTGTTTCCTTACCCCTGAGGAGTCTCTGCACCAAGGTTGGGTGGTGAGTTGGCTGGCAGGGGCAGGCCTGGGTGCCTTTGGTCTTTATTTGCAGGAGTACAGCCCAGCAGCGCTTCACCCAGCACAGTTGGTACTGACTGCACATGTCCCTGACTGGGAGAAACCTACAAGAGAGATTTTAACAGTTAGGAAGATTCAGGACAAAAAATTATGGCTTTGCAGGGTTCAGCCTGAAAGGAGAAATAGAGTAATACTCTTCTTACCATATTTATTAAAGTCAATTAAAGAGTCACTCAGTTCATGAGGTGGAAAGACTTTAAAATGTCCTTTTAAACATTAGAGGTTTCATGAAAGACTGCTCATGTTACTTCATTTCCCACAATTAACAACTAACTTTTTTGGGGAAGTGTATTAAGAAAGTGGAAAAAAAGGCAGAAAGCTCTGCTCTTTGTAACTGCCAGTGCAACAATGTTTCCAAAGTAACTGCAGTAATTGGCAGTCAGAAATAGATTTCTAATCTCAGCTGAAAATCCCAGAGAAAATCAAAACTGTGAAGACTGACAGCATTACCAAAGATCTTGATGTGAACTTTCTTGTAGCAAAAAAATCTTTGCACCAGAGTTCTAGGAAGTGTTAAGTACAGAAATCCTACATTGATTAAAATATCATCCTAAGAAATCTGTAATTAATTTAGAAATACAACAGGCCTACCAAATTAGCAAGTCTCTTTAGAAAGTAGCTTTTCTGTGGGGGTCCTTCCACAGCTGGGAAGTTACACTACAGGCTCATCAGCATCAGCTCCAAAAGATTTCCTTTTTGCTTTGCTATTACACAGCTGTCAGGCACCAAGTCAAGCTCTCAGAAAGATGCTGCAGATAATTAACTCCACACAAGAAATCAGTACTATCACATACTTATTAACAAAAAATATGGCTTCAGCTAATCACTCCCACATACTGACATCCACCAAAATCAGAGTAACAAATAGCTTCTGGTTTCCTTACTAGAAAGCATGCTCACTGTAAGCACTTTGAAAAAAGGGTTCCAAGGCATTTCCCAAAGAGTGCAAAAGTGAAAAATGATCCAGTCCTCTGAAGGAAGGTAGACTGGAAAATGAGGAGTAAATAACTTCACTACTTTAAGGAAAAACAAGTTATGAATTCAGATCATGGTAATTCTTCAGCAGGGCACTTGGAATGTAAAATTCAGCCCAGCTCTGTGCGTGTCAAGCAGGCTGTTCAATGGCTGAATTATGCAGAAAACTGAAGAAAGGCAAAGTGAGCACCAAAAGCTGCTAAAGGTACCCAAGCACAAGCTGTGGAAACCCAGGACTGCAATCCTTGGCTACTCCAACCTGCCCTGCTGCACACTCTTCCTCAGCAGTAAATACAGTAGAGGACACTCTCCTCATTGAGCCGTCTTACCCTGTGCTTGGTACCTCATGCTGATTCTCTGTGAGCTTGTGAAAGATCTGCAGAGCTGACTGCCCAGAAGCAACACAACCCTGTCCCTCCCATGCCAGAGCTTCCCAAAGACTGGCTACTCCTGCCTAAAATGCAGCTTTTGGTCTGAAATACTGAGGCAAAATTACAGGGCAAGTTTTCTCCAGCCAAGCCATGATTTTTCTTTTTTGCATTTCTACACTGAAGTTAGCAGATTGTCTTTTGACCTTTGAGAGTTGATTTATCTCTCAGTGATACCTGGCAGGTCACTCCCAAAAGAAATCAAAGTAGACATGAGAGTACCAGAAAAATCACATCTCCTTTCTGTACTGGAACAACTTTCAACTGCTGCTTGAGCAGCTTGAATCCCCAAAGCATCCAAGTGCAGCTGAAGGTTCTGGGTTCATGTACAAAATGGTTAAAAGAGGAACATGAAAAGCAAAGGTTATAAACCTCAGAACTCCTTTGTGTTTTCTCCTACTGCAAGAATACATGACCAGGCAGACCAACTCTTAAACAGAAGGAGGGAGCAAAAAGCCAAAAAAGTAAAAAAACAAAACCCAAACAAACAAAAAATTGAACAAAACCCCCAACAAACTACCAACATTCAAGGCTTAGTAGCTTTTGCTCCAATTATCACAAGCAAGATCTTCAATTAATGCCCAGACAAGCTTGAAAGAACTCACACCCTCCAAGGGATTATATTCATCATTCTCCTTTCCAATCTAATCCTTAGTTAAGATGTTTTAAAAAGTGACATAATCATTATGTAACAGCCATATATAACAAAGCAAGACATTACCTCAGGAGAAGATTTTGTGTGTTTAGCATCAACACTTGCACTGCTGTCAGATGACTTCCTTTTCACACCCCCAATTCTTTTTGATTTATCTGGAAGAGAAGGTGATCAAGATTAGTCTATCACAAATAACCTACTTCGTATTGGAAGGACAAAAAGTAATAGGTCTTACCACATTTTCCATTGTTGTCATATATGATTTCAACATGAATTAATTCTGGATCAAGAGTTTTTAAAGCTGGAATCTTGGAAAGGACAGGAAACACAAAAGCAACCATTTAGAGAGGTGAAACTCTATTTTAAAATATTTATCTTAGATGTGCTGGTATGGACTAAGCTTAGACACTTAACTTCTAGGTTCTTTGAATACCAAGCTGAATTTAACAACACACCATGTGACAGTGTCTCTGCATAATAACACAAAACTGGTGCTTGAGAACTTGTGCAGTCTGCACAGCACAGAGAGCAAAGAAACCAAGATCATGTTTGTTTCACTCAAAATAAAAATTCCATGTCTCCCTCATTCTTCATAGAAGGACATTTGTTATTTAATAATCTACCAGCAGCATAAAGAAACACTTTGGGTTATACTGTTCTGCACTACACTGACACCCATGTTTAAAGATTACAGTAAAGACAGGAATAAAAATGGTGCTGGTGGAGACATAAATAAAATTTGCACTTATTCCCCACATCCATTTGTAAACCACTGCAACTGGTTCCTACCTCCTGACAGTTGACTTCTAGAGTTCTTGTAGCTGGATTACCATTGACAACAACTGCTGTGAACCACTGAGTAGAAGGGTCCAGGCTATAAATCCTAATTTTTGAACCAATGATATTTTTTCCACCTACAAAATTAGGGAAAAAAAAAAAAGAGCTTAAAGACAAAGGAGATATGAAGATGACCACAGTTGTCAAAATTAATTATTCTTGTCCTTACAGTATGGGAAATGAAAACTGTAAGGCACAATATCTACCTTTTCAATAAGGTCACTCCCTGCATGTGCAAACACCTAAGCTCAAATATGCTGGTGTGAACCCAGTAATTAAGAATTTAAAGCTGGCAAACAAAAGGAACAATTTTAAATTTGACTAAAAAAGGAAGCCTCTATACAGCACTCTGGAAGTTTTGATAAACAAGCAACAAACTGGAAAAAAACAAATCAAGTTACTTGCAACAATAAACAATTCAAAATTTTTAAGAATTGCTACAAGTTTGATCTATTTCACAAGTACCAGGCCATCTGTATGTGCCCAAAATGACATATTCACTCTTTCAAAAGAAATACTTGAAACAAATATCTACAATCCTTCACATTTTGCATTCACTGCTGTGAGAGTAAAATCAGTGTTTTTAAAAAGCTTTTATCCCCTAGAACAGATTACCAATTAATTAAACCAACACTGCAAGGATTTCCCTTTGGACTTGGGCATTTATTGCCAGTTTTCTGCTCCACAGTATGCTTGTACCTTGGACCAAGCGTGTCTCATCAAGGTGTTTCTTAACCAGAGCCTGAATTTCTTCATTTACATTTTGATCATCTTTAAGAGAAAGCCTGGAACCATCCACATCCTATTTCAGGAAAAAAAAAAAAAAAGAAAGAACAGAAGTTTGGATTCAGGATAATGCTTTTAACAAAATCCCACAATATTTAAAAACCAGATGGCAGCAATTTCCACAAATCCAATTCTCAATAATCTTTTTCCCATCAGTTCTAGGATGTTGAACTGGAGGCAGGTAATTTTTTATCACTAATTCACAACAAGGATCTGCAGGAGAGTCTGAAATGAGCTCTCCAGGTCTACTTTAATATTGCTCTGAAAAGAACCCAGCTTTGTAGTACTACATTGCTAACGAGCAGTAAGTTTAATTGAACTGTCCATTCTTAACTTAGGATTTTAAGTTCCCAGAAGCAGCAGCATATTTGTCCTGAGCAGATGCAAATGAAAATATTTTATGTTTCTATTTATGATAATGCCAGGATCCAGTCTGTGTCAAGACACCATTATAAAATGTTTCTATGAATGAAAACAGAGTCAGCTACATCTAAATTATTCATCATTCTTCAGCATAATGTACATGTATTATTTTTTACTGTCAAATTCTTGAATGAGAATTGATTCTGAAATGGAGAGGTCACAGCAAGCTTCCACCCAAGGCTCCAAGAGTGAGAATAAGAAAGGGGCTTGGGGTTGGGTTTTATTTTTTTTGTCCCAGGCACAGCTCTGATATTTGTAAGAGGCAGAAGACTGAAGAACTAGAAGTCAATAAAATGTTATTCCAGATGCCAGTAAAGCAATCTTTTCCACTGCAGTGCTGAGATAAGGCTTCTGCATAAAGAGATCTCAACCCTCCTGTTGAGCCAGCTTAAGCAAGACAACTATCTACAACTCAAATTTGGCTTTTAGTGACTCTCTTGTCAGTTTCTCTAAAGTACTTGTATATTTGCTGACTGTTAACAAGTATAAGTAGAACATTAATGATTGCACTACTTGCAGTCTCAACACAGGACAACCCTTACTACTTTTATTTCAGATTGTTTCCAGGCCTTGAGAATAACTTCCTAAAAAGGCTAAATCTTTTATCTTTAAAATCTTTAGCAGATACTATGCTTCCAAGCACCTGCCCAGGGACAATAGTTTCAACCCACCTGTACCTAATTTTCACTAACAAACTTTCCTCTGGTGCTCAATAATTCAACCACCTCATGTACATTCTGCCCAATTCCTCATTGGTTTAGGATTAGCAGCGATGTGTTTCTGTTAAATAGCAAGATTTAATGCCAGACATTCCTGAAACTCGTTGCACAAAGTTCATGTTCAAAAGATAGGGAAACTATTCCAGGTTATCCCTAAAATCAACATGAAACTGCTGTCACCTGAGCTGAATAACTGTCCTAGCACACTCCCTCATCTAGCTCTCCTAAGTGACCCTGTCCTGAATCAGCTCCAGAGGGTTTTTAATCAGACATGCTATGTTCAGAACTGATATTTATGAGTTACAGAAATAAACATCTAGAAGTTTTTACCCATCTGAAGTTTGCACTGATTACATTACCCTGATGCATCCTAAATATCAAAATAAGAGATTAATCTTTCATTTTGAAAAAGCCAGTCAAGATTACCTGGATGGGTGTCAAGAGGTCTTTAGAAAGGAAAACACATTTCTCTTCACCCAGGTAGCGCACTGAAACCAGTGATCCCATTCCAGCTTTGTCCACCAAGGACTTGTAGGTCTAAAAAAAGTAATAAAGATGTTCTCAGAAACGGAGTAAGATCTCACCATTCATCATTTGCATATAAAAAATACTTTAATTTTGCTTCTATTTCTCTGTTAAGTTACCACATCTACATGCAACTCTTGAAAACAAAGTTAGTTTCCAATAAGACTTCTAATACACACCTAATGAAAGTTACTGGACTTCACTTGAAATTAATTTCATATATCAGCATGAATTAGGAATTCAGTACAGGTGACTATCATTAGCAATTAATCATTCATGTCCACATGAAAAATTTATTAATGTAATAATTCTAATTGCATATATATTACTAATAAACCTCTTTATGGCAGACTGGGGAAATAGCTAGGAAATCAATCAATGTCTGCAGCATAGTTTACATTAAAGTTCTCAAAACTTGTGCAACCCTGATAACACACTGAAACCTTTATTTAGGCACACGTGATGATCTGGACAGCCTCACAGTTGTAACACTGCAGTGCAATGCTGAAGTGTTCAGATGTACCAAAAGCTTTAAGAACAGACATGGAAAAACAATTTCCTTTAAAAGCTTCTGAACACTTCCTAATGTGCTCAAAATTAAAATTTGTCTAGTGACAGTACCAGATCTGAGAGGACAAGCACCAGGAGCCTGGAACAAGAGAAGTGGCAAGAGTAACTCCCCCCTATCTGAAAGGTGTAACTGTGCCCCACTTAAAAAAAGGAATTCAGTCTGACTGATCAACTTTTTTTGATCAGTCCTCCAAAAACCCAACCAGACTCTTTTTTGTCTTCACCTCAGGACAGCACTGGCAGAGGGACAAGATCCCCACATGAGGGAGTAACTGGGCATTACAACACTTCTACAGAGCTACTCCATTTATCACAAACACACTCTCCTATACACTTGAACCAGTAAGGTGTGACCAAGTTTCAAATAAATTAATTCACACACCTCTTTTGTGACCTCTGCTTTCCTGCCCTGCGTGATGATAAAAGGAGAAAAAGTCTTTTTTTGCCAAGCAAGATCCAGGAATGGCCTAGATTTTGATCCTTTGCTAAATGAGCTTTGGAACACGTACCCTGCACGAATTGACATGTCAAACACTTCAGGAGGAAAACCTTATACCAAAACTGAAGTATCCAGTAAGAACTATTCAGACACTTGGAAATGGACAACAGCTAAGTTTAAACATGAAGGTTTTCAGAACAAGCTGTCAGCAAAATCTACCAGAGGAACTGCTGCTATTAATGCACAGCCCAGGAAATAAAATTAAGGATTTATATTTCCATTTCTTCTCCCATTCTATTGGGTCCTGCTTGTAATAAGTATTGCTTAGATTGGCTTTGCTTAAGAAAGAAAGACCAGCTAAAATGCAGCAATATGAATTACAATGCACACTTTATACCTAGCAAAGTTAATAGTATTAAAACACAGACTACAGCTTCAGCATAATTCATGTCCAGCAAGTTTACATGTTTGCATTTCCACTTATCTCACTACTTTCTTAAGCAGCAATAGCCAAAGCAGTTAAGTACAACTATACTGGCTGAATACATTAAGAAATATTCCCTGTTCACCTCCCCTGGCTAATTTGCCTATTCAGCCATGCATGGCAGGTACAGAAAGCTTAGTTCTCTCTTTGTACAGTATAGATCAGCTTTTTGTATGCAGAAAATCTAAATCTCAAAAATCACTCATACCAGGCAGGCATCACGTAAAAGTAATCTGAATTATTTTTGTCTCAGGATCAAAAATTACCATAGCATTAACTCGAGGCAGAGTCAAAAACTTAAAATAAAAACACAGGCTATCCTTAGATACCAACCATTTACACTTTTTCTCTCTATTTTTAAGAAGAATTTCACAGAGGAAGAAAAAAACCCATGAGACTAGAGGGAGAATGAATTAACAATGTACAGAATGGGGGTCTGAGAGAAAAGCAAATTCATAAAACACATCCTTGTGTCCACCAACTTCAAATGTTGCTGAGCTCTGTCAGCTTGAGCTGCACAAAGAGATTTTCTCCCTTCCCAAGACACCTAGAAGTGAGACTGCCCTAGAGGAATTCACACTGGTGACAATGCTGTCCCAGAAAGTGCAACTGCAGAACCCAAATGACTTCAGCCAAGAGTGTACTTGCCATTGCAGGCCACTGGACAGGAGGCATGGACTGGGTTTTTCTTTCAGCCAGCACCAGCTTTTGCTCCACCAGGAATGCAATCATCATCCTGCTGTAGACTTCTATCCATCTTCGCTTCTCCCATGATTCATCATCAAATTCTACACAAATCTACAGAAAGGAAGCAAAGTGAGTGAGTGACTACCTATAAAATTCAGACACATCCAACATGGAAAAGATAAACCCATCAAATTATTCAAAAATAAAAAAATCATTAAATGTACTTATAATTCCAGCGTGATTATTGCCTGTCACATAATCAAGCAATCACTAAGGCATTCAAGGTTGACCCAGTATTTTATAAGTGACAGTCAATGTTAATTGGTTTATCATCATTACTGTCACATAAAATAATAGTATTTACATTTAACTTTACAACTTCCCACCTCAAAGTTTTATGCTGCTCAAAGGTAGTTTACTATGTTAACACTGTCACTGGTATTTACAAGCAGGGAAAAATACACACACCTCCCCCAAAGAAGTCCACTAAAGCTACAGGACTGGCCTACAGTAGTGGCACATGGATTTTCCACAAACTCTAGAGCACTGGAATAAACAAGGTTTTTTTTTGTTTTGGTTTGGTTTGTTTTTCCAGAATTATTTACAAAATACAAATCCCAAAGATTAACTTCAGCCAACTTATTGAATGCACAAATGACAGTAGGAAGAAAAGGTGATCAAATTATGTAATGCGAAGGTCACTTCTTGACTGCTTTTAACTGCTATTTATCCTTTTGAGTTTCAGGAACAACTATGCAGATTTTTCAAGAGGAAAGCTATTTCGTGGCAAAAATAAAATTGCTTGACCAATGTCTTTGGGATAGCATTACTCTAATTTCAAAGGCAACATGGGAGATCAAGCTATTGGGAAAGACCACAAATACAACTTGGCCTGAATACAGGAATTGGAACATCTTGGTAGAGGACTCTACTCTTGGAAAAAAACATTTTCTCTTCCCAAAGAACACAGCAATCCAGCCAAACTGCACTTAACAAACAGCACAGGAATCTCAATTGAGTGAATCTCAGAAACATTTCCTGGAGTTTTATCATCCCTCTCAAGGGAAAGGCAAGTGAAAACATGCATACAAACAGCATTACCACAGCCAGGAGTCATCAAACTAATGGGTGCAGAAATGAACTTGGTAATTTTGAGGTGCACAGAAACTATGAAAGAGATAAGCAAATAACAACCAGAACCAGAATGGCTTGTTTTGTCTACTGCATCAACACTGCACACACAGGAAAACACAGTTGCGAAAATAATTTCAGAAGCAGTGGACAGTCCTTCTATACAAAATAAAAACTGAAATAAATACTTCTACTCTTTTACAGGAGAAATACCTACTCCCCCCTTTCAGTCCTTTATTTTTTCGGGTCTATGATGCTTGTACAGAACTCGGAGAGAAAAGGAGATGGGATGTGCTTTGGTACAAAGCTCTCCACACCTCCATTGCCCATTCTGCAACTTCTTTACATTTCAACTGGAGAGCCCATCAAGTCAATCGCTTCTGGCAGAACCGTAACCAGCGACAAAGCTCACAATAGAGACCCCATCAGCACCTGCTTCTTCTCCTTTGCGGACAAAGTCCCTAAGAGTTTTCTGCACCAAGAACCTCCTCCTCACTACCAGCACGGCACAGGGCACAGCCCCGCGCCCAAAAATGGACAAAGCTCCACCCCTGCCGCAGAACCACAACAACAAGCTGGTAACAAAGTTTACGCTTTCAAGAAAGAGTTAGAAACATCCAAAGTTTCGTTTTGTTTGACAACTAAGTCAGTTAATCAGGAGTCACTAAATTCTCATCACCAAAAAAAGAGGAAAGGAGACAGATAAAATGGGAAGATGGTGCTGTTCTTGCTGTCACAGGACAGCCATCGAAGTCCTCCGTAGAAACAAGCACGAGATGCCGCTGCTACAATGGAGTTTTGTCCTTGGGGAGCAAGCACTCAGTTTATACTCTAGTAAGTGTCCAGACATGGCTGAATACTTCTACAGCTACCAAATGTCTACAGCTGCCAAATAAAGCCCCTTAATAACTTCACAGCCATACCATAAACTTCGCTTGACTCTCACACAAAATGCACAGCTAACCAATTACACCACGCTTGCAGTAACTACGTGTTCAAAACCCCCCTTGGTAATCATTAATAAGAAGAGGCCACCATGCAAGAAGAGTCTGAGAGACCTCCAGCACCAGGCGTGAATTTGGTGTGACTTTAAAACCCAAGCAGTTGTTCATGACCAGCTGCTCCGAAGAACAGGAAAGGAAAGTCACCAATCCCAACAGCGTTGGAGGGTTTCGGTTTCAACTCTAGGGGTAAAAACCTGTTCACAGCTGGCAAGACCTTAAATTACCTTTAGGAAATAAACCATAGGCACAGTGGGTGCGGTAAAAACCTGCTTTTCAAAATGCCGGTGGAAGAAATGACATTTGTAATTAGTTAGAGATAATCTGCGGCATTAGTACAAGCACATCGGGGACTTGGGCAGGGTGCACGTTTCCAAACGTGTCGGCCAAGTCTCCGTCTGCTCTGCCCCCGAGAGCAGCATGTGCACACACGTGTACACACAGCCACACCAACTTCCCCGGTCACACTCCGGATTCAGCGGGTCTCTCGGAAAGTTCCCGGTTACCTTCAGGTCTTGTTTGGATATGTCCGTGTGTGACACAGCCCGGATCCTGCCCGACTTCCAGGGCCATTCCGAGATGAGGCTAGCGTCCCACGTCCTGTCCTCTTCTTCCGACAGGCAGAGGAACCTCTTCCCTACGAGCAGCGACCAGCTCCCCTCGAGCCTCAGCACCATTTTAACTCATCGGGAGGCCTTCAGCGAGGAAAGCGACGGAAGGAGGAGAGAAACACGCAGGGCGGTGAGCGCTTCCTCCTTCCTCTCCCGGCCGCCCCCCCCCGCTTCTCCAAGCGGCTCCAGCCGGATCCCCGGAGACCCACAGGTCTCCCCCCCCCCCACCCACGGTCCTGTTAATCACTACTCGGCGGGGGTGGGTGGAAGGAAACACCAGAAGGTCTTTCCAGAATGGCTGCAGCGCAGCTCCCGGCCATTCCCACCCCCGCCACCTCTTTGTTTCCTCCTCCGAGGAGTCAGAGCGCCGGGCGGCAGCCGAAGGGAGGGAGCAGGCGACCAGGCCAAGCTCCTTCCGCCTCACCAACACCCCGGCCTGCCCACCCGGGCAGACCTCCAGCCCTGTCCCTGCCCTCACCTGCTCCCCCCCGGCCCCGCTGCCGGCGCACCCCGCAGTCACACCGGGCACTGGTCCCGTTCCCCTCCACCCCCCCGCGCCGACCGCCACCGCGGCCAAGCGACACTGTCGGAGCCGCGCCGCGCACACGCCCCCTCACCCGTGCGCGCGCCCCCGTCCCGCACTGCTATTGGCTGAAACGTGCCAGCGGGGCGGGGCCGACAGCGAGTCTCCCGCCGCGATTGGCCCGGAGGGGCGGGGCCCGAGTGCCTGGTCACACCCCCGAAACCGTTGCTCAGCAGATGGCGGATAAAAAATAAAAATGATATATCCTTCCGCTTGAGCTTCGAGAGAAGGAGTCCCTCGGGGCCAGCCGGCGGAGCGCCCGCCGCCGAACCCCAAGGGAGGCACGAACGCGCTCGGGAGGGCCGGGGCGCCTCTCTAGGTCCGTGTTCCCCCCTCGGGAGCGCCGAGCCTCCAGCTACTGGAACTGCCTTTAGAGACGGCGGAGGAATCGAAGCGAGGCCAGAGGGCGTGATACGGCCCCTTATACGTGCGGCTCGCGGCGTACTCAGATATAGCACAGGGGGCGGTGGCACCTGTGGGGTGTTTCTGCGCATGCGCACGGGGCGGTACCAGCACCTGCGGGTGCCGCACAGGCCGCCATCTTGTCATGCTGAGGGGAATGGGGGCAGGCGGGCCCTGCGGGGCAGGGGAGGCGGAACAGGGTGAAATATTACAAAGTAACGATGTGCTCGAGGTTCCTGGGGAGGACAGTAGGCTGTGGAGGCACTCCAGTTGTGGCTGATGGAGGTTGTGTAGCTGCATCTAAAAGCAAATGGCTTCCACCAGCTCACGGCCTTAACATAAGACCTGTGTGTTCTTCCAAGTAACAAGGCGAGATGACAAAATCATAATTGGTTTGGGTTGGAAGGGTTCTGGTGCCTCGCTGCCCTTACAGGGAAGAATTTCTTCCTTATATCTAATCTAAATCCATTGTCTTTTAGTTTAAAGCCATTCCCAATGAGAACCAAAGAGTTAAACAGAGAATAGGATGTGATCTGGGTGGTGTTGTTCAGCAGTGACCCAAAAAGACACATGTACTCCTCTGCTGTAAGACTTTCCCACCAGAGCACGTGGGAGGAAGAGACCAAAAGTGCAGAAAGTACCCAAGGCAAAGAAGCTGTTGACTCATCCAGTTTACTGAAATCTCACGGTGCTCAGCTTGTGTTTCTCCAGGGTTCCTTCCATCAGAGATGTCTGAGCTTCAAAATCCCCCATCAGAGAGCACTGCAATATTTCTGCCTTGTTGTGGTCTCATCCTCCATTTTCTCCAAGAATCCATTTCCACACTTAGGTTAAATGTATTTTAAAAGCCTTTCCCACCAATTTGCTTTCACCCAATATTTGCTTACTACATTTAAACAAACACATTCATGTATGAAATCAAGAGGCACAAAAAATTCTTCATGTGCCATGATGAAGAAATTGCTGTCTACTCCACAGAAATCAGACAATTTCTATTACAACTGTAGGGAATCTCCAATGATTTCTATCAATGAGATGAACTTAGTAATTGCTACAATTTTCATCGGGGAGAAACAAAAGAAATAAAAGTGACTAATAAAAAAATGATCGATCAGCAACTGTGTGCAGTCTGAGAGCCACTCATTAGCTGGCACTGAAAGAAAAAACAGGTATGCTTGCTTCTCAGATTTAAATATTTACTATATAAACCAGACCAGCAAGGTGGAATTTATGGTATCACATAAAGCAAGCTAGATGTGAAACTACCAAATTATTTGTTTCATTGTAGACTTTAGGCTCGTGTGTCAGTAGCTGTACAATTGACACATCACACCGTGTAGGTGTTGCATAACCTCATTATTTAAAGCCCTTGGATTTTCTGCAGAGAGAACACTTTGCCTCAAAGAGCAGATGATTAATACATGCAGGAAGAAGGATGTCAGGCTATAATGAAGCAATATTAGTCAATGTAATAGATCAAGCTGTTGGTAGCACTCCAGTTGCCTAATAGTATTTTTTCCCATTAGCATCTTAATAAAGGAAGGCTTTAAGGAGAGATTTGAATGACAACAACATGAGTTTAGTGAATGAACTACTCCCATATGCAAAGTGGCATGGAGGTTGGTCAAAAGTGTTTAAAATTTAATGTTTTGGGTAGGTCCTGGCCTGGAAGGCTGAGAGTACAGGGTGACATAGTCCATGAATGCCCTTGAAAATAAACTTATATAGCAAAGGATGCTAAAAGAGCTGTGATCAAAAAGCAGCATTCTGAATGAATAAAATAAAATAAAATGAATTGGCAGAGATCAGAAGAGAACATGGGGAAGCAAACAGAGCACAAGTTGACAGAAGCCTGGACAAAGCTCAATCATCCATGGTATAAACAAGCTTTCAAAGTCCTGAAAAAATAGAGGTGTTCAAACCCTAGAGGCTAAGTAGAAGCCACACAACTGAAGACTTTTTGCTTTTGAAACAGAAAAGGTAATTAGCTACTTGTTTCCATTTCCTAGGATTCTTCATTTCTTGAAATTAAACAAGGACCAAATCTCTTTCTTAAATTATCTTACTTCTTTAAAAGTTATAAGTTAAAGGTGACCAGTAAAGTCTTGGGTCAAAAAGTGAAACACATAAAATTTAAAATTATGACTATAAACATCTCTGAATTTGCTGCATCATTTAAGAACTTGTTTCTCAGTATGACAACCATACAGCACAGGAAAAAAGTACTGTAATTGTGATTGTAATGTTTGTAATTCTTTTTCTTAACTGGTTATTTTATCACCACTTGCAATAGTCTTCACAAAAACTAATGTCTCTTGTGTGTATTTGCCCACTTCCAGTGTGTCAAGAGAAACATCACAATGTTCATGAATAAGTTTCATGCTAACCCTATGATAATGGCACAGGTGCAGTTGTCTCACTCTGCATTATTTACCTCTGGAAAACTCAATGTCTGTTGAAGTACCTGCAAAACAAAGCACTGTAGTAAATAAGCAGAACTGATTGAACCTCAAAACAGCAGTTTTCAGCCTGTTCTTCTGCCTGCATGAAGTCTTGAGCATAATTTTTTCCAGCTGGCCCTACCTACCGGGTTGAACTGGTAATAGGTAAGCCTTTAGCTCCTATGTGAGAAAGAAATAATCTCTGCAAACAGGAGCTCTTTAAATAGTAACTTCAGAACACACTTCAATAAATTCTTCCTTTCAGCCACCATTAAGTAACAGAAAAATTCTCTTTTTGTGGGGTATCACTAGGAAAAGAAGCAGAAGAGGCTATGAGATTTGAATTTAACAGTTCAGTTTAAATTGGAATTTAGCAATAAAACTCAATAGCCAATTTTATGCCTAAACAATTGCACATTCAGGCATTTACGCCTACCTCTCTGCATATAAAATCTGGATGTGCTATTCAAATATTTGTGCTTGAAAATTGGCCTCCCACTACCTAGAAGTATTTGATGTCACAGACCCTTTATAAGAAAGGCACATTTCAGTCAGAGAAGGGGCTGTAGATAACATTAACTGTCCTGGCACTGTGTTCTCCAAAGATGTTTTCCATATGAGGGAGCAGATTGTTTTTCAGGGCTCTCCTGCGTTTCCAGGTTAAAGCTACCAGTGTGTGTGCCGCTACAACAAGCAATGATCAGTGCAGGACATTATTAAAATCTGGTTTTTAAAATCTCTACTGTGGTGACATTTCAGGGTCTCCATTCTCAGTCAAAGGCCTTCTGAATAGAGGGCTGTACAAGCACAGAAGAGGAACATGGAGTCCTTTATATTCTAGTGATTAATGATGGATATGTAGGGATGTGTAATTAAAGTTGGAAGTGTTTATGGTCAGGCTATGAAACCACCAGCTGTGCTGACAGCATGGTGCCAATAGCACCAGGGCTGGGGGTTTGGCCCCTGTATGGGACATTCACTTAAGAGCTGCACTTGGTGATCATTGTGGGTCCCTTCCAACCCAGAATATTCTGTGAACTGGAAGCAGAGCTTTGGGAAATAATCCATTAGCTCATTTCTCCAGTATGTCTTGAGATGTGGTGCTAAATATTGAGCAAAAACTACCAGAAACTTCCTTCAGTAGCACCAAACTGATGCAGTTAAATGACTCCTTAAGTAGCTGATGTAGATCAGACACTGCTCAGATCCAACCTGGCTCAAGTTATAGTTATAGCAGGAAAAGATAAAAGCTCCTTAGTCAGGTACAGCCTCGTTACCTCAGCACACCTCACCTGGATCAGCTTTTTAAGAGTGGCAGGACTGGTTCCAGGGCCTTTTTTCAGTCATTATCTCTTTACCAAAAGTTAAAATAGAATAATTTACGTCTTACCTTAGTTACTATTTTCTCACTGTCTGCAGCTGAAGGAAGCACATATTTTGATACAAAGTACGTTTTAATCTCATGCAATTAAGTTGAGTTGCTGAAGGAAAAACTCTGAGAAATGCTGACCTACTCTTTTCCACTCCCAAACCTATTCTGCAGTGGGGACTGTCTTTTGCTAGTGATGAGTTAGTAGGACTTCAGTTTTTTATCCCAACTGTAGAAACAGGAAAGTGTGAGAGGACTCTTAGGATGATAAATCAGGATCAATTATTAAATTTTAATTGACTATTAATTTAACATTTAATTATTTAATTCTGTGTTAAGTATTACCTGGGGATTTGAATTAGATATTAAATTTTGCAGATTAATTCTAAAGTTAAATTAGTATTTATAGATAGAGTGATGCAATAACCTTTACAAAATAACCATGAGCAAACATTATACATAAAGTGTGGTGAGTAATTCTGTGCTTGTTTTGTTTTTCCTTGACTGCTTCAGAGGAAGAAGGCCTGTTGTGAAAGAAAAAAGCCCTTTCCCCTCAGGTAATAATGCATTATCAGTTAATAATTCAAAGGGTTTGGGGTATCATTCTTTAATAAAAGAATGCAAATCAATATTATCTTGATGGATATATTTGAACCACATTGTAGAAACCACCACCACAGCAGGAATGTCTTGGTGGTGTACAAAAGGAGACATTGAAAGGTGGGTAAAGAGAGACAGTGAACTTTAAACAACATTGTTTAATAATCTGAGGAGAGTTGTTCTTTGTTAATTAGCCTAACCTCTGGAAGCCTCACACCAGAACTGCAAACACAACATGTTACTCATATTTCGCTCCTTAATAATATCCAGGCTCTTCCATCATTGAAACAATATAAACTGGCTTTGGCAAAGTTAGACTTCTCACCATTTCCTGCCAGTGCCAGAGAGATTCTTTTAGATTATTTCAAGTCCCTCCTGCTATTTATTTTAAACAGATCTGTTTTGTGATAGAGTGTCTTCCCTTGGGAGAAAACTTACACCTTTCTCGTCTGGATCTGCCAGATTGCAGCAGTATGGGCTGCTGGGCATGTGCAGGTGTCAGGTCAGTGAGTCCTAGACTGGGGATAGAAATTGTTCTAATTTTAAACTAAAACTAAACTACTCTCCTATGTAATTTTCTAAGAACGTTTGGACTAAATTCACACTGCTGCTTTTGATTATTCAAATCCACATCTTGGAAGTTCTCTTTCAGCCTCTGTAATTTAATGCAGTTTTGGACAAAACTGCATAGTGAACAGAACTGCATAGTGAACATTTGAGAAGTGGTGATCCTCAAGTTACGAGTTTGTGCAATTTGGACAAGAACTTTGACTGCTCTTGAATGTGTATTCACTTAAAAAGAGGCTCAGCCTTTTGACTGGAGGGAGGACACACTGGAGAATGATCTCAGGGGGTGGTTGTACATGAATCTTACTGATGGACTGCAAATCCTTCCATCCCCTGCAGGGAACACCGGCTCTCTTGGCACTAGTTCTTCTGTCCTGTCACTTACCAACTCACCCTTGAACTGGAGCAATAAATGTATTGTGTGGTTTTCCTGCTACTGCAGTAACTGATTCCGGTGGAAAAATGCAGTAACTTTTCACATCAAGGGAAAGTAATTCCCTATTTTTTAAAAAAATTCTGTATATTGTGCTGATATGATGTTAACAAAGCTGAAGTAATGTACCACTGAAGCTAAAAATAATAATAAATTGAAATATTAAGAAATATTAAGATACCAGATATTGGTGAATATAGAACTGGGAATATTTAGAAGTTGGACATTGCTAAATGTGACCTAGTTGGTACAGCACAGAACTGGGAGCCAGATCTGGAATCTGACACTATGTGTGTCATAAGGCAGATCATTTATTCACCTCATTTCTCTGTAAATGGGGATAACAATAATCATTCCTGTGAATTGCTTTGTGTTGTTCACCTGAAAGGTGATGAGTTTTATAGCTACTAATAAAACATTCTTTTAATCTTCAAGTTTCCTTTCCCTGTTAAACTTTAATAAGTGTTTATGTTCCCTTAATACCAGAGAGGAAAAAAAGCACGATTGTGAAGCAGCTGCTAAGAGTTTCTCCCAGAAGATATTTAGTATTAAATTGGGATTGAGTCATCTGTTTTAGATGAAGGGGCAATGCAAGAAATAATATGTGAGAGTTGAAATTTTGAGTAAAATATATTCAAAGCAGAATCAGCTGACACCCCAGTTCCATCAAGCTGGCTCCCACCCCCCAGTACCCTCTGTCCAGAAATTGGAAACAGGCATTGTAATTTCTCTTTAACTTAGAGCAAATGTAACAGTATTGCTTAAAAATAGTTACAGCTGTGGGTTCCAGATTGTTCCTGTTGTTCTTTCAGTGTCAGCTCTCCTGCCATGTGCAGAGGTCTCTGCATCTCCACCCAGCGCAGGAGAAGGGGACACTGGGCATTTCTGGGGCCACTGGGATTGCAGTGCAGCTGGGCATTGGCACTGTTGATTATCTCACTCACTGTATTTGTCATTGTAAACCACTTAGTGATTTTCTGCTCCTCTCTGTAAAGTTCTCTAAGTCAACTACATGTCAGTGAAACTTTAGAGTGTCTTTTCCCTGGTATCTCCTCACAGCTGTCAGAGACTAATGGCTGCTCTCCAAACCCTGGGCTTTGATGGTAGAGGTTTGTGTCTAAAATTAAAACAGTGGTTCTAAAGCAGATTCCTAACTCCAGTGAAACTAGGAATTTCATCCACTGATTTAAGAGATCATATGTCATCCCTGTCTTCTTGTAAGAGGAAGATTGCAATCTGTCCTGTCTCTTGTCTCTTCTGAAAAGCATAAGAAGGTAAATTTGAACTTTTCCTGCTTCCCAATATCTACTTCCCTAAATAGCATGATTGCAGTTTTTTTTCAAAGGTGGAAATGACATTTTCCAGTTTCCTATGCAGAGGAGCTTCTGCTGTGGTGTAGATTTCTAGTGCTGCTTTTTTACTGTTATTTCCTGTACACAGTTTATCACATAATAAAATTTACAGCTGTAGTTTTCTAATGAGAATCTAAGAAACACAGCCATGTTACTCCAGGCTGTCTCTCTTGTTTGACAAACTTGGACACATAAACAGTGAGGAGTAGTTTAAAACCTGTATGTTTATAGGTTGGGGTAACTGGAGACAGATTTGTTTCAAAAGCAAGTACGGAAATATTTGAGGTTATTGAAATAATTAACAAGGCTGAAAATGAGTTGTTGGGAAAAAAATTTAGCAGATCATTGGAGGACTGAATTTTAGCAGGCATGATTGTATGTCAGGTGTTGGGTTCCCTGACTCACTCCATGAGGTGATTAGCACTGTGCCTCTGGTTGCAGCAGAGGTTGGATGTATCTCACTTTGTATAGCATGTAGGTCACAGTCTGCCAGCACAGAAAATACGCATTTAATGAACTTTGTCCACCAGCAGGCATCTCATTGTCTAAGCCTACTCTGCAGAGAACAAAGAGAAGCATCTCCAGAAGGAGATTAATACTAAAATATATGTCTAGAATAAGTGGGACAAATTATCCCTCAGAGATGTCTGATCTTCCTCATTTGCTGTAGAGGTCTCTAATTATTGGTTTATGTTCTACCCTATCTGCTAGAGTAAATGCTGAACTAGATACAAACATGGAGTGGGGTGGTGTCTGTGCTACTCTGGTTTACACATTGTTGCACAAATTAGGCAGGCATTGAAGTTCTGGGGTTTTTTTCTTTGTCAGAAGCTACTGCAATGAATGCTGGTATGAGGCACTAATGAGCTAATGAGGAGCACAGTGTATGCTCAGCTCTCACAGGTTTCCTGTGGTACAGGTGACCTTATGATCAATAGAAGCATAATGTCTGTAGACAGGAATTGGTTGTGGGTTTAAAGGATCTTTTACAGAGAGAGAAGAATGAAAGCTTTATTCTTCAAGTTCATAATTTTATCAGACTTTTTTAAACACATATAATGTTTTTACACAAAGAATGCAAAATCATGACCCAAAGCTTTAAAAGGTACATATAAAAGTTTACAGATGGCTCAGAATGTTTACATTTGACTGTTCCATAGCAGTGTGTTAAACATGCTCCAGTGCAAAAGAAAGTAGGCTCCCCAAATGTATTTGTGTAGTCTTTCAAAGTCAGCATAACATAAGTAGTGAAAATGAAGCTTTAACTGGCCATAGAAATGTTCCTTTATAGGCAGCCTGTTGGCATGGGAGAACAGGATGTGCTGTGATTGTTAGGACTTTATGAGCAGGTTGTACCAACCTATGGCTCAAGGAATGCTGTGTTAAAGCATGTCTGGGAATAGTGCTACTGGTTCACTGTGTGGAACCAGTGTTATTACTTAACCTCTTTGCACTTACATGTTCATCTCTGGGATTAACAAATATTTACCCACCTTTGAAAGGTACCTTCTGTTCTTCAGAGAAGTGCTGAATAAATACAGGCTAGTATTACCCTCATCAGCAGGTAATCCTGTTAATCTAACATACACTCTCTGTCCATGGTGAATATGTTCCAGGCTACTTGATCATTGTAGTTAGATTAACAAAGGATATTACAGGGATTAACTCTAAAGTAGTGGCTGCAGCTGCCCACCATGTGTGTTTTCTGTAACCCAAAGCCAAGGTTTGAAATCCTCTTGCCTGTAGCAAATAGAAGGAATGCACTTGACTTTTGCAGAACCAGTTTTCCACCCAAAAGAACAATATCTTGATCTAAGAGGTTGTAACACAACCTGTTGCTCTTATAGCTGCTTTGCTGCTGGCAGCAGGGGAGACAGCTTCAGTGCTAAGACAGCTTCAGATCTCTGCCCACCACAGCAGTTTTACAAAGTTGTTGTAAGGTAAAACTGTCTCATTTTTCAGTGTACTCTAACAGGTGTGTTACAGGTCACAATTTGTGCTACAGGTCACAAATTCATGTCTAGACTACTTTATAAAGTATTATTGGAGATGAGGTCCACCCCAGTGTAATGCAGCAAAGTTGACCCTGCTTTGAGCTGAAAGTTGGACACAATGACCTCCATGGGCCACTTGTAACTCAGTTGTTGTACAAAGTCAGGTGTAGCCTCAGCAGCATGGAGCTTGGCATGAGATGAAAATCATCCCCAGGGCTCCTGAGGACAGTCCTGTGTAGCTGCCTCAGAGTAAGCTCTGTGTTGCTACAGCAACACTTTTATCAGCAGCCCCCTGACTAGTGTCAGGGTGGCTCTGGGAGGACTGTATGATGTGCTGGCACACTTCCCTTGGGATAGAGATACAGCTTCACTGCTGTTGGTCACTGGCTCTATTTTGTCCATTTCATTTCAGTGGCACTTGAAGAATCTCTGGGCTCTTAGAGATCTGGAAAGTATTTTCAACAGAGGATGGCTGGGCTGGTGTCTGAGGGAGAAGAGAGCCCAGAAAACACTGCATCACCTGCATGCATTGCAATTATGAGCCTCTTACTGGAGTATGGAGGGAGAACATGTATTTGCAAATGCTTCATGCAGTTTGAGAGGTTGAAACTTGCAGTTTTCTGGCTGGAGACTGCTATGGAAAATGGGGATTGAGCACAAATGCTATTTTTAAATTATTATGAAGATGCTGATTTTTTAAAGCGGTTTTCTGTTATCTTTTTTTCTGTTAGAGTACATTGTGATATTGAAGTGTAGACTGCTAGGAGTTCAAATTTCAATTTCAAGTGTTGCCTTTTCAAATTTTGTGCTAAGCAGATGTACTGGATCACTATTTGTGGGGAAAAACTACTATTGCTTTCCTCAGTTAGGCATGCAGGGTTCAGAAATGGAAATGTGTTAGAATACTTTCAGTAGCCATATGAAGTGTTGGGAGCTCTCTAAATGCAATGCCCACAGCACTCACTTTGACCTCTGTGAGCTGTAAGCAGGTACCAAGTTAAGGAACCATTATCTGGTGTCATTAATAGTGGCATCAAAGTGAGATATTGTAAGGCTTTAAAAAGGAGTAAAATTTATAAGGGTGGGGGGGGTTCTTTATAAATAGCCTGTAGAAGGTAACTTGAAAACTCTTATCACAATGGATGAAGTTTTCCTTTTCCTTTGTCCTTTTTTTTTTTTTTTTTTTTTAAGCCTCTAATTGTTTGGTTTGGATCCTGGGTTTCTTCTGTTTCCGTTTTGGAATGTAGCCTTTTTTGTCCCTGGGATGACAATTAATTTTTCTTCCTACTGCCACATAATGAGAGAGAGAGAAGCAGGATGATGCTGCAAGTTTTTCATGTATCCTGACTGCAGAGAAAAAATCTAGTTATATAACTTGTCCATAAAAAGAGGCCTCTTTTCCCTATCATCCTTTTTACTTTTTCCAGAATGGAATAAAACTGAAAGTAGCTTAGTGTGGTGGAATTTCAGTTCATGAATATAAAGTGTATGAGAGTTTACAGTGTAAGAGAGTATTTCTCTTTGCATTTGTAACTGAGGACAAAACAGTTAAAAGGCAGTGAGTGATTTCCACACCTTGAGAAGAACAGAACAAGACACACATGGGGGATGCAGGTGTATTCTGCTGTATGGGAGGAAGAGAAAAATCCTGGCAGAAGTCTGAGAAAACCCATGGAGAAATGAGTGCACTCACAGCAAGGTTGCTGCTCACCTGCAAGTACCTTGAGCAGCTCTTATGGGAAGGCATCTTTGCCAGTTGCGCCAGGGCAGCTTGTTTCCATCTGCCTCCCTCGGGGCTCTACGCAGAATTGAAACCATATCCTGGTTTGTGCTGGGATTTAAACTGATCCAGAAGGTCAATAGCAGCCTTCTAGTAAAACTTACCATTAAGTAGTATTTATATAGTTGTTAAAACATGTTTTTACACTGCCATGTTAGCCTAGGAATTGCTTGGGGGATTTCATCTATGTGCAGGATGTTGCACAAACAGAACAGTGCTTGTGATACCAAAGGAGCTGGTTAAAGGTAATTCAGCAAGGGATGGTGAAGAAGCCCACTTTGCTTTCCTCTCTTATTGCCTTCAGCTCTTTTATTACATCAGTCTGTGAAGACAGTCTCTAGAAACTAAGACTCATCTGCAGCATTCTCCTGACAGAATTAGGGCTATGGATAGCCTCCTGCACATTCCTCCTGTTTCCTTGAAGGAAACCTCTCTTCTACTCACCAGAGGGGCCCCTTTTGTTATTTACAGCCTCTTGTTATCGTTTACATTCCTGTTTGCATGGTGTGGCGCCTCAGTGAAGCCTCAAGGCCATGCACTGACCGTATTTCTCTCAATATCTCTCTTGAGCAAACCTCATGTTCACACTGGCACTTAATTGCCTGCCTCCTTTCTCTCTGAGTCTCCTTTAAGGTCAAGAACATGGTCAAGTCATCCTTCAGCACATTCACTATTGTTACCATCATTAAACTCTGCACAGTAATACAATTCAGAATAATCCATCCTTCTGGAGCAAGAATGTAAGGGCTGACCCACTGAATCAAACCAAAGCTCTGCGCATCTCAGTATCTCCTTCCTGAGGTAGCTGATAACAAGGGCCCAGAGACACACACGAGCAAATTTGAAGTGAAACCTTTCCCTAGTCTTGACTCAGTGCGCATCATCCACAGAAGCTTGCCATGGCCATTAAATGTCCTGTTTTAAAGCTAAGATAGGCTTGGGCTTCACACTGGTTTCAAGTTTTGACAGTATGCCTTAGTATTCAAAGTCACTGTTGGAGGATTTTTGGGTTGGTTTGTGTAGTTGTTGTTTAGGGTGGGTTTTTTGCTTGTATGTGTGTGGGGAGAGGGGGTTATTGAACTGTTTCCATTATTTTTTAAATTTCAGTTGTTTGCTATCCATAGCAGGGTGTTTAGGAGGTAAACAGTGACAGGTAGCAGTTAACAAGGAGCAAGGAATCTAACCTGAGTGTCTGAAGTACTGTAATAACAGTGGTAATTTATTAATGTCTTTATTGACTTCTAAGATTGAAAAAGTAATTCCCAATCTAAAATACTCTTTCATCAATTTATAAAATGCTGTAAATCAAGCATTTTCTTTGTTCCTTATGTGTCCCTTTTATCTCAGGATATTCAATGTTTCTAGGATTCTGATCAGTATAATGGAAAACATGCTGAACTAGGATAATTTCTCATGGAGCTGGAGGGTCTGCAGATACCTCAGAGCCACTAATGAGTTAATATAAAACATATGGATTTATTCCAAGGCAGAGGAAGCATTTTGTAGCATGTAAGTTACATGTAGCAGGACAAAGTTACAGAAGAAGATATGGAAAGTAAGGAACATACTTCTCAGAAAACACTTTTGATGCATGACCTGAGTTATTCAGAGCTTAATATTGGAGTATCAGTGGCTGAGATCTGTGCTGCAGAGTTTTGTATTTGGATAATGGGGCTAAGCCTTCCCAATTTGTTTACCTAAAGCCAAATGATACATTCAGACATGTTGGTCTCCATGTTTTCCCCAAGCTCTAGTAGTGAGTCACTGAAATCAAGAGTGTTTCTCAGAAATCACAATTCCCAGCGCAAATGTCAGACCACACACCCACTTTTGAGACAAAATAGGCATTTCTTAATCTCTCCTTGCTAATGGCCATAGCTCTGAAGCAGTTAATTCAATAATAAAGATGGAAATAGCAGCCAGGAAGTGCTGAATGTCTCCCCATGATGTAACAATTCTCCCCATGGGTAGGATTAACCGTTTCCTGTCTACTCCATATTTGTTAGTAAAGAAGTCATTTCAGAAAGGGGCATTTTTCATCACTGTGTTCAGGAGCTGCGTTCTTCTTGGATTTTTGCTCTAATTGTCCATGTCACCCCATTAAGTTTTCATTTATTTGTTTATTTTGTTTTGCTTCCCATGTAGAAGTCAGGAGATAAATGCAAGGAATCACCCATTCTATTCCAGTGGGTGGAACACCAAACATTTATTTTTCAAGAGGCTAAATATATTTATCTATATGTGTGTATGTGTGTGCATTCCTTGATGGGATGCAGACTATTTATTCCTGATCAAACTTTCTTCTCCTGATACTTTTTAGGTGTTGTAATAACACTGCATGATATATGTGTGCACTATGGTTTTATAGTTTATTTATTTTTATATTAATTTTTGGTTTTTCCACATGAACTTCAGCACCCGACTACCACAGGTTTTCTGTTTGATATTTTTCTCTATTCCTGGATACATTTCTTGGCTGGGTTGTCTGCACTTCAGCTGTTCTTAAATGCCTCTGGTGTAGGTTTGATTCATTGGAGGACACAAGAGTTGTCTGCACTTGCTGCTTCCTGACCTTTTCAGGATTTGGTAACAGAGTGCCCTGTGCATGTATGTCAGTGACGCTTTTGTTCTGGGAAGCCCTGGCTTGGCAGTTGCTGTTCAGCTGTGAGGCAGAGATCCCCTTTCCCTGAGAGGAATGAGTCTGATTATAGTAGAGCTGCTGAGGGGTCTGACTTTTCCATGGCTGTGAACTTCACGGAAAAATTAGTTGCTAGGAGAAAACTACATAGTATTTACAGCAAGGGTGGTGGCTCTGCCTTCAGTAACAAAGCTGGTTTGTTTTATAATTTGGGAAACAGAAATCAGACCATCCAATGGTGCAATCTGTGTAGGATTTTCCACTGCCAAACCTTCTAGTGCAAAAGCAGTTCCAAAATGTTCCGTGAGCATTGGATGGCATTTCTGCTGAGCTGGCTGTATAAATTAATTCATACCTGTTCCTATGCTTTAACTGTTTTGTTTTTTGGGAGTCTTTTTGTTTGATCAGTTTGGTTTGGTTTTTTATAGACTGGATGAGGTGTTTTAACAGCAAAGAGAAAACTTTCTTCGAGCAAAGCCTCTTTCCAGGCTGCTTGGGGTGTCACATGCAGAGCTCATAGTCGCAGAGCTGTGTGACTTGTCCTAAGACACAGCCCATGAGGAGTAGGTAGGGGGCATTGTCACCCTTCCACTGGTGACTCAGTGGAGCTGAATGTCTTTCCTTCACCCTCTGTTTACCAAACAGCTGTTTCAGTAAAGCTCCCTGCATTTACAGTCAGGCTCCTTAGGTTTGCCATCACCAGACTACCTTGTTAACGATCTGTGTACCTTTGAGTCTTAAGATCAGTCATCAGGTAGTGATTGTGCCAATTGTGTACAAAGCAGCAGCACAAGAAGGGTCCATGTCCTGCTTACCCCTGTCAGAGATTGCTGCCTGACAGAAAAAAAAAATAAAAAATTCTTTGACCTTTTTGAGGTTTGCTGCCCAGAAAAGAGCAGTGGGGTCAGCAGCAATGGCAACTGGCAGGAGCTGCAGTGAACATGGTGAGCTGGAAGAGGCTGGAAGAGGCTGGAAGGAGGCAAGAGTGAAAGAAGTTGATTACTCATGCTTACATGAGTTAACTATTAAGAGTCAACAAATACTAGTCACAAGTCTAAGCAGCAGGATTCACCTTAGCCTTGTCAAGATAAGAAAAGCAGAATGCACCTTGGCAAGATAAGAGAAACAAAACCTATTGTCAGCAGAAAATGCTGAGCCAGCAAGCAAAGGACTGCACATGCTTCAGAAAGGTGAAAAGGGCAGTGAGGAAAACTACTGGGCTTCAAGGCTCCAAGACTCACTTGGAGCCTTCCTCAGTGCAACCACCAGAGTACACTGCACTTGTGTGTTACATATGCTAATGCTGTTAATGATTTCTGGGAAGTAATTAGTATAAACACTCCTATCCCAAGGAATGTAATGAATATGCATGAAATTTAACCTTAAATTGTGCTGTGTAAAAGTGCTGGATGTACTTGTTGGGAGGAGCAATCCCCAAATACCCTCCTCACTGAGTCGGTCTCTGACGTGACTCTTAGCTCAAAGGGAATCAAGAGGCCATGAGGCTGAGTTATGATTTGAGCACTAAAATGTTTTGCTGCAGTTTTGGGTGTTGTCCTCTGTATTATCTGTCTTTATGATCCAATATCTTCTCTTGTTGGTCCAGGAAATATGCAGCAAGTATTAAGTGGCAAGTTTTATGTATTTTGGTGATAACACAAATATTCTTACAGAGAGATCTGTGCCTTGTACTTGATAATATCCCATCATTAATTGTAACAATGTTGTGGATTGTCTGCCAATGTGTAGTCTAAAAGCTCACAGTAAATAATCCTGACACAGGAAAAATCTCGGATAACAGACTTCCAAGTACTTATTTGGCTACGATATACAAGCAAGACAGCCACAGGATGATTCACCGCTTTAAGAATTTGGGCTGGATGACCTAATGGCTTCTTTTGGAGAGAAGGCAGTTCTCGCTTAGAGCAAGCATGCCTGCAGAGGACGGCTAATTTACACTTGCCTACTGCAACGCACCACCCAGCCCTGCCTTTGTGGTGCCTGTCCAGCAGTCAGTGCTGGCTGGAGCCATGCTGCCACTCTCGACCCTTAGAGTCCCTGAGGAAAGAGTGTGTGGTGGCCCCATGGCTGCAGCTGTGGCTGGCAGCCCATCTGTAGCCCAGAGTTCGGGCGCTGGGAGCAGAAGCGCCTCTGCGGAGGTGCCGGCGCGTTCCCGGTCCCGGCGCGGGGTGGAAGTTCCCCCTGCTGGAGAAACGGACCCACTGCGGCCAGCGGAGCGAGGCAGCCGCGCGTACCTTCCCGAAATTTAACTTCTAGAGGTGCTGAACTTTAATAACTTTAATTACTTGTCGCTCTGTGCCTGCAGCTTTACCTGAAGGCAGTGAGTTGTTGGTCTGTCTGTCCCTCAACGCATTGGCTTTCTGGGGACCAGATCCAGAGAGCCAACATGAGAAAAGGTGATCCTGTTATGGAGGAGTTTTGAGCTCAGCAGAAGAAAGGTGAGGTGTAAGGCCAGGCTGGATGAGGCTCTGAGCAACCTGGTCTAGTGGGAAGTGTTCCTGCCCATGGCAGAGAGCTGGAACGAGATGACTTTTGAGTTTTCTTTCAACCAAACCACTCTATAGTAAGGGCTGGATACTGTGGAGGGGTCTGTGAGGATGTCTGTGGTAACCTGGGAGTAGAGAAGCCTATGATCAGCTCCTAGAACTGCTGCCTCTGGTTTGAAACATTCAGTCTCTCCTTGGAAGAGTTCTTCCCAGGTTACTCACAATACATGAGAGATTTTCAGCATCTTTCAGCTCTGCTGTCTCAGAATGATGGGAATGCTTTGCTGCAGATGCCCAGTCTTCAGAAAGAGCAGTGCGGCACGGAGGTGAGGATCCTGCAGTGCACCCAGGAACAGGGGTGGCCAGAGCCCTGGACCTAATGCCAAAAACAGGCCAGCTGCTCCACAGACCAACCTCCACAGACCAACCTCCCCAAGCTTGTGGCAGCTCTGGTGGCAGGCTTGAGATCTCAGGATTACTACAAGACAAAACCTCATCATGAATTGCCATGGGCACGTGTGTTTCCAGTAGAAGGGGAAAACCAAAGGAGGACAGATGATTTTAGGCAATCTAACCACATTTGGCATGTGCCAGTGAAAGAAAGGAAAAGAACCCAAAGGAAACCAAAAGAGAGCAACCTGCAGGTCAAGCCAACATATGTTGTTTTCTACGTGGGCAGCTGTTCCTCATGGAAATTGGACTTGACAGCCATGAGACCCGCTAATTAAAAGTGATGTCGAGGAGAGATTCCTGCTTGTCATCGCTGACGATGATGGGAATTTACCTGCATCCTGTGGCCAATACCCCTGTCCGTTGTGACTGGACACTTTGGGGGGTGGGGGAAAATCCTTATTTTCTATGGATCGAAGACACCCCTCGACCCCGAGCCTTAGCTTTGCCTTTCCTTTCATGTGAACAGTCCCTTGGGTTTTCTTCGTGTCCTGCTCGGCTGCGGTGGTCCAGAAGCGCCCGCGTACCTGCCCGGTGCCGCGGCTGGGGCAGGGACCCCGTCCGCACGCCAAAGCTCCGCGCACACGCCGGGGTCTCCAGCTGGGGAGTCCGGCGGGAGCTGGGAGCTTGGGGGGCTCCTCCTCCTCTCGCGGGGGGCGGCTGCGGGCCCTGCCCAGTGTGGGCGGCTGGGCCCGGCTGCGCGTTGGCTGCGGGCGGTGCCGCCAGTGAGGCTGCGCTGAGGCTGCGGGGCCGGATGGCCGAGCCGCCCGCCCCGCGCACTCGGGCGGCGGCCGGCAGCGGGCGAGGACACCGGGCGAGCCCTCCCTGCCGGGAGAGCCAGCCCTACGGCACACGGCAGCGCCATGGTCTCATGGATTATCTCCAGGCTAGTGGTGTGAGTAGCTGCCGCTCGGCACCTGCAGCGTGTGCCCGCATGTCCGCGCGTGTGTGTGCGCGGTGTCCGCGCAGCCCGTCCCGCTCGCCCCTGCTGTGGATACTGGGCTAAATTTAGCAAGTTGTTGTCGGGGCCGGGGCGCCCGGCTGCCCGGCGGGTGAGGCAGGAGGTAGGTGGGTCAGATGGGATTTTCCAGCATGAGAAAATCACCGGGAGGGTGGATGGTATAGCGCTGCCGCGCTGTGCAGCGCAAGGTGACAGGGGAGAAAAAGAGAGCGAGTGACATCGCCCGGCGCTCGGCGATGGACGGGCTCGGGGTCCGGAGGGGGAATGGAGCATCCACGGGTGGGAAAATGGACACGGATTTGTCTCGGCGCTTTGTTACCGGGCTCGGCGCGGCTGGGGGCTCGCGAGGGGGCGTGGGAGAGGCGGCCGCGGGGTCTCCCAGCGGCCGCCACCGCTTTCTTCTGTCTGTTTTGCAAAAGAAATATCAAATATTCCTTTCCTCTTTGCAACTTGCCGCCCGTCCTCTCAAAAGGCGATCTCGCTCTCCCTTTAACCTGTCAGCCTTGGGAGAAGAAGCGTGTGGTTCTTTGCGCTTGTTCTACAGCTTTTCCATGGCTGAAACTGCTCTAGGTGGGAATACATGTAAAAATTCCCTGGAAATTCTTCTCAGGCAACAGGGGGAAACAGAGCAAGCTCGAGGTATATGTTTATCTGCCCCACCAGGAGGTTTAGGGAGAAAAAGGCATTTTTGATGTAATTTGGAAAATTCCTGGAGGAAGGAGATTACAGTCTTAAGGTGGGGCAGCAGGATGGCTGATCTCCCTTCTGGAAATGTGACTGGGGAAGACTAATATATGGCATCAGATGAATAATTTGCCAGTTTTCTCCATCATATACATACAGATGCCTCTCCTGCTGATTCAGGAGGACATCTGTTGTGCTCTTTAGTTATTTTAGAGTGTCTGAGAAGGCCTGTCACGTTCTTTGTCTGAAAGAAACGTGCTGTGATGTTGCACCATCAGCATGTTTCCAGAAAAGCGTTTTCAAGGTCTCTTTTGCCATATAAGATGAAAAATCAAAAGGAAAACTCACCTTCATCTTAGTTATGTCTCTGTATCAGTAAGACATTAAATGTCAGATATGAAGATTTTAGGGGGGTCTAGAGTTGAATTTAGCCCCTGGAGGTCTGTCATCTGGATTCAGCTGCAGCTAGCCATTTTTTGGCTTGCACTTCATTCTGGGAAAGAGTGTTAAATATTTAAAAGATTTCATTTGAACAGTATAACTGTGCAGACATCTCTGCCAGCAATGTGAGATGTAGCATGTATTGTCTAAGGCAGCTTTTCTTTCTTCTCTACTAGACTAATTTCCACTTTGAAAAAACCCACATGATCGTGTAACCCAGCTAATCCTCAAGAACAAAGAATGTCTACACAGAGATGGTAGTTTAACTTACTTGTCTCAGCACATGCACATCTGCACAGATGATTTCATCTAAGACACATGGGCTGGGTAAAAATCTGATAGGGGCAGGACCTGGAGCAGTTGACCAGTCAGGTAATTAGCTGACACACAGACCTTCCTCTTCTCTTCAGTGTTACCTGAATAACATGTCACAGCATGGAGTCACCTGTGCAGAGGGCAGTACCAGTTATTTGTTATGCTGCATTTTCAGTAGCAAATAATGAATATGCAGTGTAAATATTAATAATTTAGTAGTCATAGTAATAATTAATAATTTTTTCAAGGAAACCTAGGGCAAGCCAAGCTTGGTTACCACTTTTCTTTCCACTGCTGAGTGTACATCCATCCTTTAAGAATATTTTGTACCAGGAAGTGCTGGTTTGTTATGATCTCAGTAAGAAACTTGGATTCTTTAGACTATTGCTTAAAACACCATTTGCTAGAGGTAGCATTGCATAAAAAAAAAGGAGGAGAGTATAAATAATCTTACATTCCATCAGATCCCAGAAACCCTGAGGTGTCTGACATGGAGGAACCCTCCAGTCTGACACAGCACACCATGCAGATCTGTGTGTGGAAAGGTTCCCTTACACTTTGATCTTTTCGACTCTCAGAGCCTTTTCTTTTTATTTCTAAAGACGTTTCCATTCATCACTCCCACTGCCAGATGAAAGGGCTGTTCACAAGAGAACTTGTTGCTACATTTAGAGGAAGACAAAGATGGGCAGGTGGTTTAATGTCAGGTGATGAGCAAGTTGCTCCTGCATCCAAGAGGTATGTGCATCCCACCACAGGCCAGACAGGCAGGATCCCCCTGCAGCCCAGCACAGACCATCCAGAGTAACTGGGAGTTGGATCCCTGACTCCTTGGTGTACAGTGGTCTTCGGATTAGGATCATGGCAAAGATTTAATCTATTTAATCCAGTTTCCCCATCTCATTATGAATCACTAGTTGATCCATCAGTACAGATATCTGTGCCTAATGGCACTTGGTTGGGCTTTTTTTCCCTCTGCTTGTGCCTATGTAGTTGTTTTTTCATTAAATCTTATTAGCTGATAAGGATTATGAAGAAAGTGCTGTGGTGTGGTTTAGTCACACTGTTAATGTTGACTTGTGCTCTTATGACTTCTGCTGATCTCCACAGGGGTTATGTCTGATATGACTCAGCTAACAGAAAGGGCTTTAAACAAAAGCAAGCCTTTGCTTTGTCTCTTTGGTGCTTTGCTGCTTCCACTATCTCTGATTTAGTTAGGACAGGTTCTGTCCTGGCAGTTTCTATTTCTAAAACGTTGCTGAAGGAGAAGAACCTGTGAGCACTTCTCACCTTTTTCAGCAGGAAGCCAGGCAGCTCACTGCAAACCTTCTCTTACCTCATTTCACCTTTAGTGTTTGGGCTTTGTGTCCAGAGTGCTGGCTGGTTCTGTTCTGCCTGCAGAGCTGTGTGCTGGGAACCCTCACAAGAGAAATGATACATTCAGAGCAGCATCTCTGCCATAGCTGTGTGTTAAAGTTAAGGATTTTATGTTCAGGATCTGCCCTAGGTACTGTACAAATGTGAAACAAAAAGATAATTGTCCCTGGATATCTTTTTCCTCTAAAAGCTCAATTCTCATTCTCTTGTGTACTATTCCCAGGTAGTTTTTTCACTCATCTCAGTGAGAACAAAATCAGGATATTTCTTTTCTCATGGCAGTGGATTACAGATGACTTTTCCACCAAAGAATGCCTGTGATCTCTGGAATTGCAATTGTTGCATCTTGGAGTGACTTGTTCCTACGTCTCTCACAGTAACTGGAGTGGGATAACATCATTATTTGTGGGTTAATTACAGCCTTTTTTTATTCTTCACCTCTGAGTATATCTCAAAGGACATCCTGGAGCACCTGTATCTCAGTTTCCTCATCTGTGAAGTGTAATGAATTGTTGTGAATTTATCTTCTCTGAGGCAGACCAGAAGGAACCATTGGTCTTTCCTAGCAACTACAGGTTATTGCTGGTCTTTTCAAAGGAGATTCAGTTTCCCTCAAAAGGCAGAGGCCTCTCTAGGAGAGGGAGTTGGGATCTATCTTTGTTACTGCAGACCAGTTCAGCTACAGTGCACAGCACTGGCAGTCCTGCATAGCCACTTTTGGCTGTTGTCTACAGGCCCTTTGAAGTTAAAAGTGGTGTATATAAATGCAGTCTATTGTATTGGCATGGGAATTCTGTCCTTTCTCAGAAACATGAAACTTGGTTTATGTGCTTGGGATCACACAGAACAGAAGTAAAGGGTTTTACCTCCCATTCTGAAAGTTAGACACATCACACTCCCTGTTGAAAGACTTTCAATCTGGAACACGTGGCAGAGGAAGGAAATGTCAGTAGAAACAAAGCTGGGTTAGACAGGTTATCAGTAGATTATATGATGCTATGTGATGACTTAGGCATTTGAGTTCCTCCTGTGAGAAGCTTAGAAGTGCATTGCAAATTCATACAAAATGGTTAAATATGTTCTTCATGGTGAAAATCACAGCCTTAATTATGCTTTTTTTGCCTGCATATATTTTCTTTTAAATCAAAATATCATTAATGGCCTCTCTGATTTCTTATGTTTTGATGTGAAAGAGAATGGCAGCTTTAGGTATGTTCACTGGGAATTCCCATCCCTGTGTGGTAGCTGTCCCTGGAAGGAGTTGGATTCTGAACAAAATCAGATGAGAACCAAAAACTTCTTTAACCTGATGTGTTGGATTTCCTTCCATATCCTTCCCTTTCCTTCCCTGAGTTTGTTAGCTCTCTCTTTTTTGGTTGTTGTGATGTTCCTTTAGCAAGGCTGGGAGATTGGCCACCCCATCTTCATCTGGTGTCAATTCATAGTGCTACTGAATCAGACATTGATTTCATCTTTGTATCTATAAAAAATTTCCATTCTAGAGAAACTGAGCAGATCCTTCTTCCTCCCACTTTTCATATGTATAGGAAGCCTGAAGAAATTTATGAATGAAACAAAACCCAAAAAGTCATGTCGTGGCAGAGACAGGATCCACTCAAGCAGGCAGGGACTGCTCTCATAAAAGCAGAGCACAGCTTCAAGCTGTTGGCTATTGATACATCAGCAGTAGCATTTCAGCTGATGTTACCACTTGATATATATCATGTATTGCTTATTGGTACATCTGCATTTGCATTTTAGTTGACATACATCATGTATGTGAAGGTCTGTAGTATTCACATATTCTCTGAACAGAGAGAGGCTTAAATCTCTGTCAGTATTTTCCTGAGAAGCTGTGAGAAAGCTCAGAGAAAACAATTCCTATCTCCACTAAGGTCCCTCACAGCCTGCTTTATTTACTTGGTGCTGGCAGTTGACGTGAGGGATTCAGGCATTCATTGCTGTCAGCAGGCCTCACACCAGCAGTGTAAAATTATCTGAAAATACAGCAAAGGACCCAAAGTGCAGCTTGAGCTCCCAGCCAAGGCTGTGAGATGAGTTTGCAGTAGACTCTTCTGCTCTGGAGCTGGGAAGTGGGCAGGGCAGACCCCCTGCCATACTCACAGAGGTTACTGACAAACTTTACCTGAATAAAAAGTGGTGTAATGCCTCCAAAACAGCGGCTGCAGGCTTGCACTGCAGTGTGAAGAGCACATGGGCTCTGTGGCTGTTCATGTGCATCCCTGCTGCAGCCTTTGGCTCTGCGGAGGGGGCAGAACCTGTTGGTGACAGTAAGTGACAGAGGAGCGGCCAGCGCAGGTGTGACATTTGCCGTGCCCTTGGTGTGAAATGTGACCGTGTGATCACGCTGCAGGGGACAGCAGGGGCTGCCTGCTGCTCTGGCAGCCCTGACCCAGATTCTCCTGCCCAACACAGATGTGCTGGAAATGCTCCTGGCCCCAGTGGGAAAGGTTTCTGGTGTGCACATCACAGATCTTACTGGTTCTGGGAGGATGTTTTACCAGCCTGGCAGCTATGGGATAGAGCCAAGGGGCTTGGCCTTTGCAGCTGCCTTTGTACAGTATTTTGCCTTTGTGGGACCCTTTCCATTCACTGTATTAAAGCACTTTGAAACATTAATTTATTTTTGTGTTATTAGAAGGATTTTTACTGCCATTGTATGGATAAGGGCACCAAGACACACAGATGAAGTGATGTATAAAGAATTCCTCAGGGTAACAGGTAACATTTTTCCTCCAGATTCCTTGCTCAATAAATTAATAAAAGGGAACTTGGTAAAGGGAATTGGGAAATGTGTGTGGCTTTTGTATGGTTTTTGATGGTGTGAGAGAGATAGAGCAAAACTACAGACTTAAATTGATGCTACTGAGGCAGTCAAACAACCAAAGGCCAAAATATTTTGAATCATGACCTGTTCCCTTTCAACTCCTCAGTGCTGTCCTTAAGGTAACAGTCAGCAGAAAGCAAGAGCCAGACTGCTTAATACAGGCTACTAAATCAGGCATTACACTGCCTAAAATTGGTTTCCTAATCACAGGAGGGAGATTTAGATCCAAGGTACTTGAGCTGTGGTCCACAGATGGCTGGCAGGCCACAAAAGATCAGTCAGTGTATCAGCTCTAAACTAGAAACTCTCACACAGGCCGTTATGTCCTAACTGATTTAGATAGAAGATGCCACTTTTTGCTCTTTTTTAGTTACAAGTTTTGTAATTATATCTATTGAATTTCAGTTTTGTAAAATATTAACATTTCAACATTTTGCCAATTCCACGTGACTTATTACTTATCATCTATCCTTAAGGAACAGGGGGATATAAAATAAGCTGTATGTTTCTTTCAAAAGTTTGGATGGTCCAGTGATTAGGAAAGGGTGAGAAACTTTCAAGTGCTCTTTCTGCAGTTAACAGAGTGAGACTGGACCTTCCATCAGGTGTTGTGTGTTGCATGGAGAGAGCTGTTGGGGCAAGGGGAAATGCTTGGTACAAATTGGATGAAGGAAGGCAATGAACAATCACACCTCCTGCTTCTTGAGCAGTTGCTTCTGAATACTGAGCACTGCATTTGTCTTTCTGCTGTGTCTCAGCAGGCAGAGCTGATACCTTGGGAACTTTAAGCTAATCAGGCTAAAGGTGGATGAAGATCTGAGAGCTGCAGAAGTATTAGCCAGTTTGGATTGCTGCAGAATCTTTGTGTGACAAAATTTCTTCTATGTCTTCGTTAGGCAGCAAGGATCTGAGTCTAGATTCCATTTTCTTGGCTTGTCCACTTGGGGCCACTCAGATTTCAAGTAGGTCTTGTGAGGTGAAATGACCTGATGAAGGGATGCATCCATGTAATTAAGCTCATATGGCAGAATCTCCCTTAGATCACTCCTGTGGTTGAAGTTAATCACATGCTGCTTTTTTGCAGGGAAGCTCTCACATACTTTTGTTATCACTGGTATGCTACTTAGATTGCAAACTCTTGTGGGCAGCAAGTTCATTTAGTATTTTTTATCTTACAACACCTAGACAGTGGGGGTTGGTTTCTAGCTGATTCTTCTAAGTTCTGTAGTAATAGAAAAATAAATAAGGTATGAATACATGCAATTCTGCATTTTGGGTGAATCATTCTTGAGACTGGTCCTGTGCTCCTCAGTAATTTCTCTGTGACACTCTTGCTGGTAAGGTGTTCATGGTCTGATTTGGCATTTCACATGCATGTAGTAAGACAGAATTTAAACTGATAAAATACAGGCAAAACAGATGGTGAGCAGAGTGGTGAGAAAGAGCTAGAAGAAGTGACAAAATGAAGACTGTATTTTATCTTTCCATGACTTGTGTGCTTTTGAAGAGAATGACTGAGGTAACAGGACACACCTGCTCATTCCATAGGTAGGACTTGGGAAGGCACTCCAGACCTGGAGCACAATGCCAGAGCTAAAAGCATGGGTGGTACTTTCCCAGGATTTGTACACAGAACCACTCCATCTTTTGCTGTGAGCCTCAGAACAGGTATAACTCCAGAGTACCCTGCTGTGTGTTTCTTGCAGAAACGTTTTGCAAGAGAAGGGGAGGGCAAAGGATTTTAACTTGCTCTGGGTGGTAGAGCAGAGATCTGCAGGCTGGTAAAAGTGGTCACAGAGCCAGAAGCAGGGCAGGGATGGCATCAAAGGAGAGAAGCTGCTTGTACAGTAAGTAGAAATGAAGAGCAAGGATTATATTTCAGAAGGGACACACATTTATATGGAGGCAGAGTATTGAGTGTCAAGTTGGAGATTTACTCTTGGCAGCGACAGGGGGACAACTGGTGTCATGCTTAGGAAGGCTTGTTTCTTCAGATGCTGCTTGCTGCATCCCTGACTGCTCATGGACTAATTGCTGACAAATAAACATCCAGTTTCAATCAAGGAATCCATCAATTCATCAGTAAAGCTGCAGTCTCTCTTTCCCCTTTCTCTCTCATGGAGCCAATCGTAATATTTTTCTTTCCAAAAATGGCAAATTTTACAGGAGAACAAAACCAATATTAACCTATTTGTGAGGAGCTACAAAGAATGCCCCTCATGTCTGCAATGTTGTGCCTTTTTGGACAGATCCCAGGGATGCCAGGACCATGTTTGTACCTGCCTGTGAATTTATCAGGCAGTCCAATGCGATCAGCATTAATGAACAGTTGCAACTCCTGCAGGAGAAACATTTCTGTTCTGTTGAGTTCATACTGCTGCTTCCTTTCATTCAGCTCATTTATTCTGTTTCTTGTTTCCAGCCTATAAATAAACGTTTGCACTGGAAAGCCAAAAACTGACAGACATTTCTTGCCTCATGTTTTGAGGGAGGCTTGTAACCAATAACCAAGGAAAGGGCTTGTGCTGCAGATTCTATAGGAGAATACCAAGAACTTGGATTCAGAGCAGTGCTGTAAATTCCCTGTGGGAAGAGGGCAAATTATTTATTCTTTCCTGATTTGGTAACTGTAAAATAGTCTTAGTGATAATCTCTCTCTGTGTAAACTACCAGTTCTATTTTACACATGGCAGCGCCTGATGTGGGCATGAAGTACCCCCAGTGGAGCAGAATTGGAGGGGCCAGGTAAATATGAGTTCTGAGATGAAATTTCCAGGCCAATACTCAGAAGTCTTGGGGTATGTTTTACATAGACAAGCTTTTTCTGTGGCAGAGCTCTCCTGGCTGCCAGTCCCTGAGGAGCACTCAGGGAGAAGTGAAAGCAGGAATCTTGTATGGCATTTCAGGAAGAACATCCTTGCAGGGAGGACAGATGGGAAACACCTGGTGATGGTAAAGAGCAGAGCAATCATAGGAAGATGACCTTCTCCATTCACCACAATATTTCATGGTCACCTTTCTCTTGATGTCTTCAGCACAAATGCTCTGACACTTGCTGTGAGCATGTGAGGAGAGCTTCTCTCTCCAGCTATAGGTCCCATCAAACAGTCCTTGTGATGAGGTGGTTGTTCTAGCTTGGGCAGTTCCCACAGCTAGAACATGTCATGCTCTGCCTAAGGCCCTTTTGTGGATGAGCAGTTTGAAGCTCTTGAGCCTCATTCTGCTCATGAAGGGTTCTGCTTGTCCTGCTGCCTCTTCTGCTTGGGAGGACATGGTCTGTGCATGTCTAAACTTATGCCTATGAGACACTCAGATTATGTGACCCACAAGAAACTATCCCTGGTGTTAGGTCAGGTTCAATAACACCATCTGTCTCCTAAATCTACCTGCAGAATTCATGGTGACATGTGAGAGAGGTGGATGCCGGAGCTGCCCTGAGGCTAAAAGGCTTTGAGTTTAGTCACGTATTTCATGGAAAAAGATTGAGTGGTTTGACATGAGAATGACTGCAAGACAGGTGGTTATATGAAAAGGAATTGCTGGTCAGTGTTTAGATTCCACTGAGCATGTCCCTCTGCAGAAAAATCCCACTATCCTAGCTGGTATTTTTTGCTGTAAACCACAGCAGAGAGGCCAGAGGCATGATGGACACAAGAGCTGAATGAGGCTTTCCCCAAACAATTTTTTTCCAAACAATTCATCTAGGTCTGAGTTAAAGCACATTGTCAGGGCAGCCTGGAGGCTGTTTGCATTTCCCCTGGCTTAATTGTACCTGTTTTGTAGCTGAACAAAGGACTCTGCTTTCCAGCTTTATTGTTTTTATTCTGCTTATAAGGCTTTTGGTCAAAACAGAAAGATGTTGCTGTTTAGAAAGAACATTAATAATTAAATTGAGATACTCTGGGGAATATACCCCATAAGGCTGGAGCTGTTGAATTTAAGTAGATCATAATAGTTTCCATGGCAACACACTCTGCTGTCCTATATACAGACAGGGTCTTTCTCATAGGATCAAATGCAGAGAGGAAGCTGCTATTTTAAAATATACCTTAAAAACACAAACACTGAACTAAGAGCAAATGGTTTCCTCTATAAATGTTGTAGGAATTTCCTCATGCTTGTTACACTGTGCTCCCCTCTTTTCAGAACTGTCAGAGTACAATCAGTCAAACCAATCCCCTGCTGACTCTAATGATTTATGGAGAACCTGAGGTCTAATGATGCTTTCTCAGGATATAATCTGCCTCACAAATACATCCATATCTGGATATTTATAAAGCTGTAACTGTCATGAGCCTGCAATGGAGACTTCAGTGGTCCTTTTGAACAGGTCTGCAAAAGTCTTTGTGTTCTGCTGCCTGTCCTGGTGTGATCTCCCATCTCACTGTGCTCAGTAAAGCTGTTTTTGTCAGGATTTGGGCAGCATTGTGAGGTCCTTGTGCATGGTGTGTTCTGTTACAGCTGACTCTAAGATGGGAATTCATGGTGAAAACTTAGAGATAATTGAGGAACTAGACATTCACTTAGAAGATCTGGAGATTCTTCAGTCCATCAGGAATTGCACAAACTCTTTTCCTCTAATCTAGCAATCAAATAAATGTATAATTTGATGTGCTCAGAAAAGCCTTACAGCCATTTGATCAGTTACAAAATCTGTGTGAAATGAAGTGTGATCATCCAAGCAAAAATATGTAATTCAATAGAAAGCTTCTGAATGTAACTAAGAAAGAAGTTACAGTACATGATGGGGGAAAAAACATTTGTATCTGGAATAATTACAGCTTCTCTATTTTGCCCTTATAAATAGGCTAAGAAGGGGTGCATTGCCAAATTTTAGCAAGAACTGCCACAAAATTCCCAGTCCTGGCTTATTGTAAACCTGAAGAATCAAGGCTGGATTTTCTGCAGACAAACTAAATCAATAGCTGAAAAAAGGTGTTTCAATGCAAACCTCAATAATTTTCTCATCCCTAGGGTAATACCAGAGCTTCAAGTTGTATCAGCTGGTGCTACTTTGCTGAGGTCAGTGAGTGGTGTAAATCCACCCAGGTGGAAGACCTAAGGTTGTGTTTGTAGTTCAGAATGGTGAGGGCCTTGTAGAGGGTGCCAGCTGCATCCTAGAAAATTAAATATTATGGGACAGAAGTTGGCCAGTTCAATGGAGGACTTATGTTCTTTATGAGCTTTGAGTTAAACTGCCCTTTGAGTGGTGACAGATGAAGGATAGAGGGCTCCTAAAAGCATGATTCTGTCATGATCCTTTCATTTTAGTATTGGGAATTTCACCACTAAATAGGAATATGGCTTTGCCTGCACTTCAGCAACCCAAGCCAATTGAATGGGCATCCCAAAGCTGTAATCAAGACCCCTCTGACCTCACCTCTGGAGCTCTGGTGAACTTCATTATCAAGCTTTTCTCTAAGAAGTGGTGATACCCACTGAAAGCTGAGGATGAGGAGCATGGCCACCTTCCCTTGAGAATCAATCTAAAGAATCCAAATGCCTTATTGCACCCTAGCATATGTAATTTTAAAGGTACTTTAGTCACATCAGGCAGGCTGAAACTCTGTGATCTCTCATGCTTCATGCCTGTACCTTGAGTGAAGCCCTGTTACACAGGGTGCTGGCTAACCATGGCCATTGGCTCTGAGCTCATCCCTGATCCTGCCTACCTTAAACCTGCAGCTCTGCAGACTTTTCAGAAGTGGACATGCCAGCAGCTCACTGACAGCCAGGGCCTGAGGGGATGTGACATATGTCACACCCCCTGATTGATGATACACTCCCTCTGCCTGTTTCTACATATTGTTCCTAGATCACTGCAAAATCAGCAGAGCTGCTTGAGAGACTGCAGACAGCCACTAAAGATTCTTGCCTGCTGTCCATGAAGCAGGATGTGCATTTAAAATTTATAAATACTATGCCTGATTTTGCATGGTACTTTAAAATTAACCAGTCTGATTTCCATGTAGTTTGTGGTAATTCATATTTAATCTCATGTAAACCCATTCTGTAAAATCATACCCCCCACCCCCAAGGATTTATTTATAGATTAGATATTTATCATCTCTTTGATATAGTGTGTCCTGAGATTTTTGCACTCAGATGTGCTATACAGCTATACTGGAATAGCTCAGCATTCTTTTTCAATTATTATTCTGCTGAGGTTTGCAGATATTGGCTGTAACAAATCAGGTCCCTATTCAAACACTATTATAATTTATGTATATTCTTGAGACCAAGAAACCTCACCCTGAGCAGCCAGGCCATAAAAGGCTGAAGTCTGTGTAAATCCAGTTCTCCAGACACGTTTTATACAGCTACATGTGTTTGAAACACTTTAACCATTTCATTTCAAAATAGCAATGCTTTACTTAGAGTGGCATTTGCAACATTGTCATCCTCCTGTGTGAATCCCCTTGCCTGAGAGAGAGGACAGGCGCTGGGCTGTGGCATTTAACCCAGCAGTGTTAATGAATAAAAAATGATGGAAGAGCATACATGAGATAGCATGCAGTGTGGGTGCTCCCACAAAAAGTACAAGCTGCCTCCTCAAGCAGCTGCTTATTTAGAAATCTCTGAAATGGTCCTTGAAGAATTGGCTGTCTTCCCCTTTGCTTTGCTCTCAAGTTATTTCTGTGAAGTCTCCATCTGGCTCCTAAGCCTCAGTTTATATTTTATTTTATATTTTGAGTAGCTGCCAGCTGAAGGGTATATGTGTGAGAGGAAAGGTGAGAATAGAAAAAAGGTGAAGTCCCTAAGCCAAAAGAAAGAAGAGAGGCAAAGCCCCTTCTGTTCAGAATTGTGCAATGCACTGGCTCTTTACCCAAGCCTGAGACAAAGTGGTATTCCTCATGGTGTAGGGAAGGAGCTGTGCCTGTGTCACAGGCTTTGATCTGAACACATTTGTGTTTGGGGAAATGCAGAATAGAGGAGAGCAGCATGACTTATCCCTTTTACTCTCTAAAGCTCTCAGCTAAAGCCTGAAATTCAGAGACACATGAGAAGTCTGGGAGAGATCAAAACTGAATGTAAATGGGAACATGGCATCTTCTGTGAGAAGGAGGATTGAGTATCTGGATAGCAATACTGCTGTATTGAGGCATTTAAAAAAACTGATGTCTTCATCAAATTGTGAAACTGGATTTTAAATCCCAACTTCTAGAATATGTGCATATATTGCATGTGTCTGTGAACATCAGATATTTTGATTTGTACTGTGAACCTGCAAGGCTGTGTGCATGCTCTCTTCTGAGAAACTATTGCCTGATACTTTATTTTGAAAGGAAATGTTCCTGTAATTGCTTCCAAGAAATCACCTGATGAGAATAAATGAGCAAATGTGGGAATTGCTGGAATGTGCTCACAGTGACATTGTCTCTCTGTGTAATGATGGGGGTGGCACAGAAGCAGTGCCTGGAAACTGCAATTTCTCTTTCTAGATCTCACACTGCCTGGGCTGATTGGGTGACCAAGCTGCTGATTTCCAGTGTTGAAAGCCATTTATTTTCCAGCATGGTTAATGGAACATGTAGATATCTGTCATCTCAGCCTTCTCTGAAAGTTTTTCCCTTAGGTATCTATTTGTCCAAAATCTCAAATTGTCAGATGTCTTTGTAAAGCTCTCAATGTGAGCTGCTGTGCCAGGAAATGCTTCAGCAGATACCTGTCCTCGCTAGTGAGCCTTGCCTGCACTTTAGGTAATAGGTGGTTGTTGAGAAAATGTAATGTAGGTGAATAGTAGCTGGAAGTGGAAGTAAAAAGAAACCCCTTTCTCTCACTTACCTTTAGTTAAAGGCCCAAACTTCACTTACTAGAATATTACAGGGATTGAAATAGAATCTTTTGCTGTAACAGGAAAGTGTTTAACCTGTAAGCCTCAGGGAGAAGTTATGATTGGGAAATATTAGAAATTTAAAAAGAAATTGAATATTGGTCAAGGAATACAAAACCTGAAGGTACTTAAAATTATTTGGGAGGCATAGGGAAGGAAATGTCTCTTTGTAGCAGAAGTACATTCACTTGTGAGGTGAATCATGATATAGAAAAGTTAAATAGAGGTAGAGAGATTTCAAAGTTCAGAAGCATTTTAAGAAACATCCTCGAGTGGCTAAGGAAATATGTCCACGTTCCAGTATTTCACTTGTACATATATACTCTTTGTTGAGCAAAACCAAAGATATTTTAGAATGCTCTGTACAGATTGCATGAGTTGTGTCTGTCCCATGCACCTACCAACTGAATTACAAGTCAAAAGTATTTGACTTCAGCTGCAGTTCTGGGAAATATGCAAGTGTTGCTGAGAGGATGGGCATGAATTTTGGAGGCTGGGCAACTGAATCTCCACCTGGGCTATCTTAGCCCACCCACACTGTGTGCTGGTAAACTCTGAGCCAGACACAGTGACAATATCCTGCCCAACCCAAGCAAGTTAAAGGCACAACAGATGCAGCTTTTATGTGTCAGCACTGCATGATGGATGTCCAACCAGGGGAATGCTCAGCTGGGCTGATGTACAAAGTACAAAATGTACAAAGGGGATCTGAGAACTCAGCTATTTCCCAAAGACTTGCAGAGAACTGATTGAAGATGGTGAAGGCTTACAGAGGTGCTGGTATTTCTGTGCCTAGGGTACTGCTTGTCCTCAAGTACAGCCCTGAAAAGCCTTTTAGAATGATTAGATAAGAAAAATTAAAGATTCCTGGAACCTGGAGTGTGTATTTTTCTTGTTACTATCATAGGTCAACCCTTCAACAGTGCTGAATATAACTTTTCTTAGGAGCAATTTCATTTAATCTTTCTTCATTTAAACTGAAAATACAGTTCTCCAACTTCTAAAGGATGAATTTAGGGGTTCTGGAGGAGATTGTCATTTAAGAAAGCCCTTCAAATCAATTTTAGCTTGATCAAGGCTTTGCAGCCCTTGATATTTTTTAAAATTGTCATAGCATGGGTATTAGCCATGTGTGGGTAATTCACTTTCCCTGTAAGGTTCCCAGCTCCAGCAGAAGAAACGTTGTGTCATTTTATCTCCAGATTTGTCCTGTGGGCCATGGTGTTTGGCATAGGGGTAAATAAGCTGCTAATGACCTCCCTACTCATGGCTTTGTGTAAGAATAGATCATGCAACAACATTACCATAAAACCATTATGGTAAACTGCACAGTTAGTGCCACAAAGGCTTGTATGTGAGTATGTGGCTGTAGAGATAAGGGAAATCCAGCTGCTCCTCTAGCTCACCAAAAGATGGCTAAGCAAGAGAATTAGAGCACTGTTTGTAAATATTCATTTCATCTCCCTACCCCTCTTTTTGAAGCTCTGCTCACAGTACTCATTCTGTGTGAAGTCCCAGAGTTAAGACAGTGTGCTGCCATTCTCCACATGCTTCCCTTGGCAATCCAGTCGTTATTCCCCAGCTTAGCTCCTTGGATACAGCACCAGTTGCAAAGGAAAGGGAGTGGTGGGGCTGAGGAAGAAGGTTCTCCAAGCAGCAAGGAAGAATCTCCTCATCATTCAGGGAGTGGATCCCTGGCACTGCTGTGCCTCTGACCATAGGAATGATGTAGTGCTGTTCTCTTTGAGATCTCAGCACAGGGCTGGGTTAGCAAGAGGATTATCCAGCAGGTTGAAGAAAGTGATTGTTCCCCTCTATTTTGCAGCTGTGGGGGATGTCACAGTTGCTGGCTGGAGTAGAGTATCCCATTTGAGTTTTCCTGGTAGAAGGAGGGCCTGGCAGCAATGAGTCTGGTGGAAGAAGGTTGGAGTGCATGGTGCACCAGGACAGATGAGTGGGATGTTTGTTCAGCCTTAATAAAAAATGAAGGGGAGATGTCATTGCTGTCTTCAAAAATGAGAATTGTTACAGAGAAGGCTTTTTGTGGAGGCGCAGCAAAAGGGGGAGATGTGGCACTCACATTCTCTGAACAGAGAGAGACATAATTCTCTCTCAGCATTTTCCTTGGAGAAGCACAGAGAAAAGAAAAGAAAACAATTCTTATCTCTGCTTGCTGCTCCTGTTGTTTTTACACATGTGGAATGTGTTAGGAAGATTGTTTACCTGAAGTGATTTGCCAGTTGGATTCTGCTGAGGATTGTTTTGATTCCTTGGCCAATTGGCTCAAACCTGTGACAGTCACAGGTTTTTCTTTAGTATCTTTTGTATAGTATAGTATCTCTTTAGTATAGTTATAATATATTATTAATGTAATATAGTGTAGTTTTAATAAAGCAACTGCTCAGCATTCTGAATCATGGAGTCAGATGTCAATCATTCCCTGCCTCGGGGATTCCCTGTTTTCAACAGGGACAGGCAATGGAAACAAGTTGCAGCAAAGGAAATTCTGATTATATATATAAAAAATTCTTCAAAGTAAGTGTATGCAAGCACAAACAGGAGTCCAGAGATGAAGATACTGAAAGTTTGACTGGACAGGGCCTGGGGCTCATGATTTATCTCTGGCAGGGGCAGGGGATTAGTGCTGCTCCTTTGTTCCTGGGTGAGTCTGGTTCCTCCAGATTCAGCCCTGGAGGAAGTGCTCCTGCTCTGCAATGAGCATCATCAGTGAAAGCTCAGAACCCCTAGTGCTGGATGCTGGCTGTTCCATGTGTTCTCAGGAGAGCTCCAGAGGTTCAGTAGGTACATTGTGACCATTGTGGGTGAGCATGTGGAGGAGATGTGAAACAAGAAGTGCCATTCCGTGTGTGAGCCCAAGTCCACTGTCTGCCCATGCATCCCATAATGAGTCTCATGCCCCTGTAGGTGCTTAACCACCCCCAGTCTGTGAAGTGCTCTAGGGAGCCTCTCCCATTACCTCATCATGATGGATGTCACCCCCGTGGGGCTGATGCTGCCCTGGGCCAGCCCTGAGAGGTTGTTAGGGTCAGGGTGTTATTTAGGCTGTCCCAGCTGCTGTTTTGTACCACTTATCCTAACACCATGATTTAGGATTAGCCACTAAATGGTCATTTTTCTTCTAATTTATTTTAATTAGAGGCAAAGAGTTATCCTGGTAGTTGAAGCCGAATTCAGAGGTGTGGCCAGCAGATCTGATTGATTATTCATTAGTGGTCCATGGCTTCAGAACAGAGGCGTGTTTCCTTCTGCTTTCCTCTCCCTTATGTCTGGGTTAGACTGGAGGCTGCTCTGTATCAGTTCAGCTCCAGCTGGAGAGCTCTGCTTTCATGTTTATCTCAGTTGCACCATGCAGTTCATTACAATGCTGTTATTAGCTGTATAAAATGGAGGGATTAAAAAGGATGAATGAAACGACAAAAGACCCTGGAGGAAAGAACTCTGAAATTCACACCAGAAACACTAGTCAAAAACTTCTTTTTCAAGCTGTATGACAATTTCTTGCTTTCCTTTGTTTTAAATAAAAATTATGCAGGTCTTAGTAAGAAAGCAGGTGCCCAGCCACTCCCTAAAATGTTTATAGTACCCAGAAGAAATACCAATCTGTGTATGTGGGCCAGAAAGAGAAACTTGGTCTGCATGGCCTGTGAACTCACAGCAATTTTGCAGCTGTTATATTTAGCATGTGGCATTCTGATCCCCATGCTAACCAAATCATGGAGCTGGGCTGAATATTCTGAAATTACCTGTAGAATCATCTTGCCTTAACTTTCTTACACTCTTTCTTCAAAACTGGAGTTGAAAACTAGGCACTGATATATCATGTCCTGATATGATTCTTCCTGTATGATTTTAATGTCTCACTTTCTTATCATTTAAAATAGACATAAACCACTAATGAAAAAGAAATAATCAGAAATCAGTAGTAATGCCACCAGCTTTGATATTCACATCAATAATATTTATACTGCACCTTGAAATCCTCCCTTGAAATGTGTTATCAAAATGAGAAGAAATGTTTTAAAGATGTGTGTGGGTTATTTGTTTGTTTACTTAACTAAGAGGTAGATATTGGCTCTGGAACCTGGAGGTTATGACTGAGTTGGGTCCCACTTGTTTTCAGTGAGTCTGGTCCCTCAAAACCTTTGGTCTTCTGGGTTTTCTGGTTAATGTTCTGCAATCCCCAGAGAGGTAAGAAAGTCAGTTCCTGATGGAAGGAGTTATGCTGTTATAAATTAACAGTAAGTTAATTTACCAGCATCCAGCATATCCACCATACTAGTGGAAGGTGGCCCTGCCCATGGCAGGGGGTTGGAACAGCAGTAAGATTTCACCTCAGGCTGTTTTGCACCAAGCTGGCCATGGCTATGGCTGACACCTGTTTGTGGACCAAACTGCTCTCCTTGGCTAGCACAGAGATCTACCCTGGCTTTCTGTCCTCTTCTGGAGAGAGCTTCTGGAGAGCTCCAAGGCCCAGAGGTACTCACAGCAACCTTGGGACTGCTTGATCTGTTACAGTGGATTGAGTCATTGGTAATCCATGGAAAGTCAGTATTTTTCATTGCTTCAGCTGAGTATTTGGGCCAAAGAGATTTTCTGGTTTAATTTTGAAATTATGTTGAGCTGAAATGTTCCTTGCATTTAGTTAAGCACTTCTAGTAGTGTTCTGTCCCTGGGAAGCTGAAGTAACAATACTCTAAGGAGGTTATGTTGCAATTGATTTGGATGTGTTGTGGTTTAATTTAATTTTTTATTCCTGTTTTCTGTCCCATGAGTCACCACAAGAAGTCTAAAGCTGTCTTTCAGTGAAGGGTAGATGAACAGGAGCTTTTGTGTTTCTCACCACTTCCTCAGACAGTGGTAGCACTTATGGTTTGATGGTGGAAGTCTTCTATAACCTGAACGGAGGTTTCAGATACAGAGAATGTAGTAGGATTATGCTCTCAATTCGGATTTCTATATGTGGTTCCACTTCCTAAAAGGTGATTCACATAGTATCAGTCAAAATAGTTCCAAAATAATACTTTCAACATGATGTGGCTTTCTGTGAAAATAATGTGGATCTTCTCTGTTGATAAGCAATCCATATTTTGTACCTTTTTTTAGCCTAGAAATCAGTTTGGTTAGGTTATAAGTTTTTCTCTTCCTTTTCATATCATGAGCCTACCATAAATCTGTAGGCTAACTCACAATGCAGATTTTGGACCATCTGTCATCTCTGGAATATAATATCAGTGCTTCTAAAAAATCTTTTTCCCACATAAACATCCCCCTCTCCAGAGTCAGGAAAAGCAGCCCTTCCCATGTAAAACATATCATTTAGTTTTCAAAATGCCATTTTTCTGGCTTGGAAAAAACAAAGCTCTCAAAGCCGGAATTATAAGGTCGGTTCCGGACAGGGAAAACATCGGGGCACACACACAGACCCTGAGCCCTGCCCTTTTGGAGCAGTGGAGCTGCATGAAGACCTGACCTGGTCACAGAACAGGAATGTTTTCTTTCCTAAAAGACATGGATTTTATTGCCCTCAGTATCACACTTGGATTGATTGATTGCTTCTTCTTCCCCAGAAGAGTGATGAAGCCGTGGGCTGTGCCAGCTGTGAAAAATGCGTATTTTATGATTGGCTTTTCACAAATATGAAAATGAATATTATATGTGTTGTGTTAGAAAGTAATGCTGTATTAAGTCTCTTAAGTAGTGTGTTAAATATAGTTTTAGGTTATAACAAAATGTTAAAATAGAAACAATGCTATGTAAAATGCTTTTTTTTCCTAAAGAAAGGACTCTCACTGAGATAGCAGTCACAGGACACCTAAATCTTTCAGAGAAAGAGAATTTATTGCTCTATTATCAGGAGAAATTAACTTCTTCCCACCTCGCTTGACGCTGTTAAGATTGAGAAAGAAGTTGACACTGACCAGACAGAATCCTGTGTTTGAATGGAATTTATGCATCATGTATAAGATGTATGAATATGCACCAAGTTCTTGTTTTTGAGTGTTATTCCTCTGTTAACGTGGGTTCTTTTTCAGGCTTATGCTGCCCATAAAAAGGTACCCAGATGTCCGTAACTCTTTGTTTCTATTGTCTCATATTGTCCTAATTCAAATTGTCCAAATTATTATTACTCTAATTATATAACTATTTTTATAACCTCTTTATTACTATTAAACTTTTAAGCTTTTAAAACCAAGTGATTGGCGTTTTTCCCACCAGCGCTGTGTGAGCTGGGGCCGTGGGCTGTTTTCTGCCGCGGTGCTGCTGAGCTGGAGCGCGGAGAGGGAGGAGCAGCGGCCGCGCAAATGCCCCTGGCGAGGTGCACGAAACCCTATCTCTGCCAGGCAGCTGCCCGGAGCCTCCTGGGCTGTGCCAGCCACAGTGTTCTTGTTTACTGTGGCTTCTCACAGGTCCCACACCAGCCCCACACGTTCTCCACACAGAGCCCTTTTCAAACATTGTCTGGGTGACAACAAATTCCTCTCTTTCATCAGCGCTCTGGGCCCGGTAGCTCCGCTAATGGCAGTGTGAAGTAGAACAGACCAGCTTAGTAAACCTCCACCTGCAAGGAATTTGCTTCCTAAAATAGCTGCAGAGCTGTGGGGTATTTTTATAGCAGCCACACAGGCATTCTCTGTTCTGAAGGACTGGAAAGAGAACTTTCAAGTGTTGGCTTGAGTGCAAATTGATAGAATTCTGCCTGAGTTTGAGGAGAGTCTGGAACAGTAACCCTGGGAAGGGTTAAGGACCTGCCTAATCTTGAATGGACTTTAAATGTGATACTCAAGGGTATCCATGTAAACATAACCCAGTGAAGACCCTTCACTGCTGGTAGCTTTTCTAGGAATGTCAGGCTTTAGTAGGCATCACATGCACTGTAATAGCAGTCCCAATATTTAACAAGGTGTCTCCATCAGTAATAGACTTATTTTAGCATTTCAATCTTCTTGTTACAGGAAGCGTGGAAAAGGGAACAGTGGGGACAAATTTATCTTGTTTAGACCAGTCTGAATGTAGGGTTTCAATGTGAACAGATGTAATAATTCACAGAATCACTGAGGTTGAAAGAGACCTTCAAGATCACCCAGTCCATCTGCCAACCCCACACAACCACAGTCACCCCAAACCATCTCCCCAAGTGCCACGTCCAGACACCCCTCGAATACTTCCAGAGATGGTGATTCACCACCTCCTTGGGCAACTTTTTCCAATGCCTAACCACTCTTCAAGTGATTTTTTTTTTCTAAAATCTAATCTGAACCTCCACTGGTGCCACTTTAGGCCATTTTCTCTCAGCCTTTCACTATAGACAGAAGAGGCCAAGCCCACCTCACTGCAACCTCCTGTCAGTTCTAAAGAGCAGCGAGGTCTCTTTGAGCCTCTTCTTTCTCCAGACTAAACAACCTGAGTTCCCTGAGTTGCTCCTCATAGGATATGTCTTCTAAGCCCTTCACCAGCTTTGTTGCACTTCTCTGGACATGCTCCAGCACCTCAGTCCTTTTAGAAGTGATGGGCTCAAAACTAAGCACAGCACTTGAGATGTGTCCTCACCAATGCCCAGCACAGGGGGACAATCACTTCCCTGGAATTGCTGGCCACACCATTGCTGATACAGGCCAGAATTCCATTGACCTTCTTGGCCACCTGGGCACACTGCTGGCTCATTCCCAGCTGGTTGTCAACCAGCACCCCCTGGTCTCCTTCTGCTGAGCAGCCTCTCAAACCACCCTGCCCCTAAATGCTTGGGGTTGTTGTGACCCAAGTGTAGTTGTGTGACAGCTCCAGGCTGGACAAGGCCAGTTTCTCCACCCATCCCCACTGCTATATTTCTTCACCTGTTTGTGCCTGGCCATCTGCCAGCTGCTGTGTGAGGAGGGCCATGGCTGAGGAAAACAAAAAAGGGTCATGACAACTGGAGAGGAATATGTGCTGCTTTGGGAAGATGAAGGCTGCTTAAATTAGAAGCATCAAGGACAGTCCTTGACTTGCTGTTTCTGCTGGGAGGCCAGAAGCAGCACTGCTCAGGCAGTGTCCCTGTGCCCTGCAGTTACACCAGGAGGAGTGACTGGGTTTCAGCAACCATTAGGTTATATTAACCAAGATGAAGTTCCAGTTTGCTTCTGTAGTAACCTGGCTGAGAAGGCAGAGGTAGATCTGGGTGGAAAGCAGAGTATCTTTGTGTTAGAGCTCTCCTAGATGTGCCTTCTGCTCCCTTGGTGTGGGTGTGTATGTGCTTTGGAAGTGCAGACGTGAGGACATGGTCTTGGCAGGCCAGAGGAGCTAAGCAGGTCACCAAGGAGGTGCAGAGGAATGTTTCCCAAAGCAGAGGGATGTGCTGGGTGGCTGTGCAAGTGGAGCTTTGCCTGCAGAAGCAGTGCATGACTGGCTGAATGATATGGGCACACCTGCACATTTGTCCTTGGGCACTGAAGCAGCCCCATAAGGATTTGATTCAAGTTGCAAGTTGAGTTTGAAGTGAACCTGATCTGTCTCAGGGGTATCAGGACCCAGTGCTTTCCTCGAGAGATATTTTTGTCATGAGTATTCTCAGAGTGTATCAGGATGTCAGTCTGGCATGGTCAGGTATCCACATCTCTTGGGGCCCAAGGTGGGGATGGTGTCAGCTGTCACCCTGAAGGTGAGCAGGCAAGTTCCTGGCTTCCCTGGAGCCACCATTCTGCTGCACAGTGACTGCAAAGAAATTTGCAGGCACCACCTCCTAGGGAATATAGCCCAGAACCTCCTCTGCAGCTGGTGCTTCCTCCACCCCAGCCCCTTCTTGAATATCAGGCATTTGGCCTGTCCAGGGACTCGAATTAACCCTTTCCCATACCTTATGCACTGCTTATTTTCACATCCCTGACTGCTGGATTTCAACCAGGAACCTTCAGTGCAATGACAGTGCTGTTTATTTTTAGTCTGTGTCACTGTGTGAACATTAATTAGGACTGATAATAAGGAACACAAACCTATTGGCACCCTTCTTGGTGGTATCATTGAAGAATTCTGGCATGGTGACAGCTCAGCTTCTGTTTTCTGTGCAAGAAGCACGCACTAGCCAGTAAACATGTTGAGAAAATAGGAAATATCTCAATGATTCCTAAATGTGTGCATCCCTGTGCACAGAAGTTGCTGTCTTGGCTGCTGTGTGCCCATAAAATGGGAACATTTGTTATTTATGGGCAAAATGAGGGCTGTTCTATTTGTGTTGTGATGGTACAATGTTTTAAGTGTTTGGGCAGCCCAAACACTGCTGGTGGCATGGTAACTAGAGGAGCAAAACTTGGAAGCCTTGGGATGTGGATAGCCCATGCTGGTATATTTGTAACAGCAGGTTACTACCCAGAAAATACCCCTGGGGTTCAAAGTGCTCAAGGGAGTGGATGTGCAGGCATTTCTGGAGGTAACCTGAGTCCTGGCAAGAACTCCTGAGAATCACTAAGAGCCTTTCCATTTATTTCTGTGGCTACTTTATGGAGCATGAGAGTTAATTTTGTGGGTAATTGACTTTTCCATGAGGAAAGCAGCATCACCAAATCAGAACCCAAGGTGTCCTGTGAGATCCTCCCAGGCATGGTAGCAGCTCTGAGGCTGTTCCCCAGATGGTAGTCTAGATTCTGTCAGGAATACTGCCACATCTGGGATAGCCTGTGCTCTGTGATGGTCAGATCACTGCTGCAGCAGATCCAGAGAAGGAGCAGAAAGATGTAACAGGCAGGTCTGGTAAGTGGAGACAGAAGGAGCTTCGGTGATGATGCAGCTGCTCCCCTGGAATATGTCAGAGTTTGTTAAAGAGGAGCCAACAGTTCAATTGCTTTACTATTCCCCTGACAATCAGGAAACCCCACAATATGGGAAGCTTCATCCTTTCCTGCATCATTTAATGGTAAACTTGAATAATGAAACCCAAACCCCAAATCCTAGATAATGTAATTATATTAATAAATGCAGTTCATCCATTCCACATAATATCTCCTGGTGGTACAGGGGATTTCTCCCGTCCTTTTGCTTTTGTTCTCTTTATTGAGTTGAGCATCCTTGCACTGCATCAGGAGGATAAATAACCTCAGTTATCTGTCTTTGTTGCAAAAGAAACAATTACAACCTTTACAGTCCCTCTTATGGATCTTCCCCAGTGCACTTCCACTTTCCCTGTCCTTCTCTTTCCCTTCATGTCTCCCTTTTGACAAAGAATGACCGGATGCAATGTAGTGATCCAGGCTGGGGATTGCTGCTGCTGAGGTGCCTAATAGGATTATAGGATTTTCAGCATTAATCCTTATCCTATTCTTTAGGCAGACTAACCTTTTACTTAGATTTTTGCCTCCTGTTGCACAATTATTTGACTCTTCAGTGGTTTCTTTACAGCTGCTGTTTTGTCCTTTTTCAAGGTGATTGTAATTGGTGTAGACCTCCAGCACAGAGCAGTGTCAGAACTGTCAGGTTGTTGTGGTTATTTGTTGAGTGCTGCAAGAGAACTTTTCCTAACTCACTGATGGGTGTCACCACTTCCTTGTCTCTCTCTATACCCTGAGGATATGTGCTTGTTTCAGCCCAGACTGCAGAACATTTCTGTACCTTTAAATGTTGCAGCTATTCTATATCAAGCTCTGGAAGGTTTGATGATCAGGATATCTGCTTCTGCACAGAAGGTAAAAGGGCCAAGGCTTTCATGGGTACACAACTCATTCAAAGAAGCTTTGAAAGATGGAAATGGGTGGGGAGTGGGATGATGCTGATTTCCTAAGGAAATGAGACTTAAATTGTCTGTTTTTCCACTGCTGCGAAACTTTTGGATCTGCAAAGTGGTTGTGGCCAAAACAGATGGGTCAGTGAGGTCTCAAATATAAATTTCTTACATTATTCCTAAGAATTAGCTGCTGAATAGGAGACTGTTTTCTAGCACTGTCTGCCAGGAGGTAAAAGCTGCAGTGCTGACTCCACAGTAGGTCATTAATTTGGCAGGCCAGCACCAGGCAGACAGACAGACAGTGCTTGTAACACAGAAGGAGTCACAGCACATCTGAGTCCCAGCTCAACTGACAGCTGTGGGAGGGAACTGAGGGGCAGTCCTGTGATTTTGGGGATGTGGGAAGAAAGCTGAAGGTCCTGTGATCTGGTTTAGGAACATCAGAAGCATGGCAGAAGAAGGATATAGAGATGAGGAGGACTGGGGAATGATATGGGTGGAATTGGGCTGCTGTCTCAGACTGGGGGCTGTCAGGATGACTGCCAGGGAACAGCTTGTTTTGGAGGCAGTGAACTGATGTGCTGTGGGGGAGCAAGGAGCACAGGAGCTCCAGGGTGTGGGAGAATGCAAGCAGGGAACAGCAGAGGAAGAAGGTGGTGGCACTGCAGTCATTAAAGGAGAGAAGGGACTGAGGTAGGATGTGATAAAAGAGCAAACCAACGGGTTAGGAACAATAATTTTCAGGCATGGAAAGCAAAGAGAAGATACTTCAGCTTGTTGGGCTGGGAGTGGGGGTGATGGGGACAGGAGAGAGGGGTTTAAACACAGGTGCATCCAGGTGGGGTAGAGAGCACACAAAGGAGGTGGAAAGGAGACTTGGACGAAGAAAGACTTTACAGCTTTCAAGGGACAAAACAGGGACAAAGGGTCAGCCTCAGGTTTGTGTGTAGCGTGCAGAAGGAGTGATTTGGCAACATTCTGAGCATGGAGATGAAGGAAGGCAGGAATCAACAATAACTTTAATTACACAGGAAGCTTGGATGAGGGGGAAGTGAGAATTATTTTCTTCAGCAGGGTAGAGGAGCTGAGGGAAAAGATGCAGGATTGATGTGTGTGAACTGAATCGATTGTACTCAACCCTGATCCAAAGCCAAGTGAAGACAGTAACTTCAAGAGGCTTTTTGGAATACCCCTATACACAAATATTTGTCTTAAAACCCCTGAATATGCTTTACAGAAATGCCCAAACATCTTTTGTCTTCTACTTGCAGAGTGTGCCCAGAGATTGTGACCCCAAGCCACTTAGTAAGCCACAGCAGTGACAAGACTGGCTTCCAACATTCCTTAAAACAATTTTCAATCTGGTAAACCACAGCAGTAATAAATGTCCATATATGCACACAACACACTGCAAGGCAAATCAGTGAAACTCTGAATCTCCAGTTCAGGGAGATCACGTCACCTAATTAACTGTCCCTTGTTCTGCACATGTGAAATTATTGCAATTTCCTTCCCTCACAGGATTTTTTCCCCAAGTATTTATTGTCTGCAACTAATTATTTTCTGGTATTCCTATAAACCATTTGCTTCTTCAGGATCCAGTGACTTTCTGTTACCAGCACCAGCTGAGGAAATGAATATCAATCATTCAGTGGTTATTTGCAGGAAATAGAAGGATCCTGTGTTTGAATGCAATTTATGCATCATGTATAAGATAGCAGCCAGCCTAGGCCAAGAAGGAAGAAGAGCATTGCAGTGCAGTTTATAAGGAGAGCCAAAAATATTTTTCATGTGCTCAGCTGTTATTTTCTGAGTATTGTAGCTTTCTTCCTTTTGTGAACTCTTCCTTCTTTGGATTAGGTCCTGCTACCACTGAACTCAAAATATTTGTTATTATATCTCAATGAGAGCAGGATCAAGCCATTGGGTGTGTGTTCATCCTTGCCTTAACCCATGTTGCTGTTTGGTGGGATGCTGCAAGGGACAAAAACTCTTTTGGTTGCCCAGGATCTTTCTGAGTGTTTGTATCGGATCCCTGCAGATAGCACAAGCCCCTCTGAGTGAAATAGATTTGGAGCTGACTGCTACCAGCAAATCTTTTTGAAACCAGTGTGAAGCCTCTGTAAAATGTTGAATCTCCTCAGTCAGTAGCTGCTTTTCTGAAGTCTGCATTGTGCTTCAGGTTCTGCCAAGCCATGCTACAGTGAGCATGATGAATAGCAGACAAATTGCCTTTGGTGACTGCTTTGGAAATCAAGATGTGTGCTAGCTCACCCCATTCTTTCATAAATACCTTCCTGAGCTCCGGGAAGGGCGATGGTGCACCACATCCCAGAGTGTTAATTTTTAATGCCTTATACACCTAATGGACTTGACTGTAATTACGAATCCCTCGGCACACAGTCACTGCTGGCAGCGTGGAAAAAGATGACTCTGGTCCATGTGGCTCCACAATTAGGGATTGAAACATTGATCATTTTCATTCCCAGGAGCAGAGGAAACAGTTGTGTGAATTTAAAGCAAAAGCTTCAATGGAAAGATGGGTAGTTGCAAGCCAATAAACATTACCCTGCAATTTATTAAATTTAGACTTTGCAGCATCATCCTCCTGCTTTGAATAAAACTGACTGAAACCTGGGCAGGGCAAAGTGGTTTTGACAAGCCTATGCTTAGGTCCAGAATAATTCAAGTGAATAAGCATGTAGGCAGTGATGCAGAGAGAATCTAGTATAAAAAATTCTCCATGTGTTTTTCTCAGTAGTGCTATTTTTAACTTACAGATCCTTGTTTCTTTCTTACATGAAATCTTGAAGCTGACAGCATCCCTTTCAGACTTGAAAATGAAAGGAAGCTGTCTGAAAGAGCAGCAGAGCTGGGATTTTTAGGCCTGATCATGTTGGCATATTCTTGGTGGGAAGATTCCTTCTCCTTTCATGAGCCCAAACTGACTTTACTGAACAGTGCAAGCTTCTTCCCTCTACCAGGTTTAATGTAGGATAAGGCACCCAAACCCTTGCACCAGTAGAACCTGGCTCCTGCTTTATCATCTGACGGCTTTTCACAGTACTGAATTGAGGTGGAAGGGATTTTAGACAAATAATTCTTTCTCTGAAAACAATACTTCCATATTTCTGGTGTCGCAGAAGTCTGATCTTTCAAGATCAGACTTTTAATTTCCTTTTGACAGTGTGGTGGTGACCTTTTTTGTTTGGTTTGGGTATTTTGTTTTGTGTGTAACTCATAAGGTACACCTTTGGAAACCATTGCAAAAGGAAAAACAGCCTGAATCTCTGCTCTTCATTCAAGTCACTGGCAATAGCTGCTCTGAATTCAGTGATGCAAAATCACTCCTGTGCTGTACTTAGTGCACTCAAGCTTAAATCAAATCCTAACACTTTTTACCAGTGCAAAAATCACATTTAAAACACGGTAGGGAAGTCTTTCCCTGTGACAGGAAATCAATTTAATCCGTTTAATGTTTGTTTGTTTTTTCCAGGCTTATATTTGGCACACTTTACCCTGCATATTATTCTTACAAAGCCGTGAAATCAAAGGACATCAAAGAATATGTGAGTAATGAGGTTTGTGGCTCTGCTGGGGGGTTGGTTTCTAAGATTGCTCCTCACCCCATTGGAAAAGTGTTGTCTGTATTCTGGGAAAGCTCATAAAGCAGTGCAAGGGGCAGACTGGCCTGAAGGTGAACTGGTTGATTGCTGGGCACAAATGAGCCTTGGGTTTGTGCTCCTGGCTCCAGTGCAGAGCTGATGTGCTCCTTGACAAATGCATGCTGCTCCTCTGGTGGTGAGATACACAGCAGACTTAAAAGGCATTTGGCATCCAGAGCTTTGTGTGCTCTTCTTTGTTTCTGAATAGCAGCATAAATCAAAGCCTTTTCAAAAAGCCTTGAAGCTTTAACTGCTCATTCAAAACAAGGATAAGAGGAGGCAACTAGAAGTGCATATGATTGAATCCTCAGACAGAAACATCCTTCCTTGCAGAGCGACCTATTTACAGGCAGGTCTGGCAGCTGGGTGTGCTCTCTTTTTTCTTTTTGCTGAAAAATCTTCCCTGGGCCCTGGTTTCTAAAGGCATATGGGGCCATCAGGGAAAGTGAAATGAGGGAGAATCAAAAGCACTTGGATGCTGTTGGGGTCCTGTAGGATTTGTAGTGCCCTTCACAACCTGAGCTCTTTTAACTTCATTGAACCCAGCTCAGCCTCCAGATCTTGACTCTTCAATCCTCTCAAGATCCCAGGGATAACGAGCCCATTTTCTCATCTGGATAACAGCATACATGTCCATCCCATTAAATCTTTAGTGCAAACTCAATCTGGAACTCGCTGTGGCTGCTAAGAGTTTTATTCATAATTTTCCTCCTTCAGAAAACGGGTTTGGGTATTTTGAGAATCACAAGTGTCACAGAACACAGCAGATACTTAAGGCAAAATGTCTCTGCAGCCCTTGCACAGCTGTGCTTCTCAGGGCCTCTTTGCTTGAAAATGCTGAAGATGTGCACAAGCATCTCCAAGCAGTGTCTGCCACTGATACTTAATTTTCCATAGTCTCTTACTGGAAGGTATTTTGTTGAAGGGTCCAGTTCCTGTTGGAAATTGAATTGTACAAGAGGAACTCACATCAGACACTTGTGGTGATGCAAATGTAGAACAGCTGATCTAAGACCTGGTCTGCCCTTACAATTGATTTCAGTTTGATATAGCAGTTGTGGCCATGTATCCATTAAGGCCTGATTAAAAAAATAATAAATGAAGTAATAATTTACACTGACATAGGAGAAACCTTCTCTTACTTATCAAAACTTACATCACTCTAAAGTAATTTTATTCTGCTTGGTAATAGTAATTTTGAGGAATGTTTTAGGCTGATCCAAGCCCATCCACACCAGGTCTTGGTTTGTGTTTAAAAGTTGTGCTGGCAGTAATGTCTAAGTGAGAGAGCCATGTTGGCACTGAGGCTCTGGGGAGTCACAGTTACATAAGTCTGGCAGAAGCTGCACTAGGAAGATGATGCTCTCAGGCATTTGACAATGTCATTGCTGTTATAACACCACATATAGATATAAATATGCACATAAATATAAATCTCAGGAGATCAGTTATGTAGCAGAGTGATAGGTGCTCAAGGAATAATTCCAGTACCTGCAGGGAGATGGAGACTATCAGTACTGTCCCAATGTATGGGGGAGAACGTGGGGATATCATTTCCAAGCTGGTGAGATCCAGATTTATTGATGCCTTCATCTTCCATTGCCCAGAGCAGCACCTGGTGTAGGTATCCCTCTTGTGCTGTCTTCCTTCCAGCCTTTCCTTAGCCTATTGCAATTGTACCAGCCTTAGCTAACATGGTCCAATTCTCTAATTCATGGATTTTCATGGATTTTCATAGATTTTCATGGATTTTCATGGGTTTTACTTCCTTAAGCTTTTTAACATTCTAGCAAAGCTGCTTAGGGATCTCCATTTTCAAATACATCTAATTAAACAACTGTTGTCAGTAAAATTAACAAACTTTGTCTCACCATCTTTTTCCATCCTATGAAGAACCAATGCTACATACTTCAGAATAGTTGAGCTGTGCTTTTAGGGTGCTATTTAGTGCTCAGTGACAAAAATTTCCAAATTCCTGAATTACTTGAGGTGCTACAGTTTATCTGACCAAGTCACCATGCCCAAAGACTCTCTTGCTGTCACCCCAAAGGAAACCATCATCCCTGCCAGTGGAGTGTCTCCAGTTGAACAGAGACAGCACAGCACATGCTGTCACTCCCAATGTGAGGTAAAACATTCCCCCCTAAGCCCAAGGCAAGGAATTCAAACTATTGCCCTTGCCCTTGTCACTGTATGGGTGGGAGCAGGCACAGCCACTCCAGGGCTGCCACTGAGTCAGTAAGTTGTGGTGAGTTGATTGTGCTCCTGAGCCCTGAATTATGGGATGGGCAGTTACCTCTTTACCTTTTGCTGGCTGTAGGTGTTATGTAAGTAATTACATTTTGTCTTAACTGGAGTTTGGCCAACAACCTTATATGAACATTTGCTACTAACATGAACCAAGTGAGATTTTTAATACCCTGTGATAGGGCTGTCATGCTCTACTGGCCAGTGGAGTTTCTGTAAGGACAGAGTCAGGCTGTGCTCTTCTTTTTCTGAGATCAGTCCTAAAGGCCACAGTCACCTTCCCAAGGGCTGTGTAAATCTGACACGTGTTATGTGCTGAAGTGGGGCAAACTGGCACCTTCAAGTCCACAGTAATTGCTAAATACACAGTGGGGAGGGTGAGGGGGTAAGAATTTCTTTTCCTGTGAGAGTTATTCTGTGCACTTGTGCCTGTAAGAGATAGTTTGAGACTGTTTTTGTTTACCAGGTCAAGTGGATGATGTACTGGATCATATTCGCACTCTTCACGACAGCAGAGACGTTCACGGATATCTTTCTTTGCTGGTAAGCACCAGAGGGGAGAGGCTCTTTGGCATGAGATGAAAAGAAAATGGAAATGTTTACAAGGGGAAAAAAAGGCACAAAAAAGTGCACTGACTCCTGTAGAGGGGTTCAGCAGCTTCAAGTGCATAGAGGGTTTTTTGTCTGCAGGAGACATTCTTCCTTTCTCGGTGCTGTCACAGAGAAAAGAAAGAAGTGGAAAGGCTCAGTGGTATCTCATTAGTGGGAAATCATTACTAGAGTCTCAGTCCTGCCTGTCAGAGAGGCTCAGCTGACTGCCCAGTTGGATGCTGCAGAGGTCATCACATAAATAACAGTTGATTTAGCTACAGGCTGAGTTTTAGACTTGCCTGGCTGTATGCTACAGTAAATACACAGACTGTGGATCAGGTACAAACAGCCCTGCAGCACAAGTCTTTGTAGGTTGCTGTGTGGGTGGTTGTTCCTGGGATATTTTGCCTGGCGCATTCCTGGTTGGGCTGGGTTTCTGGTTTGATGGAGGACAGTGACAGTCAACACTGATGTGGCTCTCTGGTGCCAGTGGAAGGATTCCTGGTGACCTCTGTCAGGATGAGAGCACATAAATGCCCATTTATCAGATCCAGTTCTTTCTGGATTCTCAGGTTTGAAAGTGTTTGTGGCTTGGTTGCCCTTTATAGTAAGGCCTTTCTACCAGAAACCAGTGAGGTCAGTAGATTTAGGATGAAAATGTGACTGTAGTGCATGGACCCTACAGCCTATTGCTGCACAGCACTGCCTGCCTCGAGTGAGTGCTCCAGATGAAGGAAATCAGGAGAACTTGGCAACATGTCAGATCTGTTGAAAAGGAGATAAAAGACATTAATGCCCATCTAATTTGCATGCATATCTACCTCTCCTGTCTTCATCTGGAGCTTTGTGGGTTTTTTTGGAGGATGAATTATATGGATCTGTCAGGAGAAATGGCAGAGGGCTCATCCAGCCTGAGAAATCAAGCGTGCTGTAGAGATCCTCAGTGAGGTGGGAGATCAACCTGGCACATCCATGCTCAGAGCAGAGCATTGCAGAGGCCCATGGTGTCAGACCTGGGTGCTGGCTGGCCCAGCTGGCTCTGTTACAGCACTGACTCTGTGTGGCACAGCAGGAGCCTGTCTGGGTCCAGCTGGCCTGGTCCACAGCCATCACAGGTCTCTGCTCTGCTCTTGCTTACAAAGAGTACCAATTGTTCCTCACACTGCTTGCTGGCAGCAATAAGCCTGCCCACATGAAGATGCTGCTGGATGGCCAGTCTTGAACTCTGGGCTCTGTCGTCCAGAAAAGAGTCTGAATAATTTAATCTCAGGATGTCCCTGGCTGCTTGTTACAGCTAAAGCATGTCCTGTTAATGTCCTCCATATTTTGCAACCCTACCTGAAAGTCAATGTGAATCTGCACCTTTATGTTATTGGACAACAAAGGTTCTTGTATTTCAATTTTAGTCATATACATATTAACTTAAAAGCTGACAGGCAGGGAGATGGAAAGTGCATAAATATAAAAACAATGAAATATTGGTTTGCTGGTTTGGTTTTTGCTTTCAATGACTGGGGATACTGTGAAGGCAGCACCTGTGATCTTTGTATATAGAAAGCTTCTCTTATCACATGTCAGAGTCTCTTCCAGACCATTAAATAATGGTCCTGATAACCAAGTAAAGATTCACCCACATGTGTCATTGAGATGTGCTCAACACTGAGACAATGCACTTTAATCCTTAGATTTTTTGGTAAGCAAAAGCTGCCTTGAGCTAGGCTGGCAAATCCCTACCTCTGCTGAGCATCTCTAATTAAGGGCAGTGGTTAAATTGGGAGCAGACAGTAACCTTCTTTTTCTTCTAGGTTTCCATTCTACTATGAACTCAAAATAGCTTTTGTAGCTTGGCTGCTGTCTCCATACACAAAAGGCTCCAGCCTCCTGTACAGGAAATTTGTTCATCCAACTCTGTCTTCAAAAGAAAAGGTAATCACAGGTGCCTGGGTCCTCTCTGGGTGGAACAGAGCTGTGGTGTGTTTATTCCAGTCCCTGTATCATTCATTTTCATTGAAGGATTGGGGGTTGCTGATTCTCTTCCTCTATGACTTGATCACCTCTTTTTGGTTGGTTTTTTTTTTCCTTGTTGTGTTTTTAAATACTGGCATCTGTTCAGTGCACTCACACTTATTAACTCCTTTTGGTGCAGTTGAGAAGGTGGGAGGGAGGGGAGATAAAAATACCTCCTGAGCTGCTTTGCATGTACTGGCTGATTATAGCTGGAGTGCTCTGTTGTGGCTGGATATAACAAACAGAGAAACTTGGTCTGGCAGCCAGGACTCCTCAACTTTGTTCTGCCTAAAACATTGCACAGCAAGGAGACAAACAGCCCAGGCAGTCTAAAATGGGCTTAGCAAGCACATGCCTGGCTGTGTAGTGTGTTGAAAAAAGGCATGTAGCCTGTTGAGGTCCTAGATTAAAAAATGTCTTGCTCAAATTAAAGATGCTTATTTTGGGAGGGGGACATTAGAACTTGGATCGTTTGCCTGCCTGGGAGATTCCTGTGGCTGTGAATGGGGCACTGTCAGGCAGATCCATTTGGCTTATGAGAATAAATGGACCAAGAACAGCTATTGTCACATTCCAACATGAAAACTGCTGAGTGAGTAACTGTTTCCTGCACTGGCAACTTGGAAATGGAAGCTCTCCCTTTGGCCCCAGGCAGTGAAGGAGCAGTTGGATCCCAGTCCTGTCCAAGAAGGACAGTGGGAATCAATCCTCTGTCTCTGCTTCCCTTTGCTTGTGCTTCTCCCAAGTAGGACTCGTGCATTTTGAGCTGCCACTTCTTACCCATGGGGAATAGGGAGAGCAGCCAGCAGCTCCTCACAGCCTCCAGGCCCTACTAACCCAGCACATCCACCAGCTGAGAGCTACAAGTCATTGTTATCATTGTCATCCAGACCCCTGTGTCCTGAGGGAGGGACAATAAGGGCAGGAACCTCCCTAACTGTTTCACTGTAGATTGAGCAGCACCAAAGTCCAGAAGCTCTGGGCCTAACAATTCCATGGGCATCTGAAGCTGGGCACTGCTGTGATGTGCAGAGATATCCCAGATATTTCTGAGGCCACCTGTCCTGGACACAGTGCAGTGCAGCCTCAGCTGCCCAGTGTCATCATATGAGTATTTTTAACTATGAGGCAATCCCATTTGTCTTTGGAGTGCATGGTTTGCAAATGGCTGTCAGTTCATGTTGCTCAGGCAGATTTCTCTTGCTTCCAGGACCCCAACTTTGGGTCCCAATCTTCCATTTGTACAATAAAGAGATCCCAAATCCTGCAATGGGAGTTACTGCCCCCAGCAAACTTTTCCTCTTTGCAAATGTTGGCTGTGAATTTCTCTCCAGCCACCGTGGAGGACATGGAGGACATCTACCTCCATAAAGCATGACCTGACTCTGCCAAGAGTCTGAGGCTGGGAGCATAAGCCTGAGCTTGTCCTTCTTGTGCTTTTTTAACTGTTTGTTTTGTGTTCTGCTCTGGCAGGAGATCGATGACTGCCTCATCCAGGCCAAAGACCGGAGCTACGATGCCCTGGTGCACTTTGGCAAGCGGGGGCTGAACGTCGCAGCCACGGCAGCCGTCATGGCAGCTTCAAAGGTAAAGCTGCAGCTCAGGGTGGGCACTGACTGACATCTTCTCTGCCTCCACTGCCAGCAGCAGCAGCCCCAGTGTGGAGGGGGAGAGATGGTTGGGATAGGGGTTCTCTCAGTGTTTTCATAGTGACCTTTAATTTTGTGTAGGGACGGGAAAGAAGATGAAGTTCAGCGAGGCTAAAAGTTCTTCTGCAAGGCATGCACATAACATAACTGGTGTGTAATTCTCTGCTGGGATGTTGTGGAAGAGTGAATGGGAAGTGCCATTAGTTGCTTTTGGAGGATGAGGGGTCTCATCTGAAGGGGTGTATCCTATATTCTCTTCCTGCCTTAGAGCCAAACTCAGAAAATAGCTGTTATCTGTTGTTCCTTTTCTTGCATACAAGCTGCAAGGACTTGATAATTGCATTTTGGGCTCCTGCCCTCTGGCCATGGGCTATCCTGGCTTAGAGCTGATGTGCACAGTGTGTTTTGGGGGTGAGACTTGGCTGCCAGGCCTGTTGCAAAAGGATAGTTAGAAACATATGGACAAGGAGGGTACTGGTAGTAGGAACAACATGGGAATGGGAGTTGAAGGAAGGTTTTTTCCTCTGCCAGATGCTTTTCCTCTGACCTAAGGCACATCACTTTAGTATGCCTTGGCCTTGCTTCCTGCAAAAATGCAAAATGCATCCTTGGGAGGCCAAATACCATAAAGCTTATAAAGCCTGTTGAAAGCAAGGTATTATAGAAGGGGAGAGCCCAAAGGGTGTGTCATGCTCATGGCATCACAAGGATATGCTAAACCCAAAAATTGTCTCCTTTTTCCCTGCCTAGCATTGTGCAGACTGTATTGTCAGGCCTGTCTTCTCCTGAGCTGTTGTTCTTCAGTAGGGAGACTCTTCTAACCCAGGGACTGTGAGATAAACCAAATTTGGACTCAAACCTGGGAAAACCATGGAGATAGGGCAGTGCTGTGTATCATATGCCCAATGAAATAACATTTTTGTGATGCCTTCAGGACACTTAACACTTTTGCTGCTGCCATGGAAGCCTGAAGAGTCATAAATAGGCTCTAGGAATGCCAGTTTTGCAGCACTGCCTTTGCTCTGAGCCCCTTCCTACAAGGTGCTGCAGACTGTCTGTGCTAGAGCTGTTTTTAGGACACATTGAGAAGCTATGTGTGAATCCCAAAGGAATTCTGGCTCCTGTCTAGGTAGCTCCTGAATATGAGAAGCTCAACAGTAACCCAACCCCACAGTGCCAACCTGTTCCTCCATCAGGACTGCAACAGTGCCTGCATCAGCTGTTAGCTGGAATGAGCAGCCACACCACAGTTTTACTTCCCACTGTTCCACTTTTCTGGTGCTTTTCTTAAGACTCTCTCTGCCTTAAAGTGTGGCTCCAGTGGCAATGGGGAAGAGAGGGAAGAGTCTCCATGGTACAAGGAAGCTGTTGTGTTTTATAGTTGATGGAACTCCCATTCAGTGGTGGAAGAAAACATTTCTGTGACTCGTGTGGTATTATTGTATTGCACATCTGCCAACACAGCTTGAGAGAAAACTGTTAGGGTATTGCAACCTGTAAATGGGCCAGAAGAATCTTTCTTGCACACTACTTTGGGGAGGGGAAAAGGATTTGTTAGTGAGATAGATTGAGAGGTTGTTATTGAATAGATTGATTTTTACAACAAGGCAAGGACTGCTCAAGTATTTCCTTCAGCCTTGACATTTAAATTTCTCTGACTGTATGAGGAAAAAATAGGATCCCTGGTTTCCTTCACTACTTTGGCTTGTGGCCTCCAGCAAGTTGCTTGTTTCTGTGTGCCTGAGGGTGCAACTCCAGCAGAGTGAGCCATTCTGACAGCTCTCCTCCAAAATGGGGTAGTGCTCCAGCTCCCAGGGTGCACCAGCATTTTGGAGCTCCTCAGGTTATCTTTATCAGAAAATTAATCCTGAAAGAAAAAGAAAGGGGTGTGTTCTTTTGAGCCCACAAACTTATCTCAAGTGGCTGAGCCAGCATAAGGAAGGGAATTGAACTGTGTTGGGAGAAGCATGGCCAGAGGAAAGGAAAGCAAGATCAACCCTTCCTGGTCTTGGGAAGCAGACAGATTAGCTGTGCTGTTCATGGAAGTACAGCCCAATCTATCCCCAGTGTAATACCCAGGGATGGTTAAAGCAGCTTCTGTCCCTTGCCCTCCTGAGACAGAATGTGCCACTGTTCTGGCAGGGAGAGCAGCCTGCTGTGAGGTACAGCCTGGTGGGCTGCAGGGCAGGGCTGCTGAGCTGGGGCTCCTCAGGCATCCAGGATGTGGCTGGGGGGTGTGGATGTGGTTGTCCCTGCTGATGGGGAGGGAGCTGTTTCCCAGAGGGGACTGGTACAACAGGCAGGGTGGGAGCTGTTTCTCTTGCCCTGGTTTTCAGCTGCTGTAAACTATGTGTCAATGCCTTTCTTTGCTCACTTGAGGATGTATAACTGAGCCAGATTATCCTGCCTGAGAGAAGGTTAAATGACTAATTAACTGGAAAACACTTTGAACAGACAGATGCCGGATCAGACTGCAGTGCTATCCTTAGGGGGTAGTTTCCAGGGAAGGAGGAAAGAGAATACTATTTTTAAGGTTTATCATGGCTTTCCCAATGCCAAGACTTAAGGGTATCCAGCTAGTCTGTGGTAAGTGTTGAGTGTAGTGGGAAAGTGAGTTAATTTGGTTTCAGCCTTTAAAGGATTGTGTTACAATTGGAACCTATAGAGATGATGATTTATTCAGTAGCACTGAGCTCCTGCAGCTTCCATGGAAAACATGGCTTTTACCAGCAAGTGAATGTGAGGATTATTTACTGCTTCACTTGGATTAGTGGGTGAGAAAAAGATGCTTTTGTATGCAGAAATGGACCTTCAGGCTTTGCAAATCAACTTCATGTAGTGGCAATACACAGTGAGCTGCTGGGCTGGAAAGGGCCTCTGTACAGATCTGTTTTCAGTAAATTAGCTGAAATCTGAAGGCTCCTATACCTGAGAGAGAACATGCCTCATGCTGTGCCTCTCCCTGTCCTCTCCTTTCTGTCTGAGCTGTGATCCATCATGGCCTTTTGTCTTTCATGATAAGATCTTTGGGCAAGGCCCATCTTTTAATTCTTTTCATCCATGGGTATTTTTTTTACCCATTCTTTTTGTCCATCATATTTTTAATCCATCCTGTTTATTTGTGCAGCACAATGCATCTGCCTCTCTGATTACTATTTGTGTGTGACAGGCTGCTGCTTGTATATTTATATTTAAGATGCTGCAAGCTGTGCACAGCCACACCTTCCTTACCTCTGATCCCCTGTCCCTTTCCCTTTTTTATCTTAAATACCCTGTTGTTTCAGTTAGCCAGCAGCAGCCTTGTCCTTCCCCCTCCTCCTGCTCCTTGCTCCTGCTCTGTTCTGTTTTGAAGCCACAGTTGTGCTAATGCTGGCACAAACCCGTGCCAGTTCATTTTACAGGCTGAGGGGCTGTCAGTGTCCCAAGCACCCTGGGTCTGCCCAGCTGGCTCACTTGGGTGTTTTCTCTCTCTCTGGAAAGTCTATTTTTGATACTCACTAGGCAAGCAGAATGTTGGCTATCTGGTTTTTTACCCCTGCTAGGTGCTCAACACAGATTTTTTTCCCTGCTCCTAGCAGCTCAGATCCCCCACCAAGGAGCATAATCTCATTTGGGGCTCTAATCCTGTCCTCACCACTTGGTGATTCTGTCACATGTGGTGATTTCAAGTGGGTAAGTCCTTAGTGGTAGGATTAAGTGGCCAGGCAGTGAATCCTGCTGCTCTTTGTGTGTTTTCAATTAGTTTCAGCTAATTCAGCCATTTCCATTCCTGAAGAGCCCTGACCAACATCACCTTTCCAGCTCACCTTGGTGGAGAGAAACCAAGCTTGCATTTGGATCACAGCAGAAGGGAGCAGCAGCAGCAGGGCTGTTACAGCCCCAGCCCTGGGGCTGCTGCAAGGCCTTGCCCAGGCAGTGCAATCATCAGATGGATCCTGGGCATAAGTGGGCTTTTCACTGCCACCAGTCAGGATTCAGTGTAAGCAGCTGGGACACACATGGCTGCAGCAAGGAGAGGCTCCAGTGGCTTGGAAGCAGGACCAGCCTTTTCCAGCACACTTGTATGTACTCCCTTGCTGTCACCACACTCCCAGCACTTATCCTTCACCTGTCACCCTGAGCCTGCTACCACCTTCCCTTTGCCATGTCCCCAGTCCCCAACTCCTCTATCCCTGCCCAGCCCTGCCATTGCCTCCTATCTTCCTACAACCCACATATCAACAGTTTTACACTCTCCCCCAGCTCTCTCACTCTCTTTCAAGCTCCTGAGTTTCCCAGATCCTGTTTGGATGTATCCTTATCCCCACCCTGAACAAACCAATTCTGCCAAGCAGACCCACATCTTCCCCCACCTGAAGACACACCCTGCTCCCAACCACTTAACCATCCCTGAGCTGCAGCCTCAACACTGCTTTTCAAAGGAGATTTGGAGAAAACATCCCATGCCCACAATCAGTGTTCTGCAGAGGGTTCTGACAATCCTTCCCCTGCCTTTCTCCTGCCCTTGTGCAGGTGAGGTGGCAGAGCAGCCGGTGCTGTGCCCGTTGTGTGCCCGCTTTTCCACAGGGGAGTGGGGACAGCATGGTGCTGGCAGTGGGTGCACAGCCTTGGCAGGAGGAGAGAAATGAGGAGCAGGGAGCAGACACACATGACTGGTGTCAGTGAAAAGCCCATTTGTGCCTAATAAGTCTGAGAAACAGCCCAGGAGCCTCTGAAGCGTGGGGAATGTGGCTCGTGGGGAGCCAGCAGTCGCTGTGTGTATGGCTCAGAGGAGCAGGCATGCAGACAGGCAGGGGGCTCAGGGTGTGCACCCACCTGCTCTGCTAATGCCCTGCTGTGCAGCCTCAGCAGCTCCCAAACCACCTGTCTGGGCTGGCATTTCCATTCTATTCATTCCTAGTTCCACCCCTGGCTCACCTTCCCCTGGAGGGTTATAGCTTCATTACTTTAAGGCCCTTTAGCCCAAGAAATTTATCAGGAGGCTTTTCAGTGCATTTGTTGGTTTTAAACCAGGACACTGGGAGGGGGATGCTGGTGATGATTTAGGCTTTATCCTCTTTGGACAAACAGCATCATTTAAGTAATTTCTAGTATCCAGCTGGTGTAGCCATTGCAATTGCCTGAAAATCAATATTTAGATCCCTAATTTACTGTGTGATTTTAGACCTATTTACTGTGGAAACGGGGAGAAAAATACTTGTGGGGGAGAGACATGCTGCCTTTTGTGACAGAACAGTGCAGAACTGCACTTCTACTTGGATTGGGAGAGGGAGGCAGGGGTGGGGAGCATCCTTTCCCTTAAGATGCTTGATAAAGCCTCTTTGTAATGATTAGATCCCAGTGCTCAGAGGGAGAGTGCTCCTTTGCTGAGCAAACATATGGGAGCACAGTTCTGACCAATCTGCTTAGCACCACATCTGTGATGGCCACATCATGTGCCCTCATCAGTACCATGGCCTAGAGCTGCAGAGGTCAGGAGTGATTTAGAGTTCACAGTCTGAGAAGCCTTTGGGGACACTTTGCTGTTATCTCAGAGGGGCTGAGCTTGTTGCTTCTTTTAAAGGATCTCCATTTGGGATCCAAAATCAAAGATCTTGGAGCTATTTTACTCCAATAAAGAGGAACTACAAATGGCTTCCTTAAAATATATGGTAGCATGCCACTGATTATAGTACTTTGTGAAGTGTTCTTGTCATGTGTGATGCATCTTTTATTCAGAAGTCCTTAAGAATCTGTTTTTCACAAATCTCTAGGATTCCAATGCTGTTTGAGTTACAATCCAGGTAACTCTTTCCAGTTTCTCTGTCACAGCTGTTTGGTCAGTGTCTCCAACAAGCAAACACTCACTGAATGCACAGGACAGCAGAACCAAAAAATAAATTTATACAGAGAGACTAGTGTGGGAGAAACAATAACAAAGAGTTCCCAGGAGAGGAAATTAACTGCACAAACAAAAAGGGTGGATGAAATTACATTTCCACCATCAACATTAACGTCAGCTGGTTTCCCTTTGAGTCTTTATTACTGTCTGACATTTCCAAATAGGTAGCTCTTCCAGACTAGGCATGGCACGCAGGCCCTGGCCATAAATAAGGATGTTGCTTGTAGGATGTTTGTGTTCATATGATGGCAGAAGCAATTTACTCCTTCACTCATGCCTGTGCTCAGCCCATAAAGCTGATGGTTCTGCTCAGGACCTGCCTGCAGCCAGACAGGAGGAAGCTTCTGTGTGCAAACTCCTGCTCAGTGAGCAATTCCCCACTGTCACCCTGCTGCTCAGGAGCTCTGTCAGTCACCAGGGCTGAAAGGACTGCCACGTGTCCCTCACATAATCCTGGGCCTAAATTAGTCATTAGGCCTGACACTGGGGATTTCTCCAGTGGGAAGCATCAATCAAGTGCAAGGAGTGGGGTAGCAGTCCATTGTGTTTATAATTTGCTTTAGGAGTGGAGTAGCAGCCCATTGTGTTTATAATTTGCTTTAATCTTTAAAAACACGTGTTAGGTGACACCTTGTCAGCTTGGGGTTATGGAGTGGTATCTCCATCTCTCTGGGGAAGCTGAGGAAGGGAGGAGCTGTGTTCAGAGGCGTAGTCCACAGGTGGGTGTCCCTGCTTTTCATGTGGATCTGAGTCCCTGCACATGGTGCCCAGTGTCATGCTCGTGTCTCACCTCGGTTACTTGTGCTTCAAATAGATCTTATTCTCAAAGCTTTGGTGTGTGTTGCCACAATGGCTCTCTTTTTTCCCTTTGCTAGGTCTCTCAACTACTCCATTTACACTTGTATTGGGACCAGAAAAAAGGGCAGGTAATCAGCTGAGTGCTTTTCCTAACCCCTAACCAATGTCTGCTCCCTGTTAGACTAGTTGTTAGACTAGTTTGGACTGTTTTCAGCTGAGATTGGTCTGAGGCCAAATGCTGTCTGCTCTGCTTCCAGTGGGTAGATCCTGTGTGCTGAGCTTTAAAAGCCTGTCCTTGATCTCATCAGCAAATTGCCTTCCAAGTCCTCTGCTGGCAGTGGAAGGGATTCCAGCTCCAGGCAGGGAGCTTTTACATGGAACACTCACTTAACTGGGCTGGTTGCTGCTGTGTGTGCTGCTGTGCTCTCACTAATGGATGAAGGGAGCCTCTCTCCCTGTGCTGTGGTCCCTGAGGGTGGTTGGGGTTGCAGTGGAGCTTTGGAAGGATCTCTGAGAGGTGAGGTTGGGGCAGTCCTGCTGACACCACAGCCCCAGCTGGGGAATGTGCTCTACACCTTGTGTGGGCAGGTTGGAGGCTGCAACGTGCATGCAGACATCTCTGGGGGAGATGCTAACCACAGTCACAGCAAAAAGAGAGGAGAACATTAACAGATTGAGGATTGTGCTGGAAGTGTGCTGAGTGTGACTTAGTGTTCCTTTGCTTGCCCATTAACTGCTGAGCCTGAGAGACAAAAGGCCAGGAGGTGCCATCCTGCATTAACACTGAGTGTATTAAAAGCTTCTCTTTTGTGACTTGGCAGTTTTGGGTTCCTGATTTGTCGTGCTGTGTCATAGTTTCCATAGCTGCAAAATGGAATTTGTAGGTATTAGAGGTGTATTGAAGCCTAAATAATGTTTCCAGAATTTTTTCGTATTTTCAAACTGAAGGGATTTGTTTATATTTAGATCATATTCAATGGGACTGTTATATAATTTTCAGATTTTTTAATTATGTGCCTAATTTTTTGTGCTTTAGCTTTAGCTACCTACATACATGAAATATTTATAATGAATAATTCCATTGAATTTAAACCCAGTTTTTCCCAGACTCCTAAATGCATCTTTCTCTAAAAAGTTTTAGTTCAAATGGAATGCAGAGACTGATTATAAAATGGTGAAAGAAATTAAGGCAGTTCCAGCTCTTTCTGATGGAGTGCCTTTTACACTGTTTGTCACAATGCAGATGTCAGTTTTTTGAAAGTGTTTCTGATCCTTCCAAGCAAATACTGGTTGTATCAGTGTTTGTGCTCTGGACCCAGAGAGGTTGATGGTTGGTTTTGGAGATGATGATGGTGATGTCTGCAACATGAAGAAGAAGGCAGTGTGCAGGCTGCTGGCTCTGGAAGCTCAGTGTTTTAATACTGGTTTGTCATAGTCTTTAAAGCAAGCAGGAGAGAATGTGCTAGATGTGGGTGAGATAACAATGTCTATACTACTGTCATTTGGACCAAATTTAATTTAATACTTCAATTAGTTTGAGATTAATTACATTGCCAGGTGGATGGCAGCTTTAATTTCACTTAGAATCAAAAATGAGCCTCTGCAGCTTGTCTTGGTGGCCAATGCCTCATACTGTTGGTGCAGTCATGAATCTAAATAAGGTTGATATCAAGTCATAGCAGCGACTGGGCAGGAAATTACCATGTCCTTTTTAGTATTTGTCTTTTATTCTATTCAGTAGCACTGAGCCCTGGCTCTTCTGTGTAAAAACAGAACTTGTGAGGTTGGTAGATCCTGGGGAAAGGAAGCCTGAAGGGCTCCATTTCCAGTTTGTGCTGTACCTTCAGCCATGGGCACGATCAGATGAATCTGGGGACAGACGCACTGCAGTGATCAGGGAACAGAACCTGTTCCCACCTGTGTTCCCCAGAACCTCACTGTCTGTAAAATCAGAAGTGCCCTGCCCTCAGGGGTGGTCCATGTCTGAAGAGAAGCTGGATGAGAAGTTGAGTCCAGGCAGGGAGTCTTGTGCACAGAGAGGTTAAGGCTCAGTTTTCCAGCCCTATTTCCTGCTTGTGTCCTCCAAAGTCCTGAAAACACAGGTCCCACCCTGCCAGCACAGTCATCCTGGCAATTGTTGGTCCTCAGTGAGCAGGAGAGAGAGAGGTGGTGTCATCCTTAGTCCCACAGCCCTCCCAGTCACAATTTTCAGGAGGCTTTGTAATAACATTGAGCTGTTTCTCTGCTGATACAGAAATGGTGTTACTACAGCTCCTGTCATGATGTTACTGCTGTCACACTCTCGAGGATAAAACCAGCCCAGATCTGTGGGGATGTGCTGCAAACATGCTCTGACCTGCAGCACAGGCAGAGCTTCAGGAGCTGGATCCTCTCTCTGTGCTGAAATTCCTGGGATAGCTCTCATGTCTATAGCAGTTGGAAGAGCATCTGCATGATCATGGCCACAACAGTAAACAAAAATTCCCCCAAACAGCTGCTCTTCATCTTCCACATGATTGTTTTAACAAAGCACAGGCCAAAACACGAGCTGTGCTAAACTTATTCTTTCAAGAAATAAAGCTATTAACTTATTTTCTTTTGCTAATAAAAGATAAATATTTTTGTGGAATAATAAACTTTACATCTGGATAAAGTCTTTATTTCTAAAACACAGCTCTGAAAACCCTCACCATGTTGGCTTTTCAAATGTTTGTGAGTTCCTCTACACCAGCTGCTTTTGTGGCAGGGAAATAAAGGTTGGTAAACAATATTTTCCATTGTACTCTGAAACCATCCCCATTCTGTGGTAATTTCTGTCACATTTCTATTTGGGGTCAAGTAAAATTGTGGTAACTGGGAAAGAACTGTGAGTGTATTCTAGGAGCAGATAAATCGAGTCTATCCCTACAAAGGCCAAAGAAAAGGAAATGGAGCTCTGCAGATTTTCACAGGTGTTCAGTGCCTTCACTCAGCCCAGGCCTTTGCTGTTCTTGCCATTTCTGATATTTGGAAAAATTGTTTCAGAGAATGGTAGGAACAGTAACAGTAATATTTTGCTATTACCTATTTTATGAACAATCTTTCTTTTTGCTATTAGAAACTCAGGTTAAATTAAAGCAAAAATTAAGAAAATGCAATTTTAGGTTTTTTTTCCTGGAGAAAGTCAAAGTTGTTTAGTTCAGCTGTTTCAGTCTGTGCTCAAGGCACAGTGATGTAACAGACCCATAGATGACAGGCACATCTCAGGTCCCTGTTTCAAAGTTCTTCTGGGGCCTTTGATCATTCTATGCTGCTAAATCACAAGGTGCACTGCAAGAATATTAACACATCTTCTTCATTTTCAATGTGTTGCTGTCATCTTCCCTGCCAGGTTGGTCTGACACATGAATCTCATCTCTAACCTGACTCATGTCCACACACATAAATTGCTGGCTGGAATGAGGTGGAATTTGGGTTAGCTGGCTGAGCAGAGCAGCTGGGGGGAGCTGAAAAGCCTGAGCCCTGCTGACACTTGAGCTGGGTGTGAGGGAGGAATACAGCACTCAAGTTACAGTTCATCAGTTGCTAACCCTCTGGCTTTGCTGGCTCAGTCATTCTGCAATAGCAAAATGTTATTTAATGGTCAGCTTGCTCTCTCTGGAGATCTGCCTGTTGTAATCAGGCTGCAGGGTAGGATATCTTCTGTTGGCTCTGAATCAGTCACTGAGAATTGGGTGTCTGTGCAGGAATTCAGTGCAGGTTCCAAAACCCATCCAGAGCTGCACTGAGCTCTGGGCAGCTGAGATCTCACCCAGCTGACCAGCCATGCAAGGCAACTCCAGTTACCAGCTTAGTAACATTTGCAGAGTAAATGTAGCTTGCACTGGCCCAAGAGGATTAATTGGAGGTGCCTCTTGGAGTGAGAACATCCCCCAAGAGTGGCTCAGCCACTGGCAGGAGTAGCCAAAATTCAGGCATCAACTCTTGTGCCAGGCTGAAGAATGTGAGGACAGAGGTGAGGATTTAGCAAAATAGAAGTTCTAAGGACTCCACTGCCATGCCTATAAAATCAGCAACATAATATGTCTTGGTATTTAAGCAGAGAAGCCCCGTCAATTTAAAATGCTTTCAAAAGTAGAATAGGCTAGTGGGAAAGAGCAAAGTAAGTCTGCTGCTTCTCTGTAACAGTCTGCAGGAAAGCTAAATGTGGAGCTGAGAAGGAAGTTTGAACCCATTGGTTTTGTACAAAAAACTTCAGGCTGAAAAGCTGGAGATTACTGGTCTGTCACTTCTTGGATGTAAAAAGTGCAGACTGTCACTGTAGCTATCAGCACCTGATGCCCTCTCTTCTTACACACCCTAAAAGTAAAGTGCTGAGGAATTTGTATGAGGTAGAGGCACTGATTTTCCTTTACTGTGCATGCAGAATTTCTGAAGTGGTGTTGATCAATCAGTCAGTAAATTATTGCTTTGCCTTCCCAGTGGATCAAGGCCAGTGCACAGGGGATAGGCAATGTTGCCCAACAGCTTTAGCAAGGAATGTGTCCAGTCTTGCTTTGATTGTGGATGTTCAGGATGAGTCCTTTCTCTGCCACACCAGCCCCAGAGTGAGCTCTCTACTGGCCTTGCCCTGCCCCCTGGGTCAGGATGCTCAAAGCTGCAGCCCAGAAGGGAGCAGTGATGTTCTGGTCCAGCCCAGCCCTGTCCTGTGGCAGTGGTCAGGCTGTGCTGCTTGGACAAATACAAGTCTAGATGAAAGTGGTGGGTGAATTGCTACAGGCTGCCTTATCTTTTTGTTAAATAGGACAATATTTACTGTCTGTTATTTGCCTTCTTTCTGATTTCATCTCAGCCAAAGCATCCATTGAATTTTTCTTATTTACAGTTGCAGAAAGAATGTTAGAATCAGGCTCTATGTGTTTACTTCAGGAGTTTTTTCAAGACTATATGCTATGAAGTCTCTTTCAGTTCCTCCCCCTCAATAAAATGTTAAAACATAAATGTAATTTTTGTCTGTTATACGATTTACATTCTGAATGTCATTTAATGGAGCTCAAAAATTCTGCATTTCTGTATGTATTGATTTTTCTGGTGTCCTACTTTATGGCTGTGGTGTAGTATGAGGGTTACAGAATACTTACAGTCAACCTTTTGATGGGGTGCAATTTTAAGGGAAAGTGTTGTTTAACCAACTCATCCTTTACAGTTACATTCCTTTCACCAAGGAATATCTTTGTTGTCAGATTGAGAATTAGTGTAAAAAGAAAGAAAAATATTGCATTAGTTCATTTCTTCATTAAGCTGCATGAAAAAAGCATTGTTATTTTTCTTAGAATTTAACAATATTTTTTCATTACTTTAAAATTTCAGATTTCCTGTGCTCTGGTAATGTTGTGTATTGCTGAGAATGGCTGGGAAAATATAATCATAGACGGTTAACTTTAAAAGGGATTTATTTTGATGCAGGCCATTTAATTGTGATTCTGAAGCCAAGCATCTGTTTGACTCATTCCTAGTAAAGGAAAGTACCTACTGGAAAGATAAAGCAACATCCTGCTCCTTTACACATGGCTGTCACTGTCATATTTTCTGAAAAATCCCTTTGCCAGGATTTCTTCTCCTGGGAAGCTGAGAAGCCTCAGAGAAAAATGAAAATATTATCTGATTACTTCTCCTGTGTTTTGCTGCTTTGGAATGTGTTTGGAGAGTGTTTATCCAACAGGTGGATGTTTGATCGGTTTCATGTGAATTGTTTTGACTTAATCACCAATCACTGTCAGGCTGTGTTGAGACTCTGGAAGGGGTCATGAGTTTTCATTATCATTCTTGTTAAGCCTTCTATCTGTATCCTTTCTCTATTCTTTAGTACAGTTTTAGTACAGCATTCTTTAATATAATATAAATACATAAAATAATAAATTAGCCTTCTAAGAACATGGAGTCAGATTCACTCATCTCTCCCCTTGTTGGGGTTTTCTGCAAATTCAACACATGGCCAAGGCTACTCTGCTCACATCACTGCAATGAAGAATCAGAGATGTTTGCCACAGAACCACTCCAAAAGGAAGAGCCAAGAGAGGGAATGTTGCTTTTAACAACACATTTTTATCGTCTCTAGGTCACCGGACCACACAATTTTTTCTCTTCCTCTTGTCCTGATGGATTTCAACGAGCAAGAGAGAAAAAAAAGTCTCAAAATGTTGGATCTGACTTTGTGTTATTGACTTGCTTGTTTCCCTAGGGACAGGGAGCCCTGTCTGAGAGGCTACGGAGCTTCAGCATGCAGGACCTCTCGAGCATTCGTGGGGACAGCAGCAGCACCGTCCCTCCCTCGGTCACTGTACGGACAAGCAGCAAACAGAGCCACCCTAAACCATCCAGAAGTGCATCAGAAGGCACTGGCAGCTCAGGTAAGTGCCAGTGTTATTTTCAGTGCTGTGCTGTCTGGAATATCACACTGCTCAATGAAGTCATGCCCTTGGCAGGGACAGAGAGAAATGGACACTGCAGGCAGCACATACCAGAATTCCCAGGACACAGACATGCTGTTGAGTCTCTTGGCACTTAGGAGAAAAAAACAGGATCATCATTTGATGGTTACTATTCCTGGCTGGTACCAAGGATGAGACTTGAGTGTGCAGAGAAGCCAGACTCAGTCTTTGCAACCTGAGCTGGAAAGTTGGGCTGGGGGCTGCAAGCCATGCTGAAAAAACTGTGTCTCCTAAGGACAATGGTTTGTTTTGTAATTCTGAAAGGGAAGAAGTATCATGCTGTACATAAGATCCATTCCTGAGGATTCAGTTAAAAAAATTATTTCAAGCTTGGTTAAATAAATCTTTTTGAGTCCAAATCCAAAACATTTAATTGGAGATAGCTTTGCAGACTAGATCTCAAAAACTGAGACATGGAGGGTTATCCCAGGGAGGTGGCTCCAGATGGTTTCTGGGATTCCCACACACCACCAAAGATCACTCAGCTCCAGTGCTGTGATGGGAAGCCACGGAAAGTTGCAGGCGTGTTGCACTTGGGAGCTTGTGAAACATATGCTGGCAAGTCAGAAATTCAGCAGTTTCAACTTGTGTGTGCTGAGGTCTGTGCAAACACTTGCACTGTTTCAAGCCTGGGTAGCCGCTACCCCTTCTAATTTGCTTTAGTTTTGGAATGCTATTAGGAATGTCTTGTCTCATGCTTCCTAAAGAGTATCCTTCAAGCCTTTTACAAATTCTGTGAATCAGATTTTCCTTTTTTTTAATATTATCTGTTGAATACATTTTCTTTATGGGTAAACTGAAATGTTGGTGCACAGTGGTTTTATTCTCATCTTTATGTAAGGTCTTCTGTACACTTCTCTGTAAGTAATCAGTCTGAAAATAAAGTGCTCACACACAGAATATAAAAGTCCTTAAAAAGCCACATATTTAGACAAAAATAAATAATGACACAAATAAACCATAATTTACCTATCTTAGTTCCACATTGAGTAGAGCAGCCTTTGTAGTTTTGCTCTTGAGACAGTGAAGTCAGCTCACCTGGCCACAAACCCCTGTCTCAAGACACAAGAGTTTTTTATTTTGGTTTGGTTTTGTGTCCATAGTGCACAAGAATCTCTCAGAATGAATCTCTGAAAAATTGTTCATAAATGTTTTGAACTCAGACTAAGTGTTTATCACAAATTTTGGATTCAAGTAATTTGAGATTTTGGGTTTAATTTTTTTTTTAATGGAAACTGCACAAATTTGCAAAATCTTCCAAGACCTCTATCTGTCTCATCTCACTTGGTGATTTCATTGAGGTGCTTAATTCTCCACCTGCAGAGAATACAAAGAGACTCCTCTTGCAGGTGGTGGGAGACTCCAGCCTTGGGCTTTGCTCTCACTTTTGATCACAGGAAGGGAAAGATACAGTTCTGGTCTCTGCAGTTTTTGTGTTGTTTCATGTGGGCACCATTTTGTGTGCAGTCAGAATGTCTGGAGGGGAGAGCTGATCAGAGTCAGCTGTCACTTGTGTGTGTGTGTGAGACTGTGATGTGCCAGCCACACTGTGCCACATCCTGAGGGCCATGTTCTGCTGAGATGACACTGCTCTGGGCACACTAAGCCCAGACATGGTTCCATCACTCCACCTTTCATATTTGTTTAGTTGGAGAGTTGGACATCAGCAAGGGACAGACAGAATTTGCCTCTGCCCATTAGTGTGCTATGTATACATGAAATGTGTGCATGTGTGAGAATGGGCATGAGCACTCACTCATGAGCAGCAGGCACACAGCCCTGTCTCCTGTCTCACAGCCCTCAGATGGCACAAATGTCCCTGTCAGGGGTGCCCACTGCCTCACAGAAACGTTGAACTCCTCTGGTTTGGTACCTGCTTTAGAAATATTGGGACACAGTCAATGGGACATCAGATGGAGTCATCAAAAATGACCCAGACTGTGTTTGGCATGAGGGTGTTCATTTTAAACAGACAGCTTTTCTTGTGAACTACAGAACCTGCATTCTCCTTCTATCTTCCTCATGCTCTATCACCTCTTCCATCAGCAACTTGTCACCCAAAGCAGATTTAGGTAGATAATTTTGTTTTGATTATTTTTTTTCTTTTTAGAGGTATTTCCCTCTCTTTTTTCTTTCCATCTGAGTCCCACTGCAAATCCACAAATTATATTAGCAACATTAAGAAAAGAACCAATAAAAAAGAAAAGGAAACATCTTACCCTTTCCTTCTGTAAGTGCTTCATTCCCAGTGTTCTAAGAGAAACCTTAAAATAGGAGGATAAATATTCCCAAAACAAAACCTAAAGTTTTATATAATTCAAAGGAGGCTTATGTTGATTGTCCTTGACTGCTGCCAGCTAGAATTGTGCCTGCTCCTTGATCTCTTTGTGACCACACTAATTAAGGGCATTAGCTGAGGGCTGGACTGAACAAAAAACACAGAGCCATGTCCTACCTGGTGTGTTTTCTTTGACTGACAAGACAGCAGAGCTCAGTTTCTGAGGGGTAATAACCTTGCTATTATAGAATTTTAGATTGAGCTCTCAGGAAATAAACACACACCCAAACCACCATCCCTTTTTGATGAGAGCTCTGAAACTCATGGTTAGAATTAAGGTATAGCTGAAACAATGATGTCTGAACATAAAAATGCATGTTAACTCAATTAGCCAATAAAAGCTAAAGCCCTGTCATCACACAGGAGCTGGCATGGAGCCTGCTGAGAGCTGACCCCAGCTGAGAGAGGAGAGGGCTCTCTGGGTTGAGCTCAGAGTGTTTGTATGGGTCCCATGCCCTGAGCAGTGGACACACAGCTAGACCTGGTGTGGAACTTGGTGTTGCTGGTTCCAATCCTCCTGTGTGACTGTTGTGTTTAAGAGCAGGTGTGCTATCTGAAACAAAGTGTTTTGGAAAGACAGGGGCATAGGGAGAGGTCTGTTGTCTTCACTGCATAGAAGGGACTGCTAAAATTCAGTTTTGTTGGTATTAAACCCTCCAGCCCCCTGTGAGCACCAGCAGTGGTTCAGGTTCTGGTTTCACAACTCTTGGGCATGTTTCCAAGCCCACTGAAGCATGAGAAAAGGCTCTCCTGACACCAGTGGGCTGTAAAAGCTGGCTGTGGGACCAGGCTACACAAACACTCAGCCTGTTTTGTTTCCAGTGTTGTTATTTTTGTAATGTGAATGGTGCTGCTTAGATGGATTTGTGATTCTTTGAATCCCCTCTTGACACAAAGTACTGTGTGGAGGGTTTGCCATTTTGTAACAACCTCATGCAGATACAGCAAAAGGGTTTTTTTTGCCTGCTGAAGAGTGTCTTATGAGACCAAGAAATAGAATAAGGAAGAGCTGCCTTTGAGACAAGGGGAATTACTCCTTTGCTCTACCCTTTGCTACTTTTTTGCCCCCTCTACCTTCTTCTGTCTTTGCTGCCTTTCAGTGGTGCCTGTTCATTGTGCAGCTCTGCTGTGAGGATGGTCCTTCTGCAGGAGTGGGACTGCTCAGCACACAGTGGGCTCTAGGGGTGCCCACTCATCCCAAAAAGACCCTTCTCCTCCTCCTCACACCCTGTCAAAAGCCACACCCAGGTGGCATGAAGAGGCAGAGGCTGCTTTTGCCATGATTTGATGTGGGCTGCTGAATCCCAAACAGCTCCAGGGAAATGTGCACGCCTTCCTTTGGTGGCACCAAGGACACACAGTGAGCCCCTTCTTCCACATAGCAGGCCCACCACCTCTTCCTCTGATTTTTCACTTCCCTTTTGGTTCAGCATTTCTCAGTTATTGTCCTGGCACCCAGATGATGGACTGTGACATTTTGCTTCAGTGCCTGATCCAAGATAATGCCCTTTCCACAGGCAGAACTGCCTCTTTCCTTTGGGAACTGTAAATGTCATGTGGCTGTGCATTGTTATGGAAAAGTGTAAATTCCAGAACAATATTTCCAAATATTTTTCAAAGGAATCCCGTTGTTCTGGCAAATGTCCAGTAACAATCCACATCCAGACTTGTCTTTGTTAACAGGAGCTTTTGCACCTCTTAACTTTATAGCATTACCTTAAATTGTGTTGCATCACAGGACAGTCAGTGTCCAGAGCTGATGCTGCCTGGGGCAGAGGATCACAAACAATGCAGCCACCCTCTGTACTGACCAAACCCAATGTTCTTTCTGCTTAAGCTTGTCCCAGGCTAAGATCATTCTTATCTGGAATGATTTCAAAGCAGAAATGGACAGTGTGCTTTCTGATACTCTCCAGTCCTCTGAGCAGGAGAGAATCAAAGCTGTTTTTTTGGTCTTGTGCTGAAGGACCAAAAGCTTTGCAGTACAGAACAAAGGTGAGGGAACATCAGCAGTCAGGATGTGTTTGGGTATTCAGTGCCCATCAACCAGAAAGATGTGTGAGAACAACCCAGATATATGTTGTCTGATCTCCCAGAGAACAAACTGTCATAAAGCTGTGATCAGCTTCTTTCTGTGTAAGATCAGAGGCTGAACCCACAGCAGATCTCTTGAGGAACCCATAGTTTCACAGCAGCATCCAGCCAATGTGAGGCAGCACTCCCACCAAAAGATGGAACCCAGCTGCTTGACTCTGGCCCATCTGTCTTTTCCTTTGGATACATTTCAATCCTATTTCTCCATGCTTACCCCAGTCAAGGAATTGGTTCAAGTTAAATGCTATCCCTTGCTTCCAGGTTGCTCTTGACCTGGGTCAGATCCTCAAGCCAGTGGAGAGCAGCAGCACAGACATCAGCAATGGGACAAGCAAGGGGAGGCCAGAGTGCAAGGGACAGTGAGGCATCTGCTCTCAATGGTGCTGCTTTAAAATGACTGTGAAATTATAGAAGACCTTCCAGTGTCTCCGGTGCAGGACAATCATAACTAAAAAAAAATCACACAGACCTCAAATCCTTTTCTTCTTCAATAATTTTCTTTAATGTGGAGTCATTGATGCCTCTGTGAGCATTAAACTGAAAGGCTCAAATTGGAAATTTAGGCTGTTTCCTGGAACACAAACTGTGCTCATGATGAAGCTGTAAGCTTCACATGTTCATGAACAGTTATGAATCACCTGCTTTCACTGAAGGGTGCAATGCAATCCCCTTGGCTGCTTTCATTCTTATGGCAATTCCATCAGGATATTAATTCCTGTAGGACCCTCCTGGTTTAGGAAGATCAGGAATGTGTGGATAGATTTCTTTAGAAGCTGTGTGAGTGGTTGCAGCAGCCTTCTTGTAGATTCTGGAATTCTTGTAGAATTCTACAAGAATTCTAAATCTACTGGAAGAATACTGGAAGAATTCTAAATCTACACAGCCTTACAAATCCCAGTATTGCACCCTGTGTTTGTTATCATACAGCCCTTTGCACTGGGTTGTGCATCCCTGCTCCAAGATTGCTTATCCACACTCCCAGGTCCCTCCAGTGGAGTGGACCTTCTGTTCAGTGGTCCGAGAGCCACTGAAGCTGGTGAAGTTTGTTGGTATGAGACCAGGGAGTTGTATCCAACCCCATCCTTAACCCACATCTGGACACAGCCTGGGATGAGGCACATTCCTGAGTCTGTGCTCCATGCTGGTCATCTCCCTGTGCATACCAGGGCCTTCAAAATGGTGCCAAGTGTTTTCTAAGAGTGAGTGGCCTCACAATGAGTTCCTAACGCTCAGCTCCTCTTTCAGTGTGCACGTGTTGCTCGGTGTGCCGACTCCTCAGAGGTGAGTGCTGGATTTCCTGTGTCCTGGCATCCATGCATCCCTTTTGGGCATGGCTGCATCCCCCAGCCTGGCTTGCTCCTGATGCTCTTGCTCACTGGGTTTCCTAACACCAGGGGGGCAAAGCAGGGGAAGACCAGGCTGTGAGCGGGTTTGGGAGCTGTGTGTGTGCTCATGGCAAGAATCTCAGTGCTTCTCACCATACTCACCTGTGCTACTCAAGGATGGGGATTGTTCCTCTGGAGAAAAACTTCATTCCTTTCTCTTCTAGAGGATGTGCCATGTCCTTGCTGTGCAGTGTAACTCCTCTGCCCCCTGTCCCCCAGTGCTGGTGTAAATCCACTGGGGATGCAGCAAGAGCAAAACCTCCTCAGCCCCAGCCCTGTTTTGCTGTATTCCCTAAGGATTGGTACTTGTTTCTCCATTGGTGGAGAGAATATTTGTGTTTGAGGGGAACAGGGTATGTAGCAAATCCCAGCAGCAGATCCTGGTAAGACAAAATAGGCTTGAACTGACCCTCCCTGATTCAGTCTCTGGCAGAAGCATTTTTGAAAAATGTCCCCACTGTCCCCAGCATTTATTGTGTTTACAAACGTTGGAGTGCAGTGAATGGTTTAGCTGCTGGTGGTCTTTTCTGTGCTGTGCCAGTTAGCTGGGTTGCTAAGAGCCCAGACATGTCACTTCTGCATTTTTTTCCCAGTGACAGATGAAAGGAGTGGGAGAACTCCAATTTGGGCATGCCAGAGGACGGGACTGCCAAGCAGCTTGTCTGGGGAGAAAAAAGAAATACAGACTGGCAGTATCTCATGTTGGTGGAAGCAAAAAAACCTTTGTAACTCCTTTTCTTCTCATGTACTTTTTGTGTATTTTGCACTCTAATCAACCTGGAGACAGCAGCAGAAGGACTAAAGGATCACAGTGCTGCCACCGTGCTGCAGCCACCTGTGCCTTCCCAGAGCCCTGCAGCTGGTGCCAGAGCCCTGTGCAGTGCTGCTGCTTGGAGCCTGATGGTTCCAGCCTGGCACAGCCTCCTTGCACCCTGCCTGGGTGGCAAACCCACCCTCATATTTGATTTGTTACCCTTCCTTTTCTGGGGGAGTGTGCCATTGTGTAGGAAAATTAAGCACGTTTAAGGTGGTATCTGTTGAAACAACACATGTATTCACAGGGCATTTCATTAGAACTCTTCTAATTTTAGCCTAAGCCTACTTTATGGATTTGACTTCAAAGTGTTATTTATAAAAAGAATTACTGAATCCTTATGGGCTTAAAAGTCATGAGGTAATCATAGGAAAGTCTTTAAATGATGCTAAAGCAGCAGTCAGTCCAATATGTTTATGAATTGGACCCAAAGTAATTTGGATCTTGTTGAAATTGTGTACCCTGTCTTTCACATTGGCTTGTTTTACTATTCCTGCCCCCTCTCCAACATAATCCAGTCCCTTAGACCATGTCAATAGGGATGTGCCAAGGCTCTGTGTCACAGAGGGTTCATTCTGTCTCCACAGGCTGCCCTTTCTCTGTCTCCAAGGCAATAGATGCATTAATGCACTCTCAGACAGTGGCCTGCCATTAAAATGCTCCTTTGTAAGTGCATCTTTGGTAGCTTTGGAGAGCTGACTACGTCATGTGAACATTTTTCAGTGCCACAAAAAGCTGGAGGAAGAAAGAATCTAATTTTGTTTAGCTAGGGCTGAGTTGCCTTGAGCTATTGGTACTCATCTTCTCTTGGTGCAAACTTCAGTGAAGCAAATTTCAGAGTCCCATCATTAAACAGCTCTCATTTCCAAAGAGTTTAAAATCTAAATGGGCAGATAGTCAAGTGTTTCCTCAAGGAGGGATATTAAAAGCTGCTTTAGAGCCTTGGTGCAGTCTTTTTGGCAGGAGCAGTTGCATTAATGCTCTTGTAGGTAAAACTCAATTATTTCACTCTCTGACTCACAGAAACCTCCTCAGCTCTTAGGAGAGCACAGGCTGGTGGAGCAAAAGTCCAAGCATTCTGCTCCTTAGATGATACCCTGAGAGAAGGTGTCAGGAGGATGACACCTTGCAGGTGCCATGGAGTGTGCATTTCTGCAGAGCCTGAAGCACAGCCTGAGCCCCCTGAGCTGGAGCAGTCCCTGTCAGCACTGGTGGTGGGCTGGGTGCTGATGGGCCCCTCTGCTCTGGAGCAGGACTGTCCCTGTCAGCACTGATGGGATTCTCTGTGCTGAAGCTGTTGGCTCCACAGGAGAGCTCTTCCCTGCCCAGTTGGATCACTCCCACTGCCTCACAGTCTGCACATGACAAAGCACTGATGCAATTCAGGACATTCATCCTGCTCTGCTCTGGGCAGCTTCACTAAAACACAGGCCTGTTTGACAGATGGACTCCAGCACATCTTTTTGACAGCTCCTGTGCCAGCTCCTCTTGCTTTTGTTCCCGGCCAGGCCTTTGCTGGTGGAACTCCCTCCAGGTTTTTACCCAAGTTTCTGCTTTTTCTCCTTTGTGTTCTGTGCAAAGTCAGGCTGCTGCATTCAGGAGCAATGATACAATTATGTAAGAGCTCCTTTTCCCTTTCAGAGAGGACAGAGTAAAAATCTCCAGGGATATCTGTTTGTCTTTTGGCAGTGCCTGGCAAATGTTTAAACGCTGTTCAATATTAAGCAATCTTGCTTGGGACCAGCATTTAAGAAGTAACAAAATTATGTTTGGTGGTGTTCTCTCAACTAATGTCTCTTAGGTGCTGTTGCAAAGACCTGAGGCATGGCTGAGAGGGAGAAACCATTTTAATTCTTGCAGAGAATAAATATATCTCTCATGAATTGAAGAATCAGTGTATACCAGGAGAATTGTTGGGACTGCAAGTATTTGAGGGGGTATTTAATACTAAAATGGTGATCAGAAGCCTCAGGCAGTGTAAGAAATGTGCAGGGACATTTGTGATGAACGGGTCTGTTTTGAGTGTGCACTGCAGGGTTGTGCTCCACAAGGTGACCGATGACACCCAACCAGCAGTGCAGCTCACCAAGGACCTCAATGGGACATCCACTTAATTGGGCTTTAAATAATCTCCCCACAGGTCTATTAGCTGAATCCAACCCCTCCTTTGTGGTGTGCTCAGAAGTGCACATGAGTTATTACACTGGAAAGTGCTTTAAAAACACTAATTGACTTTATGTCAAGGGGGCTGATTGTACATCTCTGAACTAACTCAATTAAATGGTGTAGGTGGTTTTATTTTGGTTCTTAGCCAGTTTTGCTTCCAGCTTTTATTCAGAGGATTTTTTTTAACCTTACTGAACTTAAAGAACAAACAGTAATTTTCTGTTGCTCTAGGCATTTTGTTCCTTGAAATTTCCCTTTACTAAATACTGAAGCAAATTTTTACAGGGCTGGTTTGCATCACTTTGCGCTGGTATTTCTGAATAGCAATTTGTGATTTTCTTTTTGAGATTTAAAAATAGTTTCAGATGTATTTTGGTTACTTCAGGGAAGAAAAAAAATTCATAGAAAATCAGTAGTTTTTAAGTGCATTTGCATGTACCAGCAGAAAGTGAAAACATTAATTATTGTTTAATAAACTTCAGCTGAATGACAGTTCTGATAAAAGCAAAAATGAATATTTCTGTGTCCTGAAACAATGTTCCTTCCCCCTCTGCACCCAAATGTTTTCTCCTAACAGTTTATTCTTTCTTTTTCTCTATGTAAATATTATGGGACTCTGATGTAAGTGTTACAGATTGCATGAATTTTCCTCTGAGGTGTTTGGAATAGACTAGCACTTAACAACTCACTCATTTGTGGGATGTGTTTTCATTAACGGATGACTTTGTTGATGTAATTAGGCTTGTTTGCTTTGGTTGCATCTGACTCCAGCTTTGGAAAAGATGTCTGCCTCTGTTTGGTGGCTCCTGGGCAGTGTGTGCTGGTGTAGTTGGCTGCTCCTAACTCCTTGGTTTGGCAATGAAATCTGCTGGGGAAGTACAGGACTTGGGTCAATGTCTTTTGGAAATGATGGTGAATTTATCTTTGTTGCAGGGGAAAGAAGCTGATGGCCATCGTAGAATAAATATCTGTTCTCCTGTGCTTATTAAGTGGTGTGCAAACCTCTTTATATGAATGATGCCCTGGAAAGGCTTAACTTTAGAGTGACTGTACCTTCCATTACAATAATACACTACATCACTCTTGGTTTGTGTAGTCTGTGACTGTGGTTTTCCCCATTGCTCCTGAGGAAGAAGTATTGTGCTGACAAAATAAGGGGAGGTGCAATGTCAAAGCTGCCTGATTTTCACTGTAACTGTACTTAAGTGCACAGATTTTTCAGAGGATCTAGATCAAAGTCATTTGTTCACTTGCACTTAGAGTGGGCCAGGTCCTGACTTCTGTTGTACTCAAGAAAATCCAAAGGAATTTGGTACAGATTTACATGGCAGCATGAACCAGAGTCTGAACCAAAGCGATTTCTGCACCAGCACACTACTGAATCCCAGATATTGCTGTAGGAAGAGTTTTGCAAGTGAAGTTTCTTAGCCTTTTGAATCACAGAGATCAAAGATTGCAATGATCTGGCCCTGCATTTCCTGGTCCATGCTGGGTTGTTCCCTGAGGTGCATTAACAGCTCAGATCCCAGCTCAGCAGAGCCCTCAAATGTCTGTTTAACTTGAAATGTGCCCATTTTCAGGGCTTCCCACCCAATGTGTTGGTTGTATCAGTCCCCTTGGGAGAAATTATGATGGAATGATAGGAACTGGTTTTAAGGGAATTTACTGGAATAATCCATTTCCTTAGACTGTTTCCAGTCAGATTCTGTCTTGCTTTAGTGGAGAGAGGAATGTAATCTGGTCTGTGCACTGGGAAGGTGTTTGCAGGAGGCAGCAGCAGCTTCAGTCCTGGAACACCAGCCCATTTCCCACTTCTGCAGCAATTCAGCCCCTTCACACAAAGCTGTGGAGCCATAAATGTAACAGGTGGAGACACCTAAAACACAGCCCCCCCCTGGGATGGGGAGTGAGACTCTCCCAAACAGAGTCAGGGCAAAGGTCTGATGTATGATCCATGTTTTTACACAGCCACCTCCTGGCTGTGACAGTCCCTGGGATTGTTGGCTGTTCCCTGGAGCAGCTCACACTGCTGACTCTGCTGCTTTGGGGATATCTGATAGTGACCTGAGGCCCCACAGCCTCAGAGCATAAAAATGGCTCTTAGAAACACACAGGAGGTCACCCAAGGCCAAGTGCTGTCCTCAAAATGCATGCTTCAGCCCTGGCAATGTTTAACTCCTCAGTCTTTACTATCTCTGGTAACAACCCTTGGTGTCCCAGAACCCTTTCATTCACTTTAAATCTCCATCTCCTTTCTCAGCAGTTCCTCACATGTGTGTTTATTCTTCTGATTAACCCCTGCTTTACATTTTTACTCACTTTTTTGGTGTCAGAAAATCAGTTTTTTATCATATCATCACCATATTCACAAAAAACTACAATTTCAGAGCTGGGGCTCACACAGCAGCTGCTCTTTGGAGACGAGTTCTCTGCCATCCCACAACAGCAGAATGCTTCCACAAATGTGGGACAAAGGCTGGCACCCCAAAGTCTGGCAGATCAATATGAGCTTGGATTGCTCACAATACAGATCTCCTTCCCAAGGCAGGATGGGCAGGGAGTCCTCCCTTCTTGCTCCTGGTCTGAAGGAAAGTGCCGTGTGTATTACAGATCTTTTCTCATCCATGGCCAGAAAAGTAGTGGAAAAGCCTAGGAGAGCCCATCTTCCTTTTTCCAGTTCAGTGAGGCTGAAGCCAAACTGGTTCCCATTTGGGTGGTTTTCGGTGTCCCACTCACAATGATGTGGAGCAGGGAAGAAAAGGGCATCAGCTCAACTTCCAGGGAACTTTACAGACCTCTCAGCTGCAGGGATCAAAGCAGTATGTGCCAGCTTGAAGGCTGAGCTCTCCTCTTGATCTGCAAGGAAGCAGCTTCAGGACATGGACATGATGCTTGGACTGATGGGGAGAATGGGAAAGCCTGCAGGAGACTGTGCCTGCTGTGGAGATGACATGGGTGGCAGAGCTCACTGGGTATCTTTTTTACCCAGCATCTAATTTAAGAGAGAGCACAGTAATGAAGAAAGCAATGTGTGCTGCAAAACCATGGATTCACAGAAGCATTGTCAGGCTGACAGTTCCTTTTGGCTCCTTTTCCAGTGGAGTGGCTGATTGTAGAATGACAGCATGGCACATTGTCATGATTTTATTCACTCAGCCTCAGCAGCCAGTGTCTCCTCACCCTGCTCACTGACCACCCCAACTCTGGGTTTCCAACACCCCTCCATCCTGTCCCATTCCAAGCCCTTTTTCCCTGGTGAAAGCCCCTGTCTGCTCTCAGTGGCACATGGCTGGAGGTGTGTTGTTGGGCCACTGTGCAAACCTCAGTGAGGCCATTGAAAGAAGTTCTGAGTCACTTCTACTAAACTTGACTACATTTTGATTTGGCTTAGGCAGGCAGCAAAGAACAGCTTCCATATCCAAGAGGGTCTAAGCTCCTGGGTAATCACTTCCCAAGTGGAGGGATAAAATAGTAAACCAAAACATTCCTGTACTGTTTTGCCATGTGGTCTAGAGAATATTTAATTCTCCCCACAGTGCAGTATTCACACTACAGTCCCACACAGAACAAAAACATTTCAGCATTATCCTGGGCCTCTCTGCAACGTGCTTATCAACATCTTCAGTACAGCTGGGGAAAAGTCAACTTCCAGCTCTTCCTGGAAAGCTGCAGTGGTGATTTCCAGCCTGCCCATGTGAATGGTGATAAAGGGGTAGAAGCACAGGGTCAGTGGGCAGAGGATGGTGTGCACAGGCTGCTGTCTTGAGCAGCAGCTGCATCCTGTGGGCTGAGAATGATTAGCTGCTGACTTTAATCTGGCACTGGGGAGAGCCCCAGTGACCTGCTCATGACTTGTGGTGTTGCTGTAGCCAAATCATTTCCCATCTGTCTGTTACCCAACTGGAAGAGCTGTCAAATAATTCAGTTCTTTTGGGCTTTAAGAATCAAAAGGGATTAGTAAGTATTAGATGTTGAAGAATCCTCTTTGGTTTCAGTCTTTGGTCCAGCAGACTCTTACACAGGCTGAGACAAGAAAAACAGAGCATTATTTCTATGTTTGTTCATGCAACAAAGTATAGACCCAGTAATTCTGATTAGTGCTACTTAAACAGCAAATAGTTCCTCTCCTACCATGTTTTGGAATCAAAAAAGCCTTCTCAGGTAAACAGAGAAACCTCCAGCCCTGCTGGTAAGAAACCATGGAGAGCAGAAAACTTGGTCATGTTGAATTTCCTCTTCTGTACCTCTTGCTTTGGGCTGGTCATTAAAAATACTGTCTCATTTACTGTGTGTATTTAGGCAGCAAATGGATTGTGTTGTGTAACACAACCAGTCCCACAAAGATTGTGCCGTAAGTTACAAGGGTAAGAACCACCAAGAGTTTGTGGTTTGAAGTTATGAGGCCATAAACTGCCTTCAGGAACATCAGCAGAGCCAGTGCTCCACCACATTTACTCCAGAGTGACAGAAGAGACACTTTTCCCTGCACTGGTTTTCCAGCAGCATACCCACTTGAGGAGGGTCCATTCAGTGCCTGGTGAATCTTTTTGAGAACTTCAGTGGATCTCAGACTGAGTGCTTGCCTTGACCACTCTCACTTTCAAGTCAGTAAGTGCTGCTGTGTTTCCTATTTCTGCATCCCAGGCAGGCTTTCTGTGTTTACCAGAGGACTTCAACACCCATTTGGAGTCTTCTAGAGGAAGCAGTAGATGCAAGAGCTAGGGATGGAACCAGCAATTCAAGAAATCAGTTATTTTATTTATCCCTGAGCAAACAAACAAACAAACAAAATAATCTCTTTCTAGTGTCAACCTCCCAAACATCAAAAGCTGTGAATTTAGTCTCAATTCTGTGTAAAATAATCAAAATAGCCTTTATAATGGCTTTGTAAACAAGAGCCTACTGATTTCTAACCCCACAGCTGCTATTATTAGAGTGTGATGTGTGACTCTTCTGTCTATTAATCCCTGGAAGATGCATGGCTTTGCAGTGAGTGACATTTGTGTGAATCAAACCATCACTGATTTCCTCATCCCCTGTCTTCACATTTAGGCTGCAAATGGCTGTGTTAAATAGGTGAATTAAGTGTGGACATTAGGTATGAGAAGCCACCTGAGACAAACTGTGAAACAAAAGGCTCAGTGTTCTCAGATGATGAAGAGAACGATTGTGCATCCACGAACAAAAGGCCCAAAAAGAAGGATCAACCCCTTGAGGTACTTCCATACTGTCAAGACTCCTCCTTCTGACAGTCCTTGATTCTTCAGCTGGAATCTTCAACTGAGAAAACACCTCTCTTTGGTCTAAGCTCACTAAATACACTTTAAGTTGCTTCATGGAAACAAAAGAACTAAAGGAAATGCAGATCTCACTCTGATTTGCCAAAATTTTAGCAACATTTTCTTATGGAGGAAATAAAAACTTCTGTGAGAGATGCTGTAGGCAAAGATTCCTTGCAGATCTGGGCAGGATGGATGGAGCCACAGCCAGCCACCCGTGGGAAGCTGAGTTTGTTCCCTCCCAAGTCCTTCCCTTGGCTCAGTGTGAGGGAGCAGAGCAGTGTGGTTTGGTCAGCAGCTGCAGTCCCTTCTGCTGGGCTGTCCTACCTGTGGGGGCTGTCACCTAAGTCTGGGCTGCTCTGTTCTAGCCATGGAAAGGTGCAGCCTCTCCAGCTACTCCCAGAGCTGTCCAGTGGCCTCCCAAAGGAGGCAGAGCTGTTCCTGCCTCATTTAAGAGCTTTGGCTGTGCAGTCAATGACAGCTTTGCTTTAAGAGCCACATGGTTTCCCCAAGAGCAGCCTTCTCCCAGGCTGCAGGAGGTGCTGCTCTAGTTGTCTGGCTGTGTCCCTGGGCTCCTGGGAGCCAGCAGCTGTGGAGTCAGGTGTGGTGTGGGATCCATTGCTGCTGTACACAGCAGCTTTGCTCCTCACCTCTGCTCCAGCTCTGCTTTCTGGGCACAGCCATCCCATCCAGATCTGTTGTGCTGCTGGGGATTCACTGCAGGGACTTGGGATAAGATTTCAGGCTTGGAAGATGGGGTGAAGGGTTGGATTAATCCCATCTCTGTGAGAAACTACTTTGGTTTATGGTCAAACTAGAAAAATTTGAGATTTAGGTGGAGTCTAAACAAAACCTCACCGTGCTAAAGTCCCTTATCTACATGAATAGTTATACCTTGCTGCACCATGGCAATGCAGAAACATGGCATGGTCTTGGGTTTGAAAGTCCCGTAAAACAGAAAAGTCCTTGCTTTGGTCCTGTCAGGCCCTTACAGGTAAATATGGGTTAATGCTATTAGGATAACAAGGTTAATGCTCTTAAGAAAGCAAGGCTTTGGATCTTTATGTAAATGGAGTAGAAGAGCCTACCACACCTTGCAGTGTTACTTGATGTAGTGACAGGCCTCCACACTGAGAATCCATGCCCTCTTACAACATCTGATAACCATTTCTTGTTGTGAAGCTCATGAGACACAATGCCACACCAGAACTCTTCTGAGAGAAGTAGGCACAGCAGATTAGGGCTTTTTCTTTCATTTGTTTGCTAGCCTGACTAATGTCTGTCTGAGCCTGGAGAACAGGGCTAACCACAGGAAACCAAATTCCTGGAGTTGGTCTGCCTCCTCCTGGGCAGTCAGGGCTCCTTGTAAAAACTCTGCATCAGCTGACTACAAGGCAGAATTCCAATAGCTGGTTTCTAAAATCATTTCAACAGATTTTGTCTGGCCTCTTTCCCAAGCAAGATGGTGATTTTAAGGAGTTCTACCTTATGAGAATTACAGGCCTGGTGTGTTCCATCTTGGGAAACTTTTCAGCTTTGTAATGCCATGAGCTGTACCCTCTGAGGAGCTGTGGATGGGTTGGACAGGGCAGGATGGGCTGGGAGACACCAGAGCTGTATCCCTGACACCAGTTTGATCTCTAGATCCATGAGCTGCTGTAAATGGCACCAGTTTAACCTGGCTCTTTCAACTGCTGAGTTATTAGCCATCCTTAACCACACCTCTAACCAAGGACTAGAGGGGAATGTGTTGATGTAACCTGGGTGTACAACAGATTTCTTAAAGAGATTAGTCCTCAGCTGGCCATTCATTACTGATCTTCAGGGCCAAAACTTCTGCATTACTTTATAAGTGGAATGGGATCCTCTTCACAGAGGTGTCACAAGGATGGGTGAGTTGTCAGGAATAAAAAGATGTTTCCTACTATGCCTCTGAAGTTTTGTCTTGTTTCTTGGCAGGCACCGCCTAGGACTCTTAGACCTCGCTTCAGGAAGAAAAGTACCTCGTCCTCTGCCACTGAAACAATGTGAGTGCAATGAGCCAATAGCACCAAGATCCACAGAATGTCTCTCTTCTGCCTTAAAGAGCTACTTGTTCATAACCTAGGAAGCAGCAGTGGGATGGATGTGCTTTGATGTACAGCACTGTAGACATGGCCTTTCTCCTCCTCTCTCCACATCCTTCTGTGGCACGCTGCTGGTGTTTGTCCCTGATGTGGGTAGGACAGTCTGGTAGGCACCTGCAGGTGAGGGGTCCTGGTTTGGTTTGCAGAGTGTGCACCCACCCACAGTGTACATTTACAGTTTCATTTGTGTCTGCATAGCTCTTGCTCTGTGAATGCCCAGAGGATACAACAATAATCAGTTACTCATGATGCTACATTGACAGTGTATTTATTTATGGCTTTATCATGGATAAAGTGGATTTGCAGAACCCATGGATTTCTCTTTCCTCCCTTCCTCCTCAAGACTGTGAATGATGTAACAAATGTCAAAGTACTTTGACTGTACAAAATGTCCAAGATTTGTTAGAGAAAGCTGAGCTGCAACTGCGTTTTTCTGCAAGTAAATCACATGTTCTGAGAAAACCATTGTGCTAAACCCACAGAGACAGAACCACTTACAGAGGATGAGGAAGTGATGTGCAAGAGAAAAAAAAAATGTTTTAATGATGTAATGAAGGGGAGTCCTAGTTTCGATCAGCCTGAGCCAGGAGAGTATTTTGTGGAAAATGATGCGTAGAAGAACTAAATCCCACCACTTGTGGCCAATGTTCTACTGCGAGTTTTAAAGTGTGAGCAAGCCAGGCTTGAGCAAGCTGCAGCAACAGAAATTAGAATTGCTTTAGTGATACATTTCCAGGGGAAAATACATCTTTTTCCCGTGCTGCAACAGTGCCAGTCCCAGCACTCTGCTCTGCTGCTGAGGGACTGCTGTTCTGCTTGCATGAGCAGAGGAGAGTGCTGGGTCTGAGCTGCTTTTTGAAGCCTGGAGTTTCTCCTGTAGCATGAGTTTGGTTAGAACCACAAGAACCAGATGGAGTGGTTAATTTTTATCCATATATAAATGGGAAATATAAAAGAAGAGGAAGACATGTTAGGGTTTGTGTATTTGTGCTTCAAGTTGGTGTCTCTTGTAAGTGTTGAGCATGTGAGATTCACACATAAGTTAATTACGTGACCCTTTGTGTTTGCTCTTGGACCTGTCACATAGACTAGAAAAGGATTTAGCATTATGTAGGATGTGCCATCACCAATGGATCAGCACAGGGGCTCCATGGTGTCACTGTTCATCTGGCTCAGGTGCAGCAGCCCAAGGTGCCAAAAGCCAGCTGGAGTGTGCCAGGCTCAGAGATAACTCTGAAGTGGCCTTTGGAACCATTTCTCTGCCAGGTGTGCATCCATATCCCAGCTGCTCATCTGGTGGATCCCTGAGGTCACGCCCACAGCTTCCTACATGTGTGGGGAACAAAGAAATAAATTACGTGCACACAGAAATGTTTATCTGATCTGGGTAGAGAATGGAAAATCAGGCAGTTGTTTCCTGTGTCTGCCACAGTATTTGGCCTCATTACCTGAGAATTTTATTTCCATGTGCTGATTCAGTCATATTTTGCAAATTTTGAAAAATTCTTCGGAAAGTGAATAAAAAAAAACCCAAACAAACCTGTCTAAAGAGCAGTTACAGAAGAGTTGGTCCCTGGAAGATACTCAGCAAAAGTTTTGAGAAGCTAAGCTTATGTATTTTTCTTCTAAGCAGCTTTAGAGTTTATTTGATTTCTTTTGGCTAACATTAAAAAGAAATAGGAAAACTGCCTGCACTGTTAGCAGAAAATAAAATCCTGTTGCAAGCAAGCCATGTTTCCCTGCTATGCAATGGGCTGCTGTAAGATAAAAAAGAAGCTGACAAGTTTGCACTCCATTATGCCAAATAACCCCAACAACATAGAGCTGCATAACATCTGACAAGTTCTAATCTCAGACACGCTGTATTAACATTGATTCTCACTAAAACTATTTAATGTGCGTCTAATCTGCTGTTTTACTGTAAACTTGACTGTTTAGCATTTCTTAAGTGCTGAGGTGAAATGTTGACAAGGGAGTTGCCTTATATCTCTCAAAACATTCACTGTATAAATGAGAAAAATAAACCTTTTCATATCTCTGGAAAAGAAAAACTGTATTATCAACGGAGCTGTATATTTGCATATAGATAGACAGAAATGTGAATGCCTGACCTCGTGCACTCGTGCTCCGTGTGCTCCAGTGCTCTGTACAGATGAGAGCAGCCACTCGCTTTGGTTCCTCACCTTCCTCGCACAGGTTGTTTACAGGGGCTGCCCCAGCCTGTCAGTTCGGTGTCACAGCTGCTGTGTTCATTCCGGATAAACACCACCCGTGAAGTCTTTTGTTCCCGCTTTTCTCTGGAACCTCTGCCAAGGAGCAAGCCCGGTTCGGTAATTCTCGCCTTCCTGCGCTGCTGCTGACCCCTCCTGGCAAACCGGGGTGTGCAGGAGAGATGGATGGATGGATGGATGGATGGATGGATGGATGGATGGATGGATGGATGGATGGATGGATGGATGGATGGATGGATGGATGGATGGATGGATGGATGGATGGATGGATGGATGGATGGATGGATGGATGGATGGATGGATGGATGGATGGATGGATGGATGGATGGATGGATGGATGGATGGATGGATGGATGGATGCTTTCTAGCCATGTGTTGGAAAGGAGCAGTTCTCAGCTCCCTTCCCACTCCAGCTCTGAGTGTGCAGGCTGGTTGAGCACTTCCAGATCTCCCCTCCTAAAATCAAGCAATCTTCTAGCTGATGGTTTAAAACAGCAGATCTGGTTTAGTTTAAAAAGCCCAGTTTGGGCCTTTCAGGCAGCTGGCCCCTACCATCAGTCCTGTAGGGCAGGCAGGCACCTCCTGATGTCTCAGAGAGGGCTGAGAGAGTGGAACTCTGAAGAGAACAGGCCAGCCCTAGGAAATAGCCTTTACCCAGTTCAAGGTTCCACTGAAATGTGCATTATTTTAATAATATAAAATTGAGGCTGACGGGAGGGAAACTGCAGCTGAAGATGGTCTGTGGTAAACAGGCCTGCGAATGACCTCCCCAATTTATCATGCAGTTATGAAGAAATAAGCCTGAAATAGCCCAGTGCTCCCCTCTGTGCCTCCTCTCCTGCCGTAGGTGTCAGCATCAGCACAGCTCCAGCAGTCACCAACTGCTGAATCAGGATCCCACCAAAAACAAGACCGACTTCACGTGTGTCCTTGTCACCCTGGAATGAATCAACCTAAAAACCTTGTGGAAGTGCAAACCCAGCACAGAAGGAAAAAGAATCAGGCAATTTATTCCTGCTAGGAGGGAGAAAGCTGCTTGGAGACAGTGCTCCTCCTGTAAACAACCTGCTGCCTCTGGCTGCTGGCGAGTCCTCGTGTCGTGATGAACCCTTGTGCTCCTCACCCAGTCTCCCTTTTGCTGTTAGTTTCAGGTTCCTGTTTTGCATCCAGCACATTTGAACTAGCAGAGAACACGCTGGGATTTGCGTTTAGACAAACTATTTAAGGCTCATAATTGTGCACTTGGTGTGATTTCTTTCCTGTGATGGGTAGAAAAGGTCTGTGATACAATGGTACACTTGATGCCTCACAAGGATGGCCATTACAACAGTATTCCAAAGGTTGTTTTGCTGGTTTTGTTATACTGCTTGATATACAACTTGAATAAAGTCTTAATCTTTTCTTTATTAAAAAAAAAGAACAAAAAAACAAAACCAAACATCTTTAGTCTGTTCAATGTATCTGGCAGGCCAGAATAATCACTTTGATTGCTGTATTATTTTTATCTGAATTCTGGCTGACTGTATATAGATGTATTCACTAAGTGCTGCATGTCCTTCAGAACTTTCTGTATCATGAACTGGAAAAAGAACAAAATACAGCTGCTGAACACTCTGAGTAACTAGTGAATTCATTGCAATGCTACAGCCTTGTACAGCAAACCCCCCCTGCTGTACAGGCAGCTCTGGGGCTGATGACCAGGGACTGTCTGCTCAAAAATGGGTGATCAGGGAATGCCTTAAAGTACTGCTTTCAGACACTTTCTGGAGTATCAGCTTTGTAGAGAAAACATCTGATCCAAGCCTTGGCAAAAACAGGGTCTAGCTGATCTGCTCACTCCAAACAGACCCCATGATGAGCCTTTGGGGTTGTTCCATTCCTGTGACCAGGAATGTGCAGTATGAAGTCTATTTAGACCTAATGGAAAAAACAAGAAATTACTCCGATGTTGTGCAGGACACAAAGAATAGATTCTACTACTCTAAAAACCAACAGAGGACACAAAATGTGAGTTCTGTAATGAAAGCTGATGGCCAATACATTTTAAAATCAGTTCCAAAACCAGCATGTAGCTATGAAACTCTGGTTTGGGTTTTTTTCCCCCCTACACTTTCTAGCATGGACACAGGGCATTAGTGTGTTATTGTGACAGCCAACAATGCTGAGATGGACCCTGCACTCCTTTTTCCTCTTCCCCAGAAGACTCCATTCAGTGAGACATCACTTAGTATGGATACAGAAAAATAGATTCTGGGGTTACTTAAACACATTTATTTAAAAAAATAAGATTAAGAATGTTGAATTATTCACTTTTAGTGCTGTTTAGTGTATTCCTCCATGACAGACAATCACAGGAAACCACCAGACATCAGAATGTGTAGGTGACCAGCCTGACCTCTGCTAAGTAAAACAAACAGCAGATGAAGATAAATTCGAGTATTCCTTTATTGTGGGCATTGATTCCCCTAATTCTGTTCAGATGATATGCACATGTTTATTTAAAAAAGGCATTACAGACATTCCAAAACTCAGACCATGCCACATGGTCACTGCCCCTTTCCCAGAGATGGGCAAAGCCAAGATTTCTACACACGAAGGTTCGTGCGGTCGTGGTACTTCTGGTAGGGGTCATCAACGTACCAGGTCCTTCTTTTCCAGAAGGAAGTGGTCATTTTATCCAGGAGCTTACACTGTGTCCTGGTGCACAACACCAACTCCCTCAAACGCTTCTTCTGGGCAGCTGACTTCTTCCACAGCTTCTTCTTATAACCAGACTGTCAGGAGAAAACACACACCAAAAAACCCCCATTTTTTAGTAGGTCACTGCAAATGCACAAAGACAGCCACACTGCTCAGCAAAACTGGATAAATCCCCCCGCTTTAAGGAAAATGGGAGTCTCTCTACAGAGTTTTTTTTTAACTTCCACACCAGCCACTGCCCTCCTTTATCCTGACTGTAAAGAACAGGCTCTCATTATCCCCAAAAATCTCACCTTTCTCCTAACCCAGAGGCCATTGTGCAGCCGGAGGAACCTTTTGACCACAGCTTTCACACTTTTCCTCTTTCCTTTCCGTAGGCTGCAGTAGGTGAGGCTCCTCGCTGGCTGCTGGAATAAACTTGGAAGTAGAGGTGTGACACTAAAAAACACCAAACCAACCCCAAAATGAAGAGGGCAACAGAACAGGAATGAAACACCTTTTTCTAAAAGAAATCACTGCCTTTATCACATATAGAGAGATCAGAAGAGCTGTGGCTTGGTTGAAGGGTAACAAGGACTTCTTAAATATTACAGCACACCAGCTAATGGGTGTAGAATACCAATGGCAGGGCTGGACTCTTGTCAAAATTCAGCTCAAACTTATTGTTCCACACAGAGCACCTTTTTTAATCTACTAAAAGCAGTCAAACACTCAGAAGACAATATTCAGCTGTTACTTGGATTCAGAAATTACTTTTAGAATATTAATCACAAAATAGTTTGAGTTGGAAAGGACCTCATTAAATCATCTAGTCCAACACCCACCAGCAGCAAGAGAAACAGTGGTGATTATGAGACTGATTGTAAAAGATGCCTGCAAAGAGTATCCTAATTTACCTCCTGCTTCAAGCATTAATGGTGACTGAAGTGGGAGGCTTTGGGGATAACACAGATCCATTGCAGAGTGAAAAGGTGCCCAAGAGTGTTAGACTGAGGTTTATATATTATACATGTGTTTGTCTGTCTGCTATCTATCTATCTATTTTATAAATATATAGGGAATGGGGTCAGTCTCTTCTCCCAAGAAACAAAAGAGAAAGTTTTGCCAGGGGAGGTTTAGATTGACTCTAGGGAAAAGTTTCTTTACATAAGGGGTTGTCAAGCACTGAACAGGCTGCCCTGGGCAATGGACAAGTCTCCATTCCCGGAGGGATGTAAAATCTGTGCAGATGTGGCACTTGAGGACATGATTTAGTGCTGTCCTTGGCAGTGCTGGGGTAAGGGTTGGACTTGATGATTTCAGAGGTCTTTTCCAACCTATGATTCTACAATATTCATATATATATATATATATATATATATATAGAGAGAGAGAGAGAGAGAGAGAAATTTCAACATATATACTACACATATTGCATATGTTATATACTACTACATATTATATTATTAAATATAACATAGACTATATTAACAATATAATATTAATACACACGATTATAAATTATATATGTTATAGGATACATAATAAATGCACAGTATATTGCATATTATGTAATGCATATGAAGTGGAGTAAAATAGATATTCCAAAATATATTTATGTAAAAATATAATTTAATATAAAATATAGTTACATATATATATACTAAATATATAGTAATTTAATGTATATATATTAAATGTATAGTAATTATTCATATCAATATAAATAATTCAAATAATTTATATTTATATGAAACAATATATTACATCTAAAACATGTAAGGTATGCAAATAAAAATATATATTAGGTACACATTTATAAGATACATAGAGAGAGAAACTGAAACCCCTTTTAAGGGTTTTTCGCACGAGGGAGAAGCAGCGCAGCCGCACCTGCTGAGCACCGAGGGGGTCCCTGCCCGGGGCCGGTTCTCGCCGAGCAGCCGCGGGGTGCAGAGCGGAGCAGGGGCCGGGGCCGGGGCCGGGGCCGGGGCCGGTCCGTGCCCGATGCACCGGGCGCAGGGGCCGCCGAGCGGGAGCGCGCGGGGGACCCAGCGCCGCAGGATCCCTGCGGGGACATGGGAGAGGCTCAGCACAAACATCCCAGCCAGACACCCCCAGCCCCGACACCGAAACCGCCCCGGTACTGCCTAGGTACCGACCCGCCAGGGCCCCGCGGGCCGCCGCCGCCGCCATGGCCACGCTGCGCCGGGCGGGGCCGCGCCGGGTCCCGCCCACGGGTCTGCGGCCGCACCGGAGCCGGGATCTCTCGCCGGAACCGTGATCTCTCACCGAAGCCGGGATCCCGCACCGGAATCCCGCACGGGAACCGGGATCGCTCACACACCCAGAGCCTGCCCCGGTCCCGCTCCTTTCCCCCTCACATTCGTCACCTTCAGTGACGGGCACACACCGACCGTCCGCCCCAGGGGGTTTGAAACCTTTTACTAAAGTCTCCTAAAAAATGCACCAGGTGGATTTAACTCATTGTTTGTGCACGTTACTGGTGTATTCTGATTTTTTTCTCTTCAGAAATCTGGCCGGTCTGGTTGAAGGATGAGATAAAAATGGCTCCTGAGTGCTCTGAGCGAAAAAAGATTTATGAGGGAGCTGTGAAAGGCTACGGCTGTAAATTGTTGATAAATGCTATAAAATGTGCTGTGTTACACTGAGACTGGAGGACTGGAGGAAAGGCTGAGAGAGCTGAGGCTGCTCAGCCTCGGTAAGAGACCTGAGAGGACGCCTCATCCATGTCAGTCAGTGTCCGAATTTATTTGTAGGCTGTCAGTGCTCGGAGCAGGGACCAGGCTCTGCTCGGTGGTGCCGGGCAATGGGATAAGAGGGAAGGGGCAGAAGCTGATGCCCAGGAGCGTCACCGGAACGTGCGGAAGAAGTTCTCCACAGCGCCGTGACCGAGCACTAGGGCGGACTGCCCAGAGAGGGTGCGGAGTGTCCCTCACTGGAGACATCCCAGAGCTGTCTGCTTGCAATCCTGTGCTGCGTGCTCTGGGATGACTCTGCTTAAGCAGAGAGGTTGGACCAGACGACCAACTGTGGTCCCACCCGACCTGAGCCATCCTATGATTTTTATCTTATTTTATTCAATCCAGCCCGCGCCCGGACGGTTCCAGGAGTGCGCGACCCCTGCTCGGCACACGCGCCCCCGCGCGCAGGCACCACCCCGCCCCGCTGGCGTCGCGCGGCCCGTGCCCGCCCTCCCATTGGCCACGCGAGACCCGTCACGCGCGGCCGCCCCCTGGCGCGGCGGGAGCGCCAGCGCAGGCGCAGTGCCCGCTGAAGGGGGAACGGAGGCGGCGCCGGCAGGACCCGCGCAAGGCGCCTTCCCGCGGGCCGTGCCGGCCGCCGCTCCGAGCCATGCTGCGGGCGTGCCGCCGAGCGGGGCTCGCCGCGGCCAAGCAGGTGAGCGTTCCCCGGGGGAGCCCCGCGACCCATCCCCGCTGAGACCAGCCCTACGACCGGTACGGCCGGGCCAGGCCTGCGGGGAGGGGGGAATCCCTGTGACCGCGGCTCGGCGCGCGCTGAATGACTCCGCACGCGCGGGCCCTGATTGGCTGCGTAGCCTTTGACGGGCGGCCGCGGCCGCCAACGGAGACGAGGGGCCGGGCACTGGTCGTTGGGGTGTACTACCAGTCCCAGCGTGCACCGCGGCAGCACAGCGCGGGACGGAATGAGGCACCACCACAAGGCACGCCGGGACTCTTAGTCCTTTATGTGGTGTTGGGCAGCCGCGTTGCTTGCTGGGGGCTGTAGTCTCGGCCGCCATGGCCGCGCTGGGCCCGCAGCTCCGCTCCGTTGCTCCCGGCCCACAGCCCGGGACAGCGCCGGGAGCCGCGGGCGTGGCCCAGGGCCCGGTGGGGGCTCGCTGGGGACGCGCACGGCCCGGCTGCCCGTACGGATGGCGCGTGGATGGACGGCAGGCGCGCTCCCCAGCGGGAAGGACGTGACCTTGCCTTCCCCGGCGCGGCCTCCCGCGCAGCCCCTGCTGAAGCCGCTGAGTTCGGCCGCCCGGATGGCCGGGAGCGGCGCGCCCCGATGTGTAGCGTGGGGACACGAGTGATGGCAGCGCTCCTGTGTCAGGGGATCTTTCTGTCTGCACAGTGGGACACAACATGCGGTGCCGAGGGCAGAAGTGCCCGTAGGACTTGTTCTGTGTGTTCTAGACCTTTGCCTCTCTTTATCAGCAGAGATAAGGGTGGTGATGTGCTCTGGAGCCTTTTTAAAGCAGTAGGCCAACTTTAGGAAGCCACAGGGATTTATAGGTGAGGGTGACTCCTTTACCAAGGCCCCCTGATAAAAAAATAACCTGATTAGATCACTTTTATATCCTGTTTTCCATCCCAGTGTTTATTACCCTCTGTTCACACGATTTAGCAAAGGAGAAGCTCTAGGTTCTTCCCTCTAAAGCTCCAGCCTTTCCCACTGCAGCAGCTGCATTTCCTCTGCTGCTCTACAGGGCTGGAGAGTCCTTTGGTCACCTGATGGCCACTGAAAAAAGGCTCTGGGGTTCCCTGGCTGTGGAAAGTTTCATCTGGAAGTTGAGAAGACAGAAACCAGGCTTTGGCAGATATTTATCACTTGAGGCTATTTGCATGTGCTTGGCTTTAACAGAATGTGTCTGGAATGACTGTTCAGCTCCAGAACAGCTAGGGTGGTGCTTTGCAGCGGGAAGTTGGTATATAAATATTTGGTGAAAGAGTCACAGAGTGGTTTGGAAAGGGCCTTAAGACTTTCTCATTCCAAACCCCATGCCCTGGACAGGGACACCTTCTACTATCCCACGTTGCTCCAAACCCTGTTCAGCCTGGACGTGGACACTTACAGGGACAGGACATCCACAGTTTCTCAGGGCAAGAACCACACCACCCTCACAGGGCAGAATTTATCCCTAAGAACTGTGCAAACACAGAGATGCCACAGCACTCTCTGAAGTTTGTTATCTGTACCAGATAGTTTATGGTGGAGACTGGGAAAACTTCATTCATTCTTTCCTGTTACTCATTTTTTCCTACTTTCATTCTTTCTGTGTGCTCTTTATTCATTCTTTCCTACTGTGAGCTCTGTGTGTGGAGCAGCAATAGACTTGTAACAAGTAAATTGAAGTGGATTTGACAGAAGGGGATCTTCATCACTTTCAGAAATCTTTTCTGCCACATGTGCTGTGCTGCAGAAAGATTTTTCTCTTGAAGTATTTTTGGAGTTTTCTGTGAAATGAACAGGGCTTTTAGTAAGTGTGTGATATTTGACAGAAGTCTTGAATGATGGGAAGTCAGAGTTCTGTAGTGAGATGTCCTTGTTGAGTCTGATCTCTGTCTTAATGAAGAAAAACTTCTCTGAAGTTTCTGGTTTGCTCTTTCTGTTGAAGTGCACGAATCTCATATTACAGAAATTCTGGAGTAGGATGCTTGAACCTGGTGCCTAAGGGAGGTTGAGCTGGAGCTGAGTGAGCAGAGGATGGTGTGTCCTGGCCATGGATGTATTTGAAGTTACACATAAAGTATAAACCTGCAAGGCAAATTTAATTTGTTTAATGATGTTCTGCCATGCTGTTCTTGCCCTGAGCACTGTGCCAAAGTGAGCTCACTTGGATATCCTTAAATGTCCTTAAATCACTGGGGCTCATAATATTAACCAGTGTGATGTGCCCTGCTAAGTGATTATTGTGGTGATTAAATAGTAGATAATGAATGCAAAATAATAAGTATTAAAAAAGTTGAGAGAAACAAATATAATGTAGAACTGCTGGAGGAGGAGGAAGAAATAGAAACAGCTGCCCTGCAGTGCCCTTGCTGTGGGCATCTTTGTTGTGTCCATGCTGGCTCATCCAAAGAATTTTCTGTCTTCTGCAGGACAGAAAGTCATTTATTTCTGCCTTTTGAAGGGCACAGCAAAGCATGTGTGATGAATTCCTCCAGAATTCTTTGAGGCATTTTTACAAATAAATGACAGGGGTCTGAAAATTTACAAAGTCCTGGAAATTTTGCAAAGGGGAGATTAGAAATTACCTGCTAATTTCCATATTATGATGGTACAACAAATACAAGCAATATTATTGTGGTGGCCAAAAGAGAGTAATACTTATTTAAAAAATGATTTTTTAAAAAAATGGTGATTTTTGGAGGTATTAGTTTATTTGGATGTGAGAGAGGGAAAATTGAACTTGGGCTTCTGTTAATAAAACATGGGTACCTACAGATTTTCATTTGCTGTTCCACTGGCCAGCTGTGGCAATTTGTGTCAGTGACTTGAAAGATGGAGTTGGTGAGGGCTTGTTTTGGGTTTAATTACTGCTCCCATTGCTACATGTGTGAGAGTGCCAGTGCCAGAGATAGAGAGCCTGTGTTTTGGTTCCTCTCATCTTAATGAAAGATAAATAGAAATGAGGATTTGGCTAATTCTAGAACAGTCCAGCTTGGAAGAGATCTCAAAAGATCATCTGGACTAAAATCAATAATCCCTCCAAAAAAACTCTCCTGGTGTATAAAGCATAAACTGCTGAGCTAAGAGGAGCAGGTGTTCTCTGCCTTGGTGGCTCCCTGAGCACAGCCTGATCCCAAGGGCAGGAACTGGTGTTTGCTGAAGGTGTGGAGCCAGATGGGTCCAGTGTTGTGTGCCATCACCAGGTGTGAGTAGGGGTTTTAGCCAGCAGGGACAGGGCTGAGCTGGCCCAGAGGGCAGGTCCAGCCCGAGCTGGATGAGGGAGTGACAGTGGTGCAGGATGGGATCACCTCCAGAAAGCCTGGCCAGGAGCTCAGGAGTGATGGCTGATTTCCAGGGGAGCAGCAGGCAAAATAGCATAATCTCAAAGTGTTGGAAGGGACTGGAAGTTCAGTCTGAATTGATGAATAGAAAATCAGGGGTTTTTCCCTTCTCATTTTACTGGATTGAGCTGTATGCATAATACTGGATTATTTGCTTCTCCTGTGCTTTGTGGTGTAATAGGGACATACTGAGAGTCAGGAGCACATTCAGAAGTTGGTAACAAAATGATTTGTGAGGCTTTTAGTAGTGAAATTCCCCTTTGAAAGGAGCTCTGAAAGAGCCTCAGGAAGTGCTCCTGGAGCAGTCAAGTCAGAAAATCAAAAATGTTACAGAACATATTTATTATTTTGTTGCCCTTTCTATCCATCACAACCTAGAAAACCACCCACGGTGAGGGCTCCTGGAGGTCTCAGGGCTAAGAGGAGCAGGCTTCCTCTTGCTGAACATGTGCTCCTGCTGCTAATTAAAATGTTTTGGCTGCCTTTGTGGAAAGAATCAGAATGCAGTGTTCCTGCCTTTTCCTGTCTGTGCTGTTGGACAAGGATAGGACCTAAACCACAAGAGTTGCGCATATTATTGCCATGTGCAAAAGGAAATAGAGAAACTTGTCTTCTGGGGTTATGTTGTAGTGAAGCATTTCCCAGTTTTTTCTTTTTTAAACAAAAAATTCCCAGTTGGGCAAAATACCTCAACTGTGGGAAAAGTTCATTTTGTGCCTTGTGCTTTGATTTCTCATGAGTCCTGTATTTCCCTGTTAGTAATTCCCATGTGGGGGAAAAATCTCTGAGCCAACAGTGTGTTTTCTTCTGTAGGCTTAGAGTAGCTTAACCAGTCTTTCAGAGGAGATAAAAATCTTGATCATGTGGATCTTGTTGAGTAGAATATAATAAAATATCACTCTTCATATACTAATTTAATTTATATTATAATCTGATGTCTGTCTGAAAGTGTACATGTTGTTAATTCTTTTAAAGAAGTGGTCTTGGTTTGGAAGCTTAAGGAGAATTGCTTATATCTTAAGAATTAAAAGTAGTTTTAAGCATTTAAACAGCTGTTGTTGTGTTCTGCGCCACTCACACTGAGCAATTCTAGTATGTGAGATTGAAATGCACCTGAAACTAACCCAGTTGTACTGCCCAGCACATAAATCAGCAAAATAAATGGGGGAAGAAGCTGGGATAGGGGTTTATTCCTTCTCATTTTTCAGATTTTCAATTCATTTTTCAAAGAATTTTATGGCTTCTTAAAAAGCCCTGAACCTGGAAGCTGCACATGTTCTCAGAAAAGAGTCCAGCGTTGTAGTGCTGGTCAGAGCTGTCCTACAGACACACTGAGGCTGTGGCAGTGGAGCCAGTGAGCCCAGTGCTTCCCTGTGTCCCTGCTGACCCTGCCTCCTCCCCGACAGCTCAGTGCAGCTGTGGGGAGGGAGATGTTTCCCTGTGTCCCTGCTGACCCTGCCTCTCCCCACAGAACAGTCGGTGTGTGAGAGCCTCGCTCCGTCCATCGCGGCTCTACCGCGGATATGCCACCCACTCTGGGGACTCCGGGTACGTAGTGGGGTCTGGGGGGTGGCACTGCTTCTGCATTCACCAGCAGGGGGTCTGCTTCTTGGTTTCACAGGAGAACAGACTCCTGGCAGTGGGATTTCTGTGTGGAGTAAATCCTGTTCTCGTGGAGCATGTTCCTTGTTTGGTTCAGTCAGATTTAGATGAAGAAAATGAAGATAATCAGTATTTATCATGGAAGTTGTGGGTTGGCATCTTACTTTGGGTTAGTCACTAAGCAGTGTTGTACCAGGCTGAAGGTGATTTAAAGCAGGTTCTAGTGGTGGTCCCTAGCTGTAAGCTGAAGACTCACAAACTGTTTGATGTTTGCCATATAATGTAATTTATTTACTTGTGTAATTTATATCCCTTTCACTCTTGTTTCCTCCTCAGTGTTTCCGTGGGCAAAATCATTGGTGCAGGTCTGCTGTTTGTGGGTGGAGGGATAGGTGGAACTGTCCTGTATGCCAGCTATGACAGGCAGTTCCGGGAGAGTGTGGAGAAAGCCATTCCCTACTCTGACAAACTCTTCGAGATGGCACTTGGCCCTGCACCTTCCAGCACACCAGTGTCAAAGAAACCAGTAAGTGTCTCCCATCCACCCTCACACATCCACTTCTCTGGTTTTTAAAGAGAGTGTCTGCACTTAGCTTTCAAATTCTGAATAATTTTGCTTTGTGGTAAGAATTTAAAAAGTTAAAGAATTATAGTTCCTTAAATTAATGAACTCCACCAACTTCCTACTTGGTGCTGCAAAAGTGAAGCTTGTACATTTCCCATTACTATCTCATGATTGTGGTGTGTGGGTTGTAAAGCTTGTTTTTATTTCAGTAAAATAATCTAATAGAATCCCAACTGAATAACTGCTCTGCTTATACTCAGAAATAAAATGGGGAGAGAGAGAGGCAGGTGACAGGCTGGAATTCAGCTGCTTTACCAGAAGCTTACTGTAGTTAGTGGTGTAGCAGAATTACAAGACTTACTCTAAATGAACTTATTTTAAAGAGGACTAAGAACATTCTTGAATAAGTGAAGATTTGAATGGTACAGAGCCAGGTATAAGCATCATGCTTCAAAATCTTAGTGGCACTACCCTGGAGAAAGGAAAATCTGATACTGCCTTTGGCACAACTCTGGAAATTGAAACCTGGAAGTTTCTCTGCTCCTCCATGTGAAAGGAAACACTTCCCAGTAATCAAGACTACTGAAAATCTGCTCCGGCCATTTTTTTTTTTTTTTTTAGCTTTCAGAAGCCATTTGGCCTTCAGGAAACTCAAAATAATTTTAATGGAATTTAAAGAAAGCTGTTCTTAATGAGGGGGGGGAAATATCAGTCAATAAAATTTTCTCTCTTCTTGTTTTAGCTACAGTTTGTGTGATCATCCAAGCTCTTGGTGCCTCCCAGGGAACTTTGCAAGCTAGATTGATCAGCAGAGTTTTCAACTCCCCAGTCATGGCTCTAACCATTTTTACCTTGTGGCTTTCCACAATGGATATTAAGGGATTAATATAAAAAATGTCACAATCCTCTGTGTTTGAGTGTTTATTTGCCCCAACCACCAGCATGGGAAGCCTTTCAAAAGGAAATCAGTGGAGCCAAACTTAGGGTTTTTGTATTCAACACACTCAGAAGTGCTTGAAATATTTGGGGCATGAAAATATTTGTTTTTTATGCATAAGTTAATAAATATTTGTTTATATTGAAAACTGCCACAATTCTACCTGCATTTTTGGAGAGGAGAAAATCATAAAAATTTCTTCTGAATTAAAAATTAGGTCAAGGCATTAGATGTCTGTTTTAAATTGCACTTTGAAGCTCAGATTTATGGTACAGACACCTGGATATGGGAAAGTTCTTTTCCATTATACTGGAGTTGGTGAAATCCAAGCTGTTTGAAAAACTGATGATATTTCTTATTTCTGACTTTTCAAGATACAACAAGGTCCACTGAAGATCTCATCTGTAGCAGAAGTAATGAAAGAGTCTAAACAGCCTGCTCACAAATCCCAGATAGTCAAACCAGAAGGTGCTGCTCCTACAGAGGAAAAAGGAGGTAAATTTATAGAGTGTCATGTACAAAGAAGCAAATGACCTAATGATCTCTTGTGTCATATATGGTAGATTAAAATTGTCCTTTGAATGGTTGAAGGTAAATATTGTAATTTCTTAGAATTTTTTCTTTGCAGGTCATAACATTTGTGTTAAGTGGCTTTAGCTTTTTTCCCCCTATTTTTTAAGAAATGTACTTAATTTAGAGGATATTTGGAATCCAAGATAAATAATTAGTAACCTTCATAGTTTAGATGTGATTGAGACTCAGCAGGAAGAGAACTTTAGGTGCTGGACTCTGAGGCTCTTGCAAGCACAAGATACTTAATTGTGGATAATTACTGGGCTATTGTAAAGCCAGATCAGATGGAGCTTATTTAGAGAGGAGCACTTGTGATGTCTTTTTATGTTTATCTAATGGCTTTGTGTATGTGTAACTAATATCTTGTTGCTGTTTATCCAGGAAATAATTTTCTTCTGGAAATAATAACATCCATATCCAATTAATATTTTTCTACAGAGGAAAAAAATTAAGTCTTATAGCCCTGTTATTTTATTATAGCATTTAGCATGGAATGGTTTGGAAGGGAGCTTAAAAATCATGTAATTTCAACCCCCTGCCAAGGCCAAGCGCACTTTCCACTAGACCCAAAAAGTCCATCCAACTTGGCCATGAGCACTTCCAGGGATGGGGCAGCCACAGCTTCTCTGGGCAGCCTGGTCCAGTGCCTCACCACCCTCATAAGAAAGAATTCCCTCCTAATATCTAATCTAACCCTGCCCTCTGTCAGTGTGAAGCCTTTCCCCCTTATCTTGTCACTCCATGCCCTTGTAGAAGACCATCTCCAGCTCTCATGTAGGAACTGGAAGGTAATTGAAGGTGTCCCTCTACTCCATGCTGAACACACCCAGCTCTCCCAGCCTGTCTCCACAGCAGACGTGCTCCAGCCCTCTGAGCATCTCCGTGGCCCCCTCTGGACTGGCTCCATCAGGTCCATTTCCTTCTTGAGTGGGGGGCCCAGAGGTGGATGCAGCAGTGCAGGTGGGGCCTCACCAGAGCAGAGTAGAGGGGCAGAATCTCCCCCCTTGACCTGCTGCCCACACTGCTGGGGATCCAGCCAGGACACAGGTGATTTCTAGACTGCCTGTGCACATGACAAAGTCATGTTGAGCCTCTCATCCACCAGCACCCCAAAGCCCATCTCCTGGGGCTGTTCTTGATCCATTCTCCCCTCAGCCTGTGTTTGTGCTTGGACTTGCCCCAACCCAAGTGCCGGATGTTGCACTTGGTCTTGTTGTTGAGCTTCATGAGGCTCACTGTCCCACCTGGAGCCTGTCCAGGTCCCTTCCCTCAGCTGGATGCCATCAGCAAACCTGTTAAGGGTGCATCAGTCCCACTGCCCAGGTCACTACAAAGATGTTTAACAGTCCTGGTCCCAACAGTGACCTTGAGGAACACACTTATCACTGGTGTCCCGTGGACATTAAGACATTGACCACAACTCCTTGGGTACAACCATCCAGCCAGTGCCTTATCTACAGAGTGGTTCATCCATCAGATCCATGTCTCTCCAGTTTAGAGATAAGGATGTCATGCAAGACAGTGGCAAATGCCACTTCAAATTTCTGAAAGCCAGGGAAAGATGATGTCACTTGCTCTTCCCTTATTCAGCAACTCTGCTCCCTCACTGGAGGATCTCATCTACTCTGTCATCCTGCTCAGGCAGCCTGAAGCAGATCTCCAGTGTAAATGTCACCTATCCCTACACTCCCTCTAATCCTGACCATAAACTGTTGATTGGCTCCTCATCCATTCCCAGGCAGAGCTCCATTCACACACAACTGACAAGTTGGTCATTGACAAAGAGGGTGATTGCACTCCCCTGCCAGGCCTTCCTAAAGAGCTTTCATCCTTCCATTCCAACCCTCCAGTCACAGTTGCCATCCCACCATGTCTCCACAAAGTGAGGTTCCCTTTTCCTGGGCCCCCCTCCCATCAGCTTTGGTTTAAGCTCCTCCTCACCAGCTCAGCAGGCCCCTGGCTGAAGATGCTCTGGCCATGGTTCTGTGGCACATGGAGCCCATCTCCCCAGCTGTACTAACCGGTGTGTTCTGCAACTGTGTTTAACAGCAGGCAAGGCTGCAGCACAGATCATCTCTGCAACAGGGGTAGCCGTGTCGGTGCCAGCTCCGGGGATACAGACTGAAGAAGGTGAAAAAAAACATGTGAATACAATGAAGAAAACCCAAATCCTCTAGCTTCATGTGCATGCATTCTTGCTTCTGTGTTGGTATTTGTCATTGTTAAAAGGTGTGAGTTTCTGTGCCTTGTGCTGAAAACTTCCATCATCTGTTAATAGATTTTGGACACAGTGAGAGCTGTAGATGACTGGGACAGGTATAGGTGTGAGCTCAAGAGCAAAGCCTGCCTTTGTGCTGAACTGAACTTGCACATTCCAGTTTGCCTCTGTTCTTGGTGGCTTTGTGATTGCTGTTCAGTAGGGCATCTCTGCCCAGGGACAAGTGAGGAAACTGTGTTTGTTAAACTCAACAAGAGACACCAGCCTTGAGATTATGGTCTATTCCAGATGTGATTAGATTATATTAATTATTTTAGTTATGAACATTTCATAGAAAGCATGCCAGGGTTAAGTACATGCTGCAGAGTAACATCACCATTATTCAGAGGTGACCTGATGGCTTTTGTTGCAGCTTGAGGCTGAGCTCTGAGCCGTCTCTTCAGTTCAGATGCAACTTGCTGTTGATCTTGAGAGTGTTAATTAGGTCAATTCTCACTCTTAAAGGCATTTTTAGTGGTTGTAGGCAAGGGAATGGAGTATAATTGTGATCCACCATAGCCTTCTCACTCATCCTTCGTTGTTTTGGTTGGGCTCTGTAAGCATGCCAGAGGAGAACTGAGAAAAAGCAAGAAAGGAGATTCACTTGAAATTTAACCTTGGCTCTGTAGGTGTTTCTCATTTCCTGCTTTGCCTTTGACTTCTGAGTCTTGTGTAATTTTGTAACTAGACAATGGAAAAATCTCCAAATGCATGGGAGGTGTCCATGCTCTTGTCTTTAAGTTGTGAGACTGGCCTTTGTAGTTATGGATATAAAGATTCTTCAGGTAGTTCCAGCATGGTGAACAGAAGTCAGATCTATAAAGTGATACCAGCTATAAAAATCAGTTTTGATAAAGTTACTTCCCTACAAGTAACCTCTGTACACTAATTTGGACTCTCCACTTAAGCAGCTTGACTCTTTTTTTTGTTTCTGAGTAGGAAAACAACACGAAGGTTCCCATGCTGTAAAAGAACGGCCACCAGAAGAAGTTGCAGCCCGGCTTGCCCAGCAAGACAAAGAGGAGCAAGAGAAGGTATCAGGTGAGTCCACACTGTCACTGTTCCTGTGTGTGTTGCATGGGACAGAACTGTGAAATTGCACTGGCTTTACAGTCCTCAGCTCCTTACACACCTCTTGGATGTGGGAGTGGTGGTGAAGCTTCTTCCACCCACTCATAAATAACTGAGAATTGAAGAATTATGGAAAAATTGGGGTTGGAATAGACTTCAGGGTTCAAGGAAAATATGAAAATTCGTTTCCAGAACCATTAGAACAAGTGAACATGGGATACACCTGCACCCCCCTCCAGTCCCATGGGAGAGGTCTTCCACTGGGTGGTGTTTTGCTCTCCTCAGTACCTCTGCTCTTAATGAGGAGAGCATTTTGATGATCTTCTTCTGTAGGCTGCTGTTTAATTCCCAAAGTGCCCAGCCCTTTTAGATCATAGAAAATAATTTAAGAGACGTAGAGGCTGAAACATATTATTTTATTAGTTATAAAGTTCTTTTCTTTATTGTTTAATTGACTTAAATTTTTTTTCCAGCCCTTGCAGCAACTCTAGAAGGAGCCCTAAACACAACAGCTCGTGTAACCCTTCAGGCTATCACTGCTCAGGAGTCAGCTGTGCAAGCAGTGAATGCCCATTCCCAAATACTGAAGGATGCCATGGATGATTCTGAGGTAAACTGGACAAGTGGGGACAATTTTTTCTTTTTCATTGGGTTCAGCAAAACTTCAGTCTGAATTAAAAATAATCTTGGAATCTCTTCTTGCAATGCCTTTATCATAGTTTTAACTCACCTTTCCACTTGTGAAATGTGGTATAATCAAATAATGCAGTGGTTTTGATTTTGAATTTTGTAGTTTTTTTTTTTTTCCAACTCCTCTATTTGCTTTTTGCAAGAAGAAAATTCAAGTTAAGACAATAATAATTTTCACACTGTATTTTAATTAATTTTATTTTAATTCCCAAGACTGTTTACCTAGTTAAGATCATTCTGTCCACCCCAATAATTCCATTCAACTTTTTCCCTTTGCCAACATTCTCTTGCTGGATTGTTTGTTTCTTGTCAGGAAATAAGAAGGAGATGTACAAGTGATAAAATTTGTGGTGTGCTCATGCCAGAGTTTGTGTGGGTCTGCCACTGCCCATTCAGTTCTGGAGCAGAGACAGAATTCAGTTGTTAATCAATTAGCAGGGACATGGGCACCCAACCAACCACTCAAGACTTAATCTAGTAGTTAGTAAAATAACTGCCTAAAGAGATTGCTTTTAAGCTTAATTACTAAGCTTAATTTAAAATCAACTTTAAAGTATTATGGTACTTTAAGTATTAAGCTTAAAAGCAATTTTAAAGTATTAAAGTATTGTAATACATGTGGAAATTTCCCCACTATAGGTTGTGCACCATACAGTGATTCTCATGTAAGCTCTTCTGGGTGAATAAAGGTCTGTGGCTCAGGAAGAAAAAAACCCATTAAGAATCAAACAAAACCAAAACAAAATATTGGAAGAGAAATATCACTTGTAAAGCTTCCAGCTGTGCTGTTGAAAAACACAAGAATGGTGCTCAGCTTGAGGGAAATGTTCAGTGACCAGGCTTCCCCTGTGTGGTAACCATTGTTCAGTGATTGCCATGACCCTAATGAGGAGTCTGTGCTTCCCAGGATGCTGGGGGGAAGAAATCCTCGCAGTGGCGCACGCTGGATGAGGCGCTGAAGGACCGCAGGAGAGCCATGGATGAAGCTGCTGATGCCCTCCTGAAAGCCAAGTGAGTTGCTGGATTTAAGTCTTGGAGTAAAAAGTTACATTGCTCATGTGAGAGCTGGCAAACACCAGATGTGTTTCTAGAAAGAATGGAGTCACCTGTGTTCATATTGAACCATCTTTTGATTTGGCACAAACAATATTCATTCAATATTGTTTGTGCCAAATCAAAAGATGGTTTAATACTCATTAGCCATGAGAATTTTAATTTGACATGTGCAAATCTTGGGTGCCTGTGCACAAAGTCCTCCATGTAGCAGAGAGTCTGAAACAGTCCTGTTCTTTTAAAGAGCTTATTTATCTCCTTAGTCCTAACATAGAGTGCTGGTAAGTTCAAGTAAGATGAAAAAAAAAATCCACAGTCCTTTTAGTAGTATTGTTGAATAATTTTGTTAATAATAAATGTATTGTAAAGACTTCAGTCTGGAGAAGAGAAGGCTCTGGGAGATCTTCAGGCACTCCAACACCTAAAGGGGATACAGGAGAGCTGGGGAGGGACTTTTTACAAAGGCAGAACAAGGCGGAATGGCTTCAACTGACAGAGGACTGATTTAGATTGGATATTAGGAAGAAATTCTTCCCTGTGAGAATAGTGAGGCCCTGGCACAGTTTGCTCAGAGAAGCTGTGGCTGCCCTGTCCCTGGAGGTGTTCCAGGCCAGGCTGGGTGGGGTTCTGAGTGACCTGTTCCAGTGGAAGTTGTTCCTGCCCATGGCAGGGGGTGGGATGAGATGATCTCTAAAGTCTCTTCCAAGCCAAACTGTTTGAGGGTGACTCCATGACTGCACTTTGGCTGCAAGGTTTAATTTTTTCCTTTGGCAGTTCCCTGTGTCCACAGAATTGCTTTTAAGCAATTTGATTTTTACTGAGCACATGGCTAAGAAAAACTTGAATTCTGAATGGCAGCAGTGTTCATACCTTGGGGTCTGTATGATCTGTGTTGATGTGCCCTGAATGTGGTCTGTGGGCACTGAAGGAGCAGAAATAAAATGACAAACAGTATCTCCAAGATGCCCTTGTAGTGCGGTTAGAAATAAATTTGTAAACCCTTTGATGCTTCTAAGGCTGAGAGGGTAACATCATCCTTGAATCTGCATGGTTGCTATCACATTACAAACTTCACTTATCTTTGGTGTTGCTGGGCTGACTGAAATTTGTGGGAGGTGTAATTGAGGTTTCATTGTTAAAACAAAGCTAATGCAAACCCCACATGCAGCAGCTTTCATTCTCTATTGCTCTACTGGATATCTTTGCTTTTATTATTTTCTTAATTTACTTATTTTAAATCTTGTTCCTTATTCTAATGAGGTCATTGAAAACCTCCATTGGTTTGAATGGATTTGGAAAAGGAACATTTTTTCACTTTTTCCTTGATTTCCAATTGTGCTAGAGGAAAGCATTTCTTTCCTAATTACAAAAACCCATAATCTATCTTTACAGATTCTCTCCCTATAAATTCTCTCCCATCCTCATTAATCTCCACCAGTCACCATGTCCAAAACACTTCTGCAAGAGTAAGCCATCTATATTAAAAATGTTTCCTTGCTGCTGTTACGTGCTGGAAATGTCTGCTGTATAATTCTAACCCAATTTTAATCTCTAATTCTAGTTTTACTAATACTAACTCCTTCCAGTGAAATTCCATCTTCCCTCCAGCTAAATCCTGAATACTAATTGCAGTATAAATAATTCTCATTGTACATGGAATAGCCACACTGACATCTTTAGGTTTCAGGCTGTGGGAAAAAAGTAATCCTTAGTCAAAGCATCTTAGAGTTGGTAGATAGGAAGCACCAGTAGAGTTACCCAGTAGTTGTTCCTGTGAATACCAACGACATAAAGTACATTTTCTTTGGGTGATAAGCTCTGTTTGTATTACATTTAGCAGCTGCTTCTCTTTTCAGAGAGGAGTTAGAGAAGACAAAGTGTGTCATCGAGCAGGCCAAGAAGTCTCAACTGGCAGGAGCCAAACCTCACATTGTTGCTGCAGAAGAAAATCTCCATCATATGATTGTGGACTTGGACAATGTGGTGAAAAAGGTAAGGCTTCCTCAGACTGTTTACAATTGCCTCTAGAGTGGGGACTCTGTGACAGCTTCTGCAGACCACTCATTCCCATTCCTCTGCAAGGGGTGAGATATTTCATAGAATCACAGAAAATGATGAGATAGAAGGGACACACCAGGATCATTGAGTCCAACTCCTGGTCCTGCACAGGACAGGACACCCCAAGAATGCCATCCTGTGCCTGTGAATGGTGTCCAAACATTTCTTGAGCTCAGACAGGCTCTGTGCTGTGACCACTTCCAGTGCATTGTAAATCCATCCTCTTGCTCAGAGGATGGATTTACAATGCTGTGCTCAGGCTTTGAGCTGGGTATACTGCCAGTAATCAGACATGGCAAGATCTTCATGAGAACTTGAACTCTGTCTTGAAAGAGCCTCCAGGTGGCTTGATGGTCCCAGTCCTTTCTGGTGGCAACTTGTAATTCTTCACTTGATTCCAAGGTAATTTACCACAAGGTTAGGGAGAAGTTCAATGTGTGCTAATGATTTGGTTGTAAATCACTTTGAAGTTCAAAAGACTGGGAAAGGAATGTAAAGGTTTATGTCCCTTTGCAGGACAGCTGGTAATTCATCAGGTGTGTTTGGAGTGAATATAGCCTGATAGTGGGAACATCAGAACTCACTGAGGATGGCAGCAATCACAGGCATCACTTACTAGGCCTGTATGATGGCTGTGAGCAGAGAAAAGGGGCTGGAGATGTTTAAGATATAAACTGAATTCAAGATACTCTTGGTCCTGTCCAGGCTACAGACTGGCTGTGTAGTAACAGTGGGCATGTGAGGCAAACTAGATTAATTAAATTTCCAGCAAATAATTATTGTGTTGGAGAAGTTTAATATCACAAGGTAGGTTTTTGTGCTCTCCCAAGTGAGTTTGCCTTGTTTGGGCTGGGAATTGATATGTGCCAGCATCCCAGGGCTTAGCTTTAAATGCTATGTGCCTTCAGTTTCAACCCTTGTCTTGAAAAGCAAATGAATCTCACCCTTGTTTGTTCCAGGTTCAGGCAGCACAGTCTGAGGCTAAGATTGTGGCTCAGTACCACGAGCTGGTGGTCAAAGCCAGAGAGGAGTTCCAGAAGGAGCTGGACAGCATCACCCCTGATGTGAAGCCTGGCTGGAAGGGGATGAGTAAGTCTCCCATTGGAGAGGGGTCACCTTGTCCTTGTTGCACTGTGGTTTGTAATGCATGACCACTCAATGTCCACCATCCCAGTTTTCAAATTTTCACAGTATTTGGTTGGTCTGAAGTGAAAATGATTTCACAACTAAATTAAATGATCTAAAGCAGGTGGTGTGAAGAGAATCAGTTCTATCTGTGCTGTATGGGAAGTATCACAAAACGTAGCTCTTGTGTGGTAAATATCATACTGTTGTATGAACATCTCTCCCCTCCCTGGTATATCAGGAAGGGAGTCAGGTCATTTGAGATTTCAATCAAATCTGATGTTAAACAGTAATCAAATACTTGGTTGACTCTGTGATTAGAGGAATTATAAAACACCGTTGTTACAGGGTGATGAAGAATTTCCTGAATTTTTCTACATCATCACTGAAACGGAGAGGTTTCTTTGTTTATACCCTGCCTGCCCCAGGAGAGGTTTCTTTGTTTATACCCTGCCTGCCCCAGTACATTTTATTTCTGAACTAAACTGACACAGTAACACACCTGTAGCAACAGCCAGTGCTGCACAAAAGCAGTGGTCAGCTCACCCCCAGTAGTGCTCCCTGCACACTCCTTGCCACAGGTGCCCTTGCTCACCTTAGCTGCTTTCATTTTAAAGACAAGCAGAGTTGCAGGAGGTGGATTGCGTGTGTTCACCATTACTGTGGGTGAGCTCCTGCAAGAACCCATGTCTGGTATGTCAATGGAACAATTACTGTCTGTGATAGTTCAAAAAAATTAATTCCCTAAAACACTCACATTGCCAGATATTTTCACTCAGGGTTTAACATAAATTTACTAAGTGATCTCAGACTTTTCTAGCTGATGTATTCAGAAGCAGCTGTTAAGGCTTTATTTCCAAGTTAGACATTTTTTTATAGAAGTAATAACTGTCATTTGAAAAAAATTGTGTCAGTATTGCCTTAATATTTTTCTTGAATTATACAATGCAGAATTACAACTGATTTTCTTTAACCTACTTTATGCTTTAGGAATGTGGACCTTAGTCCACAAAATAATTTTCCTGGCTAAATGAATACACCAGACCTTTGGAATGGTCAGTTTTCATTTAAAAAACAGCCAACCTCACACCCAGTCTATTGGGGGGAAAATATTTGAAATTAGGAAATTGTTTGTGCAGTTTGCTTTTGGAGTGTTATTAGTTCTGAAAAAAAACCCAACTTATTTAGGCTCCTTGGGGATGGAGCTGCCTTTCCTTTCACAGGACAAAATATTGGGTTTTGTGATCACTGCCCTTTTGTGGGAGGAAAGGGAAGCTCCTGGTGGCTTCCATGTGCCCCAGTTCTTACTGGTGTGGCTTGCCTGGAGCACATGGGACAGACTTGTTGGGGTCCCTGACTCTCACTGCCACTGGGGAATTTGTTTCTTCACCAACTGCTTCTGTTTGTAAGACCCTAAAAATGGCAGACTAAAATTTCAAGTGTCCTGTTACACTTTCCTACTTCAAACTTCTGTTCCTTGCTTCAGCTGAATTTAAGTGTCCATCTGTGGGTTTCCAAGGGTGGTTTTAGTGGTTGGGTTGTCTTGGGCTACATCTTGCCTGTAACACAGAGTCTTTTATACTCCACATACTGTTCTTCCTGAATTCCTAAGGACTTGGTCTCATGTTTAAGTCACTGTAGATAAGCTCTTAGTTTTCTATTTAACTTTTGCATGACTGCCTTGCTGTAGTGAATGTGCATTAACTTTTCCAACTTCTTTCTGTTGCAGAGATAACTGACTTAGGTGAGTCACTGTCACTTGTTCTTGTCCCTTGAAAGTTACATCTCTTCTCTTTGTCCTTTTTTATGTTTGTGTGGGGCATGGCTTTAAGTTACAGGCAGTTATCAACAAAGGGTGAAATGTGGCACACCTAGAACATTTCAGGCTGAGGTATGCCTTGGGACCTTTTCCAGACATGTTGCACTCTTGGCTTAAACCACAGAGGGATCTTTTTGTAACACTGTTACATCCAACAGCTGAGCTTGGTCTGCTGGTCTTTCCTGCTGGACAGTGAGCACCATCGCTCTATGTCCTCCTGTGCCAGTCCTTTGTCCAGCACTCAACAGGAGGGTGACTGAAGGACTGTGCAATCTTGCTTGCTTTAGACCCTGCAGGAATGCTTTCCCAAGTAGTCCCAGCTTTCCATACAGATTATTTAGCTGGCAGCCAGTGCAAAATGAGCTGCAGCATTTTATAAAGCCCTTCTCAGGTCACCAAATGCTGCAGGGTTAGCTTGGGTCCTCCGGTCCCAGGTACAGTGTGGTTGTGAATTGTGCTGCCCTCTGAGTAGCCAAATCTTAAAGGTACAATCTGGGGTAAGGAATCTGATTAGGAGCAGTTCATCTGGAGGACTGTCAAAGAGAAAATGTAATTCTGTCTGTCCCTCACAGTGACATCCCCTGCTGCTCTGTGTGCTGGCAGAGGGGAAAATATGTGGTGGTGTAAAAACCCAAGAAATGACAGAGCTGTTGACAGTCTCTGAGTGCGACATGGGTATGGAAATGTAAATTACAGCTGGGAATAATTTGGAAGAAACCAAGATAATTTCTCTCCTGGAATGAAAATACAGTTCAGAAAGTGGTCTCAGGTGGGCATTAGCACAGGTCAAGGGCTTGAAGTGCTCAGAGACCTTCCCTAGAACAAGCTCACTGGTCAGTAATCCCTTGGAGCTGGAGAGCACTCAGGTGGGAGGCGGGGGGACCCTGCAGCATTTTCCCTGTGGTTGCCATCCCCTCCTGATGCCCAGTGTTCCCTGCAGCTGGGCAGCTGTCCACAGATGACCTGAACTCGCTGATCGCGCACGCCCACCGGCGCATCGACCAGCTGAACCGCGAGCTGGCTGAGCAGCGCGTGCGCGAGCAGCAGCACATCGAGTCCGCCCTGGAGAAACAGAAACTTGAAGATAAAAAAGCATTTGAGGCAGCCGTGGCCAAAGCGCTGGAGCGTCACAAAAATGAGATTCAATTAGAACAAGAGAGGAAGGTAAAGTGGATAAAGCACCTGGTTAAATCTTTGGGTCAAAAAGAAGGTAGAAGAGTTAATGGAAAAGGCCAGAGGGACAGCTGGGATGTTCTGGGTAGTGGGAGACTTCACATGGGTGACTCCCAAGCTAAACATGAAAAGGAATCACAGAATCACAGAATAATGAGGTTGGAAGAGACCTCTAAGATCATTGAGTCCAACCTGTGCCCTCACACCTCAACTAGACTATAGCACCAAGTGCCATGGCCAGTCTTTTTTTTAAACACATCCAGAGATGGTGATTCTACCACCTCCCTGGGAAGAGCATTCCAGTACTTTGTTATTCTTTCGGTGAAAAATTTCTTCCTAATATCCAACCTATACCTTCCCTGACGTAGCTTGAGACTGTGTCCTCTTGTTCTTCAGGAGATGCTGAGCAAGGAAACTGCTGCAAAGTTAGAATGGTGAAATCATACAAGGAATGACTTTGTGAAGTTACTTGGCTCCTGTTGGAGACAGGATTACTGGGTCAAAAGAAATCCTAGAATGATTTGGGTTAGAAGGGATCTTCAAGATCTCCTTGTTCCAACCTCCCGCCATGGGCAGGGACAGCTTCCACTAGACCAGGTTGCTCCAAGCCCCATTGAACATGATCTTGGGAAGGGGTTGGGGCTTCTCTGGGCAGTCTGTGCCAGTGCCTCACTACCCTCACTGAGAATTTCAGGGTTTGATCTGACCTTGTGCAGCCATTATAGGGCTCTGCATGGAAAAGTTAAAGTCTCTTGGGTTTGGAAACTCATTTATAAACCAGCTTCCAAAAGTGTTTGATTTGACATGTTACTGTATTTTTTATATACTACTTTGGTAGCTGCACTAAGTGCCTACTGAGTAACCAGCAGTTACTCACATGGTGAACCACAAATCTATTCCTTAATGTGCCTAGGAAAAGGCTCAGCTGTAAAACTGGACCTCAGCAGGTCTTTAAACTGAAAGAGAGGCTGTCAGTGCCACTGCTCTGACACATGCCCCCAGTACTCACTGTCACAGATCACTGCTGTGATCCTGTGACAGTGTGACAAGCAGCTGAGCAGCAGTGGTGCATTACACCCCTCGTGTGTGTGCAGGTGGAAGAGGTGCGGGAGGTGATGGAGAGCGAAATGCGGACGCAGCTCCGGCGCCAGGCTGCTGCCCACACCGACCACCTCAGAGACGTCCTGAAGATCCAGGAGCAAGATCTAAAGGTGGAATTTGAGCAGGTAAGGGAGAGGAGCTCCCAGGGGAATTAAAGGGATATTCAAACCCTTGCAAAGCACACGTTTCATGTGACAAGAATCCTGAAACATGTTCCAGGGGATGGAAGTAGGGGCTGGGGAGAAAAGCAAGCTTACTTTGAGGTGATACAGAGTGACTCAGTGTGTAGGTTTTATTCTGACTTGTCTGAAAAGCTTTTGCTATAGGTGATAAATTTTTGACACAAGTGCAGTAACTGTTAAATTCACCCCAATAAGGTTTCCTACTGGTATATTGTTTTTACTGTATGCATTGGCCCTAACAAGGACAACAGATGTATAGAAATGTCTTTAAAATAAGGTAAATATTATTAACCAGCTGTTTCTGTTACTTGTATTATTGTTTCAGAACCTATCGGAGAAGCTCAGTGAACAGGAGATGCAGTTCAGACGCCTTACTCAGGAACAGCTTGACAATTTCACCTTGGATATAAACACTGCCTATGCCAGGCTGAAGGGAATTGAGCAAGCAGTCGAGAGTGAGCACTGAATTCCTCTTTCTTTAAGGACTGTGTTCCCCAAAGGCTCCTTGCCCAAACTTGGGCATCTAGCCTGTGTGTAGCTCACACTGCTGAGCACCCAGCAAATCCCAGATGAGCAAGTCCAAGGTGGTTCTTCCAAGAGTTGTCTTGTTCTGGCTCTAAGCTGTGGGACAGACTTGCTTTAGAGCCCGTGCTGAGGGGATGGCTGCTTTGGAAAGGGTGGAGAGGGATGGCTCTTGCTGCTTGTTCTCAAATCTGAGTTTGCCCAACTGAGAGCCCCTTCTTGGCTTGCCTTGCAGGTCACGCAGTAGCTGAAGAGGAGGCCAGGAAGGCCCATCAGCTGTGGCTCTCCGTGGAAGCACTCAAATACTGCATGAGGTCAGGCACAGGGGACAGTCCCACGGAGCCCCTGGGCAGTGCGGTGAAGGCCATCAAGGCCAGCTGCGCCGACAACGCCTTCACAGAAGCCTTAACAGCAGCTCTGCCGCAGGAGTCCCTGACGCGGGGCGTGTACAGCGAGGAGGCCCTCAGAGCACGCTTCTACACTGTCCAAAAACTGGCAAAACGAGTGGCCATGATCGATGAGACCAGGAACAGCCTGTACCAATACTTCCTGTCCTACCTGCAGTCGCTGCTGGTGTTCCACCCTCAGCAGCTGAAGCCACCGGCTGAGCTCGGCCCAGACGACCTCGACACGTTTAAGTTACTGTCTTACGCTTCCTACTGCATCGAGCACGGAGATCTGGAGCTGGCAGCCAAATTTGTCAACCAGTTACGAGGGGAGTCCAGGAGGGTGGCACACGACTGGCTGACGGAAGCGCGGATGACCCTAGAAACCAAACAGATTGTGGATATCTTGACAGCATACGCCAGTGCTGTGGGGTTGGGAACAACTCAAGTGCAGTGAGCTAGGATTGGAGCTTTGGAGGCAGTTCAGCTGTTCTGGGCCAGAGAGAAATCCCATGATCTCCTGAGGGTTCAAACAGAGCTGTTGGCAGGGGCTGGAAGGAGAAATCAAAGCACGGGTACCGTCTTGTTTCCTTGCACTGTATTTAATTTCACCATCTGTTGTATTTTTGTTGGTTTTGAGTTGTCATGACAACCAACTTCAGGAAGCTTCCCTACAATTTGTGTAAGAATTAATGTTTCCCCATCTTACCAAATGGGCTAGTGATCGAACCAAAATAATGTTTGTAACCTGCCATTAATCATTTGCCACTTTGTCAGCTGAATAAAACAAGACTTCAACCACTTGCTCCTGCTGTTTAAGTCTCCTGTTTAAACATCAACTGCAGCTGGGCAGTACAAAGCTCAGTCTATCTGCATGACCTGAAGAGTTAAAACTCTAATTTTCTTCCTTCAAGGAGCAAGAAAGCAAGAACTCACTGATGTGATTTATAAATTTGTACACCATTAAAAAAAAAATGAACCTATCTTTGAGTACAGGATATGTACAAAACTGGTGTAAGAGCACATCCTGTCCTAGATTTCTGCCCTGGTAGGTTTCTTGTCCGAGCTGCTCTGCTGTAGTTCTCTAACACCAGGTATTTCTACCAGAAGGGTAAACTTTGGTTCAACCAGTTTTTGCTCAAGGATTAACAGAATACAGCCAGCTTTAAGGTCAGTCATTTATTAGAGACAGTTTCCAGCTGTACAAAGTATAATTTAACATGTAGACTCCAACACCTGTCCCAAAACACCAAAAGGATGAGAAATAACACGACAGGTGCTGGCTATTGCATTACTTCAATGTTTATATACAGAGTAAACATGGTATTTGAGTAGTTCAGCAAAGTTAGCTGGAAAGGAGTTACATCTGGTGCAGGGTCGAGTGACAGGAGGCCCATGAGAAGTCTTGCTGGAGCTGTGGAAGTCTTTTGCCTGCCTGAGCAGCCTCCAGGGTGCACAGAACCCCTCCAACCCTCAGTGATGCTGTTTATCAGGAGCCAGCTCTTGCAGGGGGTGCTAGGGAGGAGACCTGGGGCAGCCCACACTGTGTCCCACATTACCAAGAAGATTTAACAGCTTCCAGCTGGGACATGAGGATTGTGTCTTGCCAAGCAGGTCCGGTGTCAGAACACTCAGAGCATTCATCAGCGCTGCAGCACCTTCCAGAAGCCATTCCTTCAGTAATTCCACTCCTTCCAAAGACTCCTGGTATCTGGCAACAGTTGCTCCCAGTTTTCCCAAGAGGAAGGGAAGAGGGACAGCTACTCACGGTCACTGTCACTACTGTCACTGTCACTATCGCTGCTGTCACCATCCCACTTGATACTCTCCAGTGTCTTCCTGTGATTTCAAACAGATCAGTCAGTCAGTCACCTGTGTGCTTGAAAAGAGATCCCCAAACACAAGGCAAACACAGAGAACATTATGGGCTGTCTAATGAATGCCTACTGTCCTCAAAGGACAAGTGCATCCAGCATTTGGTGGAAGCACATCCTCTTGGGAAAGCCAACTCCTTCAGCCGCCCCTCCAAGTGGTGAGCCAGCTGTCAGGGATGCTGGGCTTGTATTTATTGCCTTGGAGCATATCTGGCTCTAAACTGTGGTCCCTCAAGCCCTGATCACCATCTGAGGATCATCTGGGCTTGGCTATAGCAGTGCAGTGAGAGGAGACCACAAGCCTCAGAACCTGGCAGCCACATGCAGGGCCATCCTGTACCACCCCCTGCTTCTACTGGGCTGCAGCAGTGTCTTCAGGCAGCCAGACCTAGCTAGGAAAAGATTCCAGGAAAGAAAGGCAATAGCAGGACTGAGCAGTGGATAGGGCTAACCCCACCATGGAAAATTCTCTTCCCTCCAAGGTAGGATGGATACAGCATGGAATCAAAAATGAGGAGCCATTTCAGTCCTGGACTCAACACACCAGCCCGTCATTCTGAAGCCATTTGTCTGCTCCCTTGTCAGAGAAGCCTTTCCAAAGGCACTGCCCCTCCAAGGCCCTGTCTTCTGTAGCCCTTCAGCAAGAACATGAAACATTTCAACTTACTTCTGTGTTTCAGAGAGTTCAAATTCCTCCTCCGTTCTGCTTTTCAGCCTTTGAGATAAAGGAAGCCCAAGGGATGCTGCCAGCTTTACCATCTTAATTGCCTCATCTGGGCTATTGGTTTGCTTAGCACAGTTCAAGAACTCATCCATCACTTTGTCACTGCAAAGGCAAATGGGAACTGTTCTCAGGGTCACAGGAGAGGCACCCATTAATCTACAGCCCATGCTTTAGAGAGGGAGAGAAGATGACATTATCAGATCTACCAGTTCATCTCTGCTCTTGCCAGGAACCCCACCTCTGGTACAGAGGGAAGGCTATGTGGTAAGTTTGGCAACTTCTGTCCCAGCAGAAGAGAGCAGGCACAGAGTGCCACTAGGTGTGTAGCCTTTGGTACCACACACCCTCATGGTGTTCACTGGGGCAAGCTCCAACTTTATTTAAAAAAAACCCCACCCAAACAAAACCCATTACTATTCCTTAGAATTTGTGTTCTACTTCAAACAATTCCCTCCAGAATCCTGAGGCAAGCAAGCTGCTGTAGCCTAACAGGGAACCACCTATGATTTAGCATTTGACTTGATAAACTTGTTTTCAGAAATCCAGGCACCTCTGAAACACCTGTGCTTGGTTAAGAGCACACTGGAATATTTCTGAGCACGTGGGAAACCAGATGTTTGTGAGTCCTGCTCAGACTGATTTTGCACAGCTGAGTTCATCAGTGGCACTGCTCTCCATGGCCCAGAGCTTCAGACAGCAACCACTTCCCTCCCTTCCACTTTGCACTTTCAACATGTTTGAAACATATATTCCAAGACAGAAAGCTCTTGGAGTATTTCCACTGGATAAACAAACAGCCACATTCACAGGGACAGACACACATGCATGTTCTGGAAATAAATGGACCACTACTATCAGTTACAACTGGAGATTGGACTACCTGACCTTTAAAAGTCCCTTCCATCCCAAACTATTCCTTCATCCCTGAACAGAAACTCAGGATCTCAGCCAAAGGGGAGACTCAGTAACTGAAGAACCTAAAAATACCTACGTGGGAATCCTATTGATTTTCTGGAAATGCTCCATCATGTTCCTGTTCAAAAGAAAACAAAAGAATAATTTTTAAATGACACATAAAAGGAGCAGACAGATATTCAACCTCTTGGATGAGCCTCCACTGAAACATAGGTGTTTTAAATTCATGAAACAATCTTCCCCATGGATCTCATGCTGTATCCTTGCAAATGCAATCTGTACCAGCTAACTTCACTGATTAGTTTAACACAAAGTATCTTAAACTCTGCAGAAAATGGCAAGTGTAGCTGGTGGCAATTTTAAATTACTACATAGTTTTAGTATTTTAAAGACTCCTTTGTTGCTACTTCTTTGTTTCAAATGAATCACTGTACACTGAACATCTGTATTTAACAGAAAATAGCTCAAAACCTTATATCGGAGGCTAGATATTTTAACCTGTATTTCAAGTTTAGAGCATCTAGGACAGTAAATACTAGCTATCAGAGTTCTAAAAATAGTCTATTTAGAGTTTTAATTAGGACTGCTGCTAATTAAAAAATTATTAATCTCTTTATCAATTTGAATTCCAAAGAGTTCTAAAAATAAAAAATGGCAAGTTGTTGGCACTCAGGGAAGTGATTGTCAGACCACACCTTGCCATAAGCAGCTGTAGAAAGCTCTACACCAGATACTACATTAGTTTCTAAACCATTTTTAAGACAGACAACTGTAACTTGGTGTCAAGAAGGAACAATAACAAGGGAAAAAACCCATCACACTCCCTGCAGGCTTTATCCCCTCCCTTTGTCTGCACTGGCATTCCAAGACATAGGTCATTAATTTTTGCTTTTTGTGATTAAGCTTTGAGTTGCAGTGTCAGCAAGCCCAGAGCTCAGAGAGCCCACACATACCAGGCTTCCTGGGTTCTCCCAGCCCTGGAAAACAGCACCACGACGTGGCCCAGAGCACTCCCTGTCCACTCCAGCGGGACCTGCCCTGGCCCAGCAGGCTCATGGACAGCTTTGATTTCTTCAGCACACTTGGCAAATGCCAGCTGAATCTGTGAAAACATTGTGCTGTGAAGAACAAAACCTGTGAAATTAACAGAAGCTTTTCAGGGCAATTTCTCCTGCAGCTCCTGTAGGTTTGCTCTGTATGTGATTTATATTTGTGAATTAACAGCTGCTACACTGGGAGACAAATCTGTCACTTCTGTCAGGACGGCTGTCCCCACTAGGCAAGCTGCAAGGTGGCTTTGCAGGGACAGCTGTATTCACCTTCAACACCCTGCAGCTTGAGAAAGCAACTACTGCAATGAAATCCTTTGCAAAAATCCCTGGATTCTGCCATGTTCTTCCCCAGAGATACAGCTGGTTGGGCTGCATTACTTCTCCAAACCCTGGTAAGGGATCCTGTGGGCTGTGTTTTGTATTTAAGGTGGGAAGTATGTTGGTAACACAGGGATATTTTTGTTATTGCTGGGCAGTGCTTAAAGAGCATCAAAGCTCCCCCACCAGGGAGTGGGCTGGGGGTGCACAAGGTGTGTGGCACAACAAGCAGTTGGGAGGGGACACCTCTGGGACAGCTGGCCCTAAATGCCCAAGGGATATTTCAGACCACAGGATGTCATGCTCAGCAGATAAAGCTGGGGAAAGGAGGAATGGGGAATACATTTGAAGTGATGGTGTTTGAGTTCCCAAGTAATTGTTCTACACGAGCTTTCCAGGAGCCTGGCTTTCCTAGGGATGGCTGAACACCTGCCTTTGACAGGAAATGGTAATTGAGCTTGAGCTCTGCCCTTTTACTGTCCCAGTTCCCTCCACCATCTCACAGGGGAGGAGCCAGCAAGTGGTTGTTCATGGGTGTTATCAGCTTCCTTACCTCACTGGGGTGCTGGTCCCTGCTCATCAAAGACAAGAACTCCTCCAACAGGTCTTGTCTCCTGTTAAACCCCAGCTGTTTCACATCTGTTTAGAAGGAGGCAGAAGTTGGTAGGTGTGACCAGTACCCCTGTTCCTAAATCCTGGCAATACGGTCAGCACAATTTAACAAGGCAGAACCACTCTCTGTGACTGAGCAGGCCACATTTAGTTCCCTTTCTTTCCCCTCATTATGAGATCCTGTGCACCAAACACATGAACTAATCTGATTTCTTCTAACCTTCCCTGCTGGTCTCAAGATTTCCAACTACTCCCCTAGATAATGGCCCTCAAGGTCCCCTACACTGATCAGCCTGGTGGTGGTGATGACCCTGTCACAGATCACACAGAGCACTGTCTGTAACATCAATTACCAGCCCTCAGGGGGAACATGGACCTGAACTGCTGCTGGACAGTGAGGCCCACAACCCCCCACAGCCAGAACCCACCACCACCATCTGCTGAGGATTAAGGAGCGACTCATTATTTTTTGGGGGCTAGATTAAATCTTAACCAAGGATCTGCAGAGGGTCCAGATGATTCAATACCACAGGCAAGCACGGCACCTTATCATGGCTACTCCAAGCAATGGGAAGTTTCCAAACTAGCTCCAACTTAGCACTGCTCCTGGCATTTGTCAGACAAACTGCCTATGAAGCCATGTGGCCATCACTGACCTTCCCAGACTGAAGGGATCACTTCCAACTGGTTGGCTGCATCCAGTGCTTGAAGGAGGTCCAATATATTTTTAGGAGATGGATAGAAGAGCTGATGAAGGAAGAGAATCATTTCAGTCACCTGTGACTGCTCCATTTCTCCATGGAAAAGCTGCAGCTCCTACCATGGTGCACACTTACTGAAGATGACATTTCTTTGTACCACTTCAACACCACCTCAATTTGTTCCATCATGCACAACAATGAAAAGAATTTTGACCTAGAGAGAAAAAACATCCTAATTCAGTGATGATTAGATCAAGCAAACGATGTAAGTACCAGCAAATGATGGTGTGCTGATCAGATTTGTATTGCACATCAAGGACATTTCACTGGTTGCCACACTCCATGCAATCAGAAGAGCAGCAGTGTTTCTTACAACAGCTTCATGCTGACAGCAGATTATTGGCAGAACTAAATCAGACCACTCTGTTTTAAAATATGTTGAAAAAGCAATCTTACTGCCTGACGCCAGTTTTAAGGTACCTGAATCTGTCTCAAATGCAACTTTTGGATATAAACTGAACTAAATTAACCTTGTTACTTATGCAAGTTCACAAGACAAGCCTGAGTCCTTGATCCAGTGCACTGACTAGGAAAACATCCCTACACAAAGAAATTATGCTGTTTTGGTGTTACCTCCAAAGCTGCCATCCATGGTACACAACAAAATGGTAGAACCCCCAACTGGTTGTTCTAGTTGTTGGGTGGGTGTTGAGATAAACTGATGCTCCAAGACACTGGACTTCAGTTCACAGGCCACAAACTGAAAATAAATCCTAAGCAATCACTGCTCTTATGAAGGATCTAATTCCCAAACTGGACACACATTAACCAGCTGGTGCTCAATGTCTGAATCCTAGTTTGTATTGAAGCTGACAACACCAGACAAGATGCTGACTACAACCTCCACTTCACTCACCAGTAGCCATTTGACCGATCCACATCCAAGAACTTCCAGTTGTCTCCCTTCTCCAGGGCCTTATTTAACTGATAGGCAAGCTTGATATCCTTGAGATCACAGCACTGCAATAAACCAGTCAGATTTGGAAGCTGTTACCAAATGTAACTCGCAAGAGTCACAGAGGTACCTGCACATATCACAGGCATGCAAATTACCAGTTAGGGAGAGGTCAAGCAAAGAACTGCAGAATTATGTCAGAAAGAAGGAGGTGATGAGCACAGATGAAAATGGGAGACACTGAAAGCTAAACCTTGTATGACAGGATGTAAACTCACAGGCAATTCTCCAAGAGCTGGAGGAGCTCAAAGGAATTCTGATGGCAAGGAAGAGGCACTTACCACTTGCATGGCGGTGTTAAAGAAGTTGGCTGAAAGGGAGCAAACAAAACTCTGTTAACTTCAAGCTTCCAAGGAGACAAAGCAGCTCATTAACCCACCCTCCCAAAGGATGGATGAGGTATGTTCAATTAGAAGCTCAGTCTGCAGCTCAGTTTGACAATATAGCAGAGCTCTTTTCTTTCTTGGTAGTCTTTGGCATGGCATGAGTTGGGTGGGGATTTTTATACACTTCTAGCAACAACTCAGAGCACAGAAAGAAAGTTTAACACATCTAGCAGGACAGAAGCAAAGGAAGTTGATGAAGAGTGGCCTTCAACACTCCATTAACACCACGTTTTCTAGAGATCTTTCTTTGCCAAACCCATCTTCAGATGAAAGCTGCATCTGCCTCCAAACCTACAGAAAGGTTTATGAACTTCCCAGGGCAAAGCTGTGGACGTACAAATAGCAGAAAGAGCCAGTAACATATGGGAAGTTCAGGATATATCCCTCCTTCAGACTCACACTTCAGTTTCCCAAGAAGTTTTATTTAATGAAATTTTCTGAACAGGATTAGGAAGAACTAAAATAGGAAAACTCACACCACATCTACAACAAAACCCTGCCATTCACCTGATGTGCATCATTTCATGGAACTGCTCCCCCTTAAACTGCTCTTGTAAATAACTCTGGGATTTTTATCACATGGACTTAAAATGATCATTCACACAAGCTACACACCTACTTTCACACAGAAGCCAGTGCAGCAATGCACAGCATAATTCCCAACACTGGAATTTGCACTTTTTCTCCAGAAATATCAGCAGGGACTGAGAGAAGCAAGCTGCATATATTTATCCTAGCCTAGTAAAACTACCTGACATTCACAGGTACCTTTTCACTCAAGTTTAAAATCCTTACCGTCATCAGGGTCCTGAGCAGTGAAACTTCGCTTTTCAACCTCATTTAACACCTCAGAGATAATGTCTGATGACTGAGCATCAACTGTGGGACAAAGAGACAAATAACATCACATCTCAGTTGCGCCAAGTACATCCTTGTGAAGAGCATCAGTCTGCAAATACAATATGAAATTGGGAACAAGCACATCATTTTAAACAAATGTAACTTCTGTGGTGCTCCACACCAGCTGCAATTTAATTTGCTCTAAAATTTGCCCTGCTATTGCCAGATATCCACATCAGGAGGGCAGATTCAGAAAGACAGAAGTGCTTTCTAGCAAGGAATTAAACAGGCCTGGAAGTTTGTCTATTAGAAGATTGCATTAGAAAAAGCGAAGTATTTATACTTTAAATACTTTTAATACTTTTAAAGTATATTATATAAATATGCTTTATGGTTATATATAAACAAACAAAAATTTGAAATTAAATAAACCCCCAAACTCCAGAACCAAACCTAGAGAGACTCCAGAACAATTCCTTTACATTTCTTAAAACACAAGGACTGCAGTTATGGCTACTTTGCCTATTCTCTTCCTATAGCCAAAAGTCTACGGGCATGGGATCCTAAACAGTTGGGTTCCTGTCTTCTAACACAGCTGCTTTTCATGACAACTCTAATGCACAGTAGAACTGTTGCAGGAAAACAAACTCCCGTGAGTGGCACAATATGAAATCACACACTGTGGTGAGATCCAGCCTCCACAGTGACTGAGTAGCATTAACTCCCTGTATGAGGTTATCCTTTCTTTTCACCCAAGCAGAATCAGGCAGCACAGGGAACAGTAAGATCACACCCATTAAAGGCTGTCTTTCAATCCATAAGTGAACTCCTTTCACCCATCACATGTGAAAAGCATCAGAGCAGCTGCTACACGAGGCACATTAGTGGCCAAGCCGATGGTGCACGTACCGCCTTTGTAATACACGGAGAGCAGATGATCATAAGATGCAAGGCTGGGCTCTGGAAAGCAAAAACATTGCAGTCACTGCAACACTCCTGGTGAGCTTTGTGCCACTGCTCCAATTCACAGTCTGCTCCTCCAGTCAGGGAGCATGCATGAATTTACTAATATCTCTCCCTACCCACCCTAATGCTGGACCAGAGCTCACTACACATGCCTGGGAGAGGCGATATCCAACACTGGACCACCAGTTGGGGCATCCTCTTCCTATGGGGGAGCAGCCAAGCTTCCCTGCTCTAAATTAAAATCAGATATACTTCACAGCTAGTTTTCCTTTTGCTCATGAATGTGATCTTTAGCCTATCAACAAGCATGTTATGGGGACAAAGCACAGCCCATGGGACATCAATTCTAGAAATATTCTGTTTCTGCAATACTTATTTGGAAGAAAAACATCATCATCTAGATGAAAAGCTTTTTTCTGTAGAGATGTAGATCTATAGACCTGAACTGGCTTAGGAAGCTTGGGAAGTACACCTCCCCTGGAGTCAGGGAATAACCACCACTTTGTGTGGTGCTGAACTCCTGTGTTAACTGTTCTGTTCTGAAGGTGGCACTGGAATATCATAATCACTGCATATAATAAATACTCTGGTTCTCTTACCTATATCAAGTGCTTCCATTTCCTTTAATACAAATAAAGACATAGTTCTGCCCACACCACCACATCTTCTCAGGCTCTTCAGTACAGAATTAAAAGTCAGCAGAGTTGGTTGCACTTTCTGTTGAGCCATGTGAGTCAGGAAGTCCTTAAAACAAAATTCCCAAATCCTTAGTGCTTCACATGTTATGGATCACAGTTCTTTCAGGTGGGTTATACATACATTTCCTCAACCTAAGCCTTCTCACCCCATTAAGTGAATTACTCTGCTTTAACTGAGTATTTAATCAGTACTACCTAACTGTTAATGACCAAAACCCAAGGCTACATTACATCAGAATAAATCCTGGAGAATTGTCTCTAGGACATTATGGAAAATTTTTTAGTTATATAATATTTTCCCTTACTGATGCATCATTAAAACTCAAAATTCCATTTCTGTCATAACACCATGAATTAAAATTCAGAGTTTTAATCTAAAATTGTTCATTTATTTTATCTCCCAGAAGTAATTTCCCCAATTACTTTCTATCCAGGCAGTTCTTGGATCAGGTATGTTCTCACAAGGCAAGGCTGGATTTTTTACATTTGCCATTCCTCCACAGTTACCTTTTTGGTTTAAACTACTGTACTTCCTCTACAGCAGAGATTAGTATCTGGGGACAAAATTCTTGCTTTTGATCTTCCAACAACTGCAAAATTTTACTAATAAGGCAGACTCTTTATTAGTAAAACAGCCCACTCCTACCACTTCACCACCCATTTTGCTCTACCCTCCTTACCTTGGCTAATTCCCATCTTTCTACAAACCTCTCCTTCAGATATGGGACTGCTCTGATCAGTGCATTGAAGGTGTGTACATCAGCTGGAAAATGTAAGATAATCCATTTAAAATGACAATTTATAGCCTATAGGAAACAGTTTGTTCTAGCATGGCTCAGTTTCTGGCAAAGTCTCATGCAAACCTGTTTCCAGTGAGCCAGCCACACGCCAGCTGCACTGGAATTGCCAGTTTGCATTCAGCTCCCATGATCCAGCTGAGGTCCGTACCCCTGCGCCAATCATCACTGCCATGAACAAACACTCTGTGCCCAACAGGGGCTTCCTTTACTCAGGACACCACAAAGCACAGCCAGGAGACACTCACCCTTGTGCCTTTCATTCAGCAAGTCTATGTACATGTCATAAGCTTTAGAATAAGCCCCATGCTGCAAAAACAAAAATAAACCATCTCTGAGTATGTGAGATTTCAAAAGCTGAAAACACCCCCAGCACTGAAGAATTACTTTACCTTCACCATCCCACGGATCATTGTGCAATAGGAGTGTGCATTCTTCTCTGGCATTATCTTAAATATCCTTTCAGCATGGCTGTTCTCCCTAGAACCAGTGAACAAGATAAATGTTAAAGAACCAAATAAAAGATACTCTTAGGAAAAGGATTCAACATGCATAACAAAATATGAAACTATTCTACAATCACCTGCCAGATTTCCATGAGCACTTTAAAAGATCACCAAACACAGGTTTATTTAAAAAGTAGTACCTGTGAGTGTGCGCTGCTAAAAGACTTAGCTCTGTTCTACAACAAGACAACTGTACAACCCATGGAATATGGGAATATAGGCAACATCTTCTATACCTCCATCTGGGGCCAGATGCCTGTGATCCTCTTTGAAATTGTCTCTTTGGAGCTTTCTGTTCTGAAGCATCCACCTGGAGAGATTTTGGCAAAAAGAAGTTTCTCAGAGTTAAATTATGATTTAACATCAAATAACATGACTTGCTAGCAAAACTGAAGTTCAGCAACATGGACCAAGATGTTTTATAATGGCTTATATATAATGGGAATAATTTCTATCATAACATTCAGGAAGCAATAGCTAGATTGAAAATTATGTTTATGTTATTAAATATATTAATATCTTTACACAAACTACTGTGGCTACTAGGTAAGTCATAGATTTTTGTAACAGAAGTATCTCCTGGGAATGTTGTCTGCATCTGATCCACCTCATGGCATCTCCCACGCAGACAGTACAAAAATCTTGATGTCACCTCAATATACTCCCACTATGCATGAAATAAATAAATAGAGATCAACAAGTTTTCCATACCCCTGCTTCTTCCAAAACCTCTTTTTCTTCCTGCTCTTTTTCAGGAGTAGGTTCACCATCTCCATAGAAGCATAACAAATCTAAAAGGCTGTTTGTGGTCTCCAGAGACACAGGGGTACCTTTAGAAAATGAGAATTTATGACAGTCAGAGAAAGCAAAGAGCTAACCATTCTACAGCCATATAGAAAACCTCTGAACACCACTGTGCTCTCTTCCAACACAAAGACATTTTCTAGCAAGTCCCTAACCCTGCTGTGACACCAGTACTGCCACAAACCCAGTCATCACAGGAAACAATTTTAACACTGAACTAGAGTATGTTTTTCTACTGAAGCCACTGAAAGGGTAGAGTTTTCCTGATCAAGTAGGAGAAAGAAGTGACAGCTCTCAGCCAGAACTGTGAAGCAGCACAAGCCGAACACAACATCTGAAATTTCTAGTGCTTTTCATAACTCTTCCTAGGATACACCCTGCTGTGAAGAACACTGCATGTTTCACTTTCAATGAACTTTCAAAATCAAAAGTATTTAATCTGCTTCCTCTTCAAGAAGCCAATTGCTCTCCTATCACCAAAGTGATAGGAGAGCAATTGTCAGAAAAGCAGTGGCTAAGATTTCAGAGAATTCCACTTCACCAGACCAGAGTCAGCTGCAAAAGAAGCAACAGAGTCACAAAATTGTCTCCATAGCCTGTGGCAGCTACTGAAGTATTTTTGGCACAATTTAAGTAGAGCTCCACCACAGGACCTGGCAGGTAGACATACCTGCCTGTAGAAGCTGATCAAACATGTCCACAGACTCCTTCACCATTCTGAGATGGATGCGCTCCCTCAGAGCTTCCTCACTCACTCCTTCAGTCTGAGGGGTGAGGGTCTCAGGCATCAGGCACTAAAAGCAAACAATGGAAGTTGGTCACAAATTCAAACCTTCTCTATATATCCTTACTCTTCGCCCAATACACTGCTTGCAGCCTAACAGCAGTCCTTTTGGTGATGAAGGACCACACACATCCTCATCCCTCACTTTGTGCCAGGCAGCAACACCTAAAAACCACTACTTTTATCTCAAGGACCTGATATGATACTGAATTCCCAAAGAAAAATGTCCACTACAAAAACATAATGGAAATACAGTACTGCGTTCATACTGTCTGCAAAACAGTTTAAAAGTTTCAATCCCTTCATCTTAGTTTTGGACCAGTCCAACAGTAGATTTCAGTGACAAAGCACAAATACAATGAGAATAAAGAACAAAAAGCTTACTGGTACGTTGGGCTCTGCAAAAGTCTTGTCAAAATACTGAGGAAAGTTCTTTATGATGTATTTTGCAGCATTTCTGCCAGACTCCTTTGACAAGGAATACAGACGCTGCATAGAAATGAGACAGAACAAGATGGAGAAATACAAAAATTACAAGGCTGAGAATCAGAAGAAACATTTTATTTAACAGTGAATATTCTGATGGGATCAAATTAAACTCATGCATAATTTTCAACTTGCTAGAATCACAGGGACAACATTTCAGACAAACATTCTGGTATTCATGCCAGTATAAGAACCTCTATTCTTTAAATGCCATTGTATTCTACTTCCTTGTTACTTAGTCAAGGGACACAGTTCAGACTCTGAAATGCTGCACTACTACCTCAAGCTCAAAACCATCTCATTTTAGAGAGAAGAGAAAATTCTGAAAGCAATCTGATACCTCATTTTCTTCTGTAATCTAAACCAGGCTTCAGTTAGGTAGGAGTATTCACAGCCTAGACAAAGGCAGGAGGGAAGCTACCAAGGATGGGAAAGGAAATACCTACAGAATTAGCTGCATTTCTTGGGATCAGGAAAGGGTCATCCTGGAACATGTAATGTGCAGCAGTAGGATCCTGTAGAAAGAAGAGCCCAGCAATGAGAAGTTTATAGTTATGTGCACACAGCCACAACACACTGCCTCAGGGAATTTAAGGCATAAGGAATCCTTCCATCATAACCTTCAGTAGTGCATATTTTACAGAAGTTCCTCCTGTTCAAAAAGGCTTAGTCTGTTTGGAAATAGCTTAAAAAATATTGCCATTTTACACACACACACTTGCAGGCTAATATGGTGACAAAAGGGTCCTGCCTAAAATATATCAAGCAGGAAGTGCCCTCCAAAGTAGGACCCCAAATGTAACAGTCTTGGGAAGCTGATGGGACTTGGCAAGTTTTGATTCAACTCCCAGAATTCAAGTTAGATGGGATTTAATAACAGCATCACAGCATTTCCAGGTTTTGCCCAGCAAGAGCAGACACTCATTGCACTTTTTAAAGCCCTTCTGAACTGATTGGGAAGGACATTCTGGATTGGGAAGCTGAACTGGTGAAGGAACTTGCTCCCTATGTTAGTGAGGACTGAGAAAGCACTGCAGCTTTCTCAGGTAACTGCAGCTCTCTCTTAGCACACGAATGAGGCTTTAAGGACACAGCAAAACACCCAGAGCCAAAGTGAAATCCCTGATGTGAGAATCTCACCTCTCATTTATGGCCAAAGTAGAAATGAAAGGCCTCCTGAGCACAAGGGTGTTGCACAGAATGGACACCCTGACCCACCTCCATGGTCCACAGAACCACTCACCCTGTTGACAGTAGAGGCCAAGGTCTGGAGCACGGCGAGCTTATCCCTAAGCACAAAGGAGCTGGATTAATTCTCAGCTGCAGACTTTGAGTGTTGTGCATTACATTGTTTGGAGAACAAGCAAAGATTATCCTAACCCACAAGGATTTTCAGCGCCAGGAAATAATGTTTCTGCTGCACTAAGAAAACAGCACTTCTCACAAAGAAAGAGAAAATGCAAAAATGATCTCGGTTCTTAAACAATCCCAGGAAAAAAAAAAGATTTTGAGGAAAACCAGAAGAGCATCAGCAATTACTGAAGAGTAATAACCAGAAGAGTACAGCTATTACTCCTGCCCTTATAATACATTATCAAAGAAAGATCATAGGGAAGAGACACAAAAATAATTATGTGGAATGCTGCTCCTAGAGCATCTCCAAGGGATAAATATATTAAGTCACTCTAGAAGACATGTCTTTGCAAGAAGAAATAAACCTAACCAAAACCAAGTATCTTAGGACACCTGTGCCTGTGGAACCGTAAAACTTTGGTTGTTTCAAGCAAAGAAGGAAAGGCCAGTGAAAGTGTTTAGGTGAAGGTGGCCTTACTTCAGGTTTACATGCTGACACCATTTGACCATAAACTTAATTTTTGCTGTACAGTCATGCAATTCCATCTTAAGTGCTCCCAACAAAACAGGTTTTGTTCAGCTGTGTGGTTTCTAAGCATTTATTCAGTCAGTCATCAACAATCAAGTTTTATTTTGCTGAAGAAACACATTCACATGCAAACAGCCAAATGAACTTGGCTTTACAGATCTTTAGCAAATGTGATGTTTTACAAAGAAATAGAACCATGTTTAAAAATGCAGTTGTAGTAAGTGCTTTTAAAAGAAAAGTCAGGAACGCAGTGTGAATAATCTGCAGAGAGAGTAAGAATCAAGAATATTCACAGAGCTCCAAATCAGCAGGAGAATCCCTAGTGGGACACTACATCAAGGAATACAGGAACTTCAATTTTCTTTTTCAGTTTTGGTGGAGAGATTACATTTAGCTGTTAACACTGTTTTTTTTCCAAGTGAAAATTCCAAAAGTAAACACTCACCATGTTTTCCTTCGGGGGAGCACAATTTCTTCTTGAGTTACTGTGAGAAACAATATTAAAATGGTCATTAGAAACAAAGAGATGCCCAAAGAAAATTCTGACCCCATAAGTTGTAGCAAGGGGGGGGGGTCAATCCCACCTTGCTACAATCCCCAATCCTTGTCTCCCAAGTGATAAGACAAGTGCAAATGGCCTCAAGTTGCACCAGGTAGTTTGGACTGGGTATTAGGAAAAAATTCACTGAAAGGCTTGTCAAGCACTGGAACAGGGGAGTGGTGGAGTCACCATCCCTGGAGAGATTTAAGAATGTTGATGTGGCACTTAGGGACATGGTTTAGAGGTGCTTTGGCAGCACTGGGTTAAGAGCTGCACTCCACTAACTCAGAGGTCTTTTCCAATCCCAGCAATTCTATATTCTACAAGAACTGATGAGTTAAGCTGATCCAGCTGAAAGTACTAAAATAAGGATTTTAAAACCACAGTCTAACATAGGCTGATGGAGCTCCACAACTCAGTTCATGTTCTTGGAGCATGGAGCTGATTGGTGATGAGGTAAGGAAGCAAGTTAGTCCAGACAACTTATGCACAATGAAGACAGGGAGAGAGAAAATCCAAGGAGAGCAAAGACGGTGTTTACATCATCTTTATCTCCTGATACACTGTGTTGTCTGGAGATTAAAAAAACACATGCAAGGAACCAGTAATAAAGCCATCCTACCTTGTGAATTGTCCACAGTCTTCCCCAGAGCAGGACTACTTGAAGAGCTCCTATAAACAACCAGGGGTTTGAATTTATGGCTGTCACAGCAATACAGCAAAAGCAGAATAATGAAATTCTATACGACAGGTTAGAATTAACTGAAACATTAGAGGGAACTGAGTGCATTAGAGTAACTGGCAATGTTGCCCTATTATTAACTCCAAATTATTACCATAACACTTATATTTGGTGCTTCTCTTAAGGCCCTCATTTCAAGAGAAAAGAATTTGCATGTGAAAAATTTTACTACAAAAAAAACCACCTGTGAATACTTAATATTGGGATATAATAATATTACAGTAATTTTCACAAACTAGTGCATCTTAGAAAGAAAATCACAAATATAAATCAGAAAAGACTCCTTATGGTTTAGAGACAGGATCATTCTGAAAACAGCATTAAAAAAAAAACAACAAATAACTTTAGACATGAGTAGTATTCACAGAAGGAGAAAACCCAGAGTAATGATGCAAGTGAATCATTCTTGGTGAGTTGCAGATGTCCACATGTCTCTACAGAAGTGCAGAAGCTCCTCACAAAACCAGAGCTGCAGCACACAAATGGACTCACTTTGCTGAGTACCACAAAGCAGCTGCTTTGTGCTCACTGCTTCAAGTCTTGCTCACCACTGTTCACATTTTACTGCTTTAAATACAAACTAAGGCTTATGGTAAAATGCTTGTACTCCTTTTGCTCATGAAGCAACCTGACAGTAAAGCTCTACTGCAACCCTGGCCTTCAGTGCCTCCACACTGACCTTGACCCTGAGGGAGAGGCTGTTCAGGTGCAGTCACAGCTCTGTGCTTTACCGTGGCACTGCACAATTCCAGCTGCAGCAGGGACGTCTCAGAAACTGATTAAGTATGATTTTGCCACCCCAAAAATGAGTAACGATTACCTAGTGAAGTGGGACCTTTTCATGTGACACAGCCTCTAAATAAAACCATGGCATACAGTCATGGAGTGTTAAGGGACCTTTAAGATCTTGTTCCCCCTCTGCTAGGTATGGACACCTTCCACAGACCGGGCTGCTCCAAGCTCTATCCAATCTGCCCTCGAACACTGACAGGGATGGGGCATCCACAACTTCGCTGAGCAATCTGTGACAGTGCCTCAGCACTCCTACAATAAAAAATTTCTTTCCAATATCTAATCTTAACTTCTCCTATTTCGATCTGGACTCATTATTCATTGTTACTCGTATCACTACAATTCCTGACCAAAAGTTCCTCCTTGGCTTCTTGGAAGGCCCCCTTCAGATACCGGAACACAGTTTTGGAGTCTATACGCAAACTTCCCTTGGCCAGGCTCAACAGCCCCAGTTTCCTCATCCTCCGTAACGAAGTGCTCATCCGCTTTTCGTGAGACTCGGCTCTAGGAATCGCTTAGACGCCCTAACTCTCTCCCAGGGAAGCTCCGAGCCGCCTCACACCAGGGAAGATCCCGGGAAAGGCGATCAAAAGCCGATAAAAACCCCACAAAAGGCGCTCCCTCCCGCCACGCCGCCCCGACCACGCCGAGCCACCGCGCACTGCGCCTGCGCAACCCTTCCCGCCTCACTCCACACACACCCAGCACCGCCCGTTCGTCGATTCCTCCCCGGTGCCGTCTCCGCCACCCGTCCCTTCCCTCCCGGCAGCCCCTCACCGGTAGCTCTCCCGCCCGCCCGGGAGGCGGCACCGCCGGCCCAGCCACAGCGCCCGCTGCCAGCAGCCGCCCCCAACTCGCCGCGCCGCCATGGCCCCCGCGCTGGCCTCTGGGAAGGCGGGCGGCACCACTCCGCCAGCGGGTGGACGCCGATACGGCCCCTCCGCGGCGGTGGTACCGTCCGGCCCCGCCTCCCCCGCCGTCCGGACCGCGTGGTGCTGCCCGTGGCGCGGCGCTTCCAGCGGGAGAGCGGGAGCCGCTGTCGGCCGGGAAAGAGTTGCTCGTTCGCCATGAGGCCGCCCAAAGTGGTGCCGTGGCGGCGGCTGGTTGGGGTGTCCTTCGGGATGTACACGGCCGAGGAGATCAGGTGAGGCTCCATGTGCGCGCTTCCCGAGATGTGCTGGTGCTGCTGGGCACTACGAGTCCCAGCGTGCCCCGCGGCAGGGCGCCAGAGGGTTGCGGCGGGCTATGGCGCGCGGCATGCTGGGACATGTAGTCTGGCTGGGCCGTGGCCCAGCCGCCGGGATGGCAGCAGCCGAATTTTATACAAAATCTCGCACCGTTCGAGGGGACACACTGACAAAATTATGTGATTTCTTAGTAGAGTAGCTAGTAATGTAAAAGAAATATGACCTGCTATATTAATGATTTTGCTCATTGTATCATGAAATCAGTGATACACAAGTTCCATTGCATTCGCAAGGTGCTCTCAGAAAGATAGTTTAATCAATTGAGAAGATCACACGACTACTAAACGCCCATGCTAGTTGTACCATTCAAGTGCATGTCATATTCCTGTTTCCTGCTGCTGATTTTCACTCTTTCCTTTGACCTCCAGGAAGCTGAGTGTGAAGCCCATAACCAACCCTCAGTACCTGGACAATGTGGGCAATCCTGCTGTGAACGGGCTCTACGACCTGGCCCTGGGGCCCCCGGACTCCCGGGAAGTGTGTGCCACCTGCATGCAGAACTTCAGCAACTGCCCCGGACACTTTGGCCACATAGAGCTGCCTCTGCCCGTCTACAACCCCCTGTTCTTCGATGTATGTATTATATATGTACTGAATTATTGCTGGGGAAAGGGCTGGTGGTGCCCCAGCTGTCATGTGTCCAGTTCTGGTCCCTCAGTTTAGGGAGGATGTTGAGATACTTGAGCGTGTCCAGGGGAGGGCAGCAAGGCTGATGAGGGGCTGGGAACACAAACCCTGTGAGGAACATTTGAAGGAGCTGGGGCTGTTTAGCCTGGAGAAAAGGAGGCTTAGAGGTGACCTTGTTGCTCTCTACACCTTCCTGAAGGGAGATTGTAGACAGGTGGGGGTGGTCTCTTCTACCGGGCAGCACTGACAGAACAAGAGGGCACAGCCTCCAGCTACATCAGGGAAGGTAGAGGTTGGATATTAGGAAAACATTTTTCACCAAAAGAATAATAAAGTACTGGAATGCTCTTCCCAGGGAGGTGGTAGAATCACCATCTCTGGATGTGTTTAAAAAAAGACTGGCCATGGCACTTGGTGCTATAGTCTGGTTGAGGTGTGAGGGCACAGGTTGGACTTGATGATCATAGAGGTCTCTTCCAACCTCATTACTCTGTGATTCTGTGTGGTTGCAGTCCTTGGAAACAGTAAAGGTGCCAAGACCTGCTTTCTCTTTTAAGTGTAATAACAGCAGATGTAGTAGAAGAGCTTTGTTGTGTCACAACAGTTCAATACAAATAGGCCTTTTGAAAAGTATGCACTTTGTTGTAACTGTTGTTTTACTCAATGTTGACAGGCAGGTGAGGGGGGATATTCATCCTGAAGTGACTGACTGCAGGATGTCGTGCTTTAATTAAATTAATAGCACAGTAAAAAATATAATTTCCTTTAAACAATTATTTCACATGAACAGCTGTCTACTTTTCCAGTTTTTAACAAACCTGATCTGGGATGAATCTTCCTCCTGAGGTGCTGATCCCACCATTTGCAGTAGCTGCCTTTTGCACAGGCTACTAATTGAGAGTCAAAACCTCACTTTCGAGTGACCAAAGTTAGATGAAGTAACCACTTTTAGCCTTGTTTCAGCTTTGAGTCAAATAACTGTATTGACCAAGGATTAAAATCCTGCTGCAGTAATTCCCAGCCTTCAGACCACAGGGGCAGTGAGAGAACTGTGTTAAATAATAACACAGAGCTGTGTTAAATAAAAAAACTCACTGATAATTTCCCAGACCTCGAGGAAAACGTGATTGTGTGAAGGATCTTGTAGGATTGAGACCAGGATATTTCATTTTACAGTGTGGGGGCTTGGGTTCCACATTTTCCTCTGTGGGGTGAGCAGGCAGGTGCTGTGTAAGAGCAGCCTGTGTCCCAGAGCTGCTGTAGATACCACAGGTGTTTCATGTGTCTGTCCTGTAGCCTGTGGCCACATCTCCCTTCACAGAGAGCAGCAGGCACAACTCTCTCCCAGGATCTTTCCTGGGGAAGACAGTGAGAAGCTCAGAGAAGAGAAAACAATTCTTCTCTCTGCTTACTGCTCCTGTTTTGCACATGTGGAATGTGTTATGGAGATTGTTCACCCAAAGGGATTTGTTCATTGGACAGTGGTGAAGGTTGTTTTGATTCCTTGGCCAGTTGGGTCAAAGCTGTGTCCTGTCTGTCTCAGACAGTGACAGGTTTTTCTTTAGTCTTCTTTAGTGTAGTGTCTCTTTAGTATGTAATTTAGTATAGTATTAGTGTAATATGGTATAGCTTAATAAATCAATTGTTCAGCCTTATGAATGATGGAGTCAATGCACATTATTCCCTACCTTGGGGTCACCCTGCATTAATAGTAGACAGCCTGCAGAGAGTTTATCTACAGATCATGCCTTGCACATGAGTTTCGTTGAAATAATTTTTTTTTCAAGCAAATTCTTTATGATTAAAATTAACCATTAATCTAATTTCCCCATTATAGTACTATGGTATTTTTGGGATCCCCTGTCGTGGGGAGGAAAGATCAATCTGACTCCATGTTCTTAGAAGGCTAATATATTTTTATAGTATAGTATAGTATAGTATAGTATAGTATAGTATAGTATAGTATAGTATAGTAAATAATAGAGAAAGGATACTTACAAAAGGTTTAACAAGATGCTAATGAAAAACTCATGATCCTCTCCTCAGTCTGACCCAGCCTGACCATGATTGGTCATTAAGTTAACACAATTCACATGAAACCAATCAGACATCCACCTGTTGGATAGACAATCTCCAAACCACATCCCAAAGCAGCAAAACACAACAGGAGCACATGAGATATTATTGTTTTCCTTTTTCTCTGAGGCTTCTCTGTTTCCCAGGAGGAGAAATCCTGGCAGAGGGATTTTTCGGAAGATATGATGGTGACATAGAAGCACTCTCTTTAAATCCAAACAATTGCATTTACTTGCTTACTGTGCAAGCTAGTACATCTGCCAGGATAACCTTTCCTTCCCCTTTCCTTTGCAGAAACTGTACCTTTTGATCCGAGGGTCCTGTTTGAATTGCCACATGCTGACATGTCCCCGAGCCGTGGTTCACCTGCTGCTGAGCCAGCTGAAGGTGCTGCAGAAAGGGCTGCTCCATGCTGTCCATGACCTCGAAATCATTCTGAACAAGGCAAGTACTGTGTGATGCTCCATCCCTTTTGGACTTGGTGGTCTCACAGCTATAAAACTCTCTGCCAATTTCTCTTCTTGTGTTCCTTGTAGTTTGTAGAGCAGTGTGCAGATGCAACGGGCTCAGAAATTGAGGAGGAGTTGAATCGCCATGTGCAGGAAATGTTACAAAGCTCCCAAACAAGAGATAGGTGCTCAAATGTAAGTACAGGCAGTGCTTCTCCTGAGATCTTGGGCTTTATCCTCTTAAAGAGTGATGTGCAGAACATGCAGGTGTAGGATTTGTGTAGGTGCTGAATTTTGAAATTGAGGAAGAGTTGAATTGCCACATACAGGAAATGTTACAAAGCTCCCAAATGTAAGTACAGGCAGTGCTTCTCCTGAGATCCTGGGCTTTATCCTCTTAAAGAGTGATGTGCAGAACAAAGCCTGTCTTTGTAGGTGCTGGGTTTTGTCCAGTTCTGAACTGTGTTATGTTTAGAGGGCTTTTTGAGGGAAATGTCTGAAATTAAACTTTAAAAGGATTTTATTTCCCATTAGTGTAACTGTTGAATTTCTGGAAAACAGGGAAATGTCTGTGTAGGGACATGTTCTGATGGTGTAAATGCCATATTAAAATCTGATACTGCTGTTAGTACACCACCTACAGATGTTGATACTTCTCTGTCTGATGCTCTGACTGTTTTGAGCTGCAGAGCACATTTTGAGAACTCATGCATCCAGCAAACTTGCAGAATTAATTACACTGCCATTTTTAGGAAGACTTGTGTAATTGAGTTCTAATTTCCTTTTAAATGTAGTTTAATGTGCATGGTTAGTAAAGGTGAGTGAAGAAGATACTTATAATCTTAGATCATTCAGCAGATTTGTTTACAAGCCAGTTTTAATTCCTTGATCACTTGTTTTAAAACTAAGCTTAAGCACTTTGTAAACCATACATTCATGGGCTTTCAAAAGAAGTGGGTTTTGTCATTTTTATACTTAAATGAGAAGAAAAGCTTTAAATTCCAGTACTGACTTGAAAATGAAAGACTTTATGGAATAAATTGAAAAAGGAGCACAGAGAGCACTGAGGGATGTATGCCTCCAGCAGATGGGAAGATGATGAAAGAGCACTACAGAACAAGGCATGAATTAATGAGTACATGGATGTGTGTGCATTGATACTAATAATGTTCATGTTGTAATGTTAACTGTGTAATGTTTAGTGAATTCTTCACATAACATGTTTTAATTTATTTTTATTATATTCATTATTTTTAAGTTTTGGGGTTTTTTTTCCTTTAACAGGTCAAAAATGTTTGTGAGTGTAGAAATAAACTGATATCACAGTTCTGGAAAGCACACATGGCTTCAAAGAAATGCCCAAACTGCAAGTAAGTTTAACTACATGAGGAAGCTGGTTTCTGGCACAGTTAAATGCTGTGTTTATATTAACCTTTAACTGCCTGTCCTGTTTGGGTTTTTTTCCCTTTAAGGTCCAGGAGATCACTGGTGCGAAAGGAGCACAACAGCAAGCTGACAGTCACCTATCCTTCTTCAGTGTACCATAAGTTAGGAGAGGAAGGCATTCTGGATGAAACAGCAGGTGAAATATTTGTCTCCTACTCAAATATGTTGGCACTTTTTCCCTGCATTTAAGGGGCACAGATTCTTAGCAGTGACTGTGCACTTGGAACTCGTGCACAGTATAAAAAATACTGATTATATTTTATAAAAAATACTGATTATAACTAAACCAGTAAGCTTGGGAGTCAGAGAGAGCCCAGTTCCATTAAATTTCTGCTTGAGAGCCTCTTGTTCTTTTGCAGCTTCAAGTGTCTCTATATCAGGAAAAGAAGTACAACAGCATAATCTTTGTCAACTTTAGGGTGGTTTTGGGGCACTTAATTTTTGGCAGGTAGTTGATTTTCTGCTGGATTTTTTAAACAGAGCAACTGCAGGTAAAATTAGGAGGAAGATGACCAACTTCAGAAAGAAAATCACATAATCCTAACTCTTGTGAGTGAATTTCCTCTTAAAGAGTAAAAGACAAGAAAGAAAGTAGGTGGCACTTTCCGGGATTAATTAACCTATTGTTTGAACCAAATCTCCTTTTAAGTCTCCTTTTTCTTCTCATATCCTTGATCCTTTACACAATGAAACAGAATTGAAGCAGACATTTACGTGTGTTATTTAGCCCTTAGGAAAGGCTTCCATAGAGAGTTTATTTTGTTTGCTACTCTTTGATTTAAATATCAGATTAAATCTCTGGAGCTGTGGCTGAAGAAGCAAAATGGGAAGTATTCTATGTTCTGAACTGAGATGGATGACACAGTTAGGTACATTGTGCATAGCCTGTGCATGGTTAACTCCCAAAAGGGAGCACCTTTAACCTTGGCATTGATGCATTTCTGTTTGAGGGATGGAAAGGTTTTCTAGGTGAATGGAGAATTGAACTTCAAGTGTGCAAAAGTCTGCATTTCTGGACCTAAGCCAGGAGAAGAATAATTGGAAAGTTTCTGAGGTTGTGAGAGAATTGCCTTTCTTCGAGTTGTGGAAATTGAGAGCTAAAATCTCTGGCTTTGTTTTGAAAATAATTCATCTTTTTGCTTTTTAGTAGCAAAACCATGTGTTTTCCTTCCTCTCCAAAGCAGAGGTAGCCCAGACTCTCACCTATAATAGGGATGGTGCTTTTGTCTCCTTCAGTTGAGTATTTCATGGGAACCTTGATACCTCCCTGATAGTACCTGAACCCCACTGAAAGCTTCCCCAGCTGTGGGCTGAGACTTGATTTGTGTTTTGGTTAGGGGTGAGATCATTTGAAGAAAGGTTCCAGCTCACTATAACTCAAAAAAGCATAAACTTTAGATGTTAGAGTGGAGTTTTATTTCTGTTACTTATATTCATATCCACTAGTCACAGAGATGGTTTCATTTTTACTTAATTTCATATTCCCAAAGCAAACATTGAAATGATCATTTTGATGTAGATGTCAGCCAGTATGTTTTGTATGTATATTTTGTATTTCCATTCCTTTTCTGAGCTGGAAGCACCACTGTAAGAAAAAAAAACCAAAAAGACAACAACAAAACCTTTCAGAGTAATGTCTTGATTTTTTTTTTTTTAAAATAAATATTTTATTTTAATTTTATTTTTTACTTTTCAGGTATTGATGAAAGCCAGTTAGGGAAGAGAGGATACCTGACACCAATGACTGCCAAGGAATACATCCTGGCTCTGTGGAAGAATGAAGGTAATGGTTGTGAAGAGCAGCGTGACTTTATTTTCTGTACCACTTACTGGACAAATCTGCAAATCCTCCAGTATGAACTCCTTGTCAAATATTTGCCTTTTGCCTTAGAGGCTTCTGGCTCCTTTGTGACAGGAGGACTGGCAGCCAGTGAATGCAGAGACCTGGATTCAAATAACACTTTGATCATTTATTCTCAAATTGTGGCTCCCCACAAATCACAACAGTTGTTTGCAGAGACTGTGAATTTCCTGTGGTGCTGCACCCCACAGGAAGTGGGGTTAAAGACTGAGAATGGATTTATCAGCCTCTTCTTTGGGTTGCCTGTACTGAATCTGTCTGCACTTGCCAGGAGAAACCAAAGCAGTTTTGTGCATCAGTCAGTTGCTGGAACCTTTCTTCCTCTAGTTTTGCTTTCTCCATTTGCTATAATCTATATTTCTGTCCAAAGTTGTTTCTAAAATAACACATATGTGACAAAAACAAAGAGTGGCACTTCTTTCTGAACTGTGTTTGAATGTTTTTATTTTAAACAGGCTCAATAGTGTTAACTTAGCATATCTTTTGACTTGCTTCACCAAGTGCATCTTGGGGTTTGGATTTCCAAACAATAACAATGAGAGTGAGTTTATATTTCTTTTGTATCCTTTTAGGTTTCTTTCTGCGTTATCTCTTCCCTGGAATGGATCCCCATGAGAGTTCAGAATTCAGTCCAGACATGTTTTTTCTAGACCTGCTTGTGGTTCCACCTTCAAGGTAAAATTTATCCCCCCAAAATCTTGTAGAAATCACAGGGTTTTGTGCATCCTTTGCAGGAGTTGGAGATCCAATCTCCTGTTGTACAGATACTGGTCTGCTTAAGTGTCAGTGGAGTGTTTAAATAATAAAAATCACACTAGTAATTGATAAGTTCTGTTGTCACTTCAAGTGAGTTTGTTAGAAGACTGAAATAGTAATTATGGAAAAAATATATTTTAGTATTAGTATTTTAAATTATTATAGAATATTATAACTGCATGGTACTGATAGAATTTCTTGTTAATGATCATTCATCTTTTATGACTGTCCCTGTAGAATATATGAATTTTTAAATGCCCACTGTTAGCCTGGATTATTTTCCATGCACTGAAGATTTAGCTTAGGATGTTTGAGGTTTATCCTGCTGCTTTTGAGTGGCTTTAATCCTCTGAAGTGATTTTGATTTTCTGTAGGTACCGTCCTGTGAATCGCCTCGGAGATCGCTTGTTCACAAATGGGCAGACTGTGAACTTGCAGGCTGTGATGAAGGATGCCCAACTGATAAGGAAGCTCTTGGTTTTCATGGCCAAAGAACAGTGTCAGCCAATAAAGATCACAGAAGAAATTCAAACAGTAAGAGTTGCTGGTTGTCTTATTCTTTGCTTTTTTTGGATGGGTGGGTTGAGTTCAGGAAGGCTCCTGTTTAAGCTGTTCCTGTAACAGTTTTTGCCTCTTGGAATATCTGCTGATGGAGATGGTCCATACCTTGTTTGGTTTTTTCCCTCTGCTCTTTTCTACCTGGTGCAGAGGGAAAAAATATTTTGCTCAGATTCTCTTAGCCATGGATTTTTGTATGTGAGACATAACGGGCTCTTGTTTCTAGAGAATTAAATATGTATAGGACAAACAGTTCACTGTTAAACTTTGCCAGCATCTCAACACATGAAAAGAGGGGGAAAAAGACACTTCAGCTTCTAAGCCTAGTGGAGCCAATTGTGATTGTGTTTATTTTTTGACAGCTGATGTCTTAAGTAGGATGCAAAACTTCACAAATAATTTAGTTAGTAACAATATTTTTCTGCTTCTGACAGTTCACATGGTTGTATCATGTAAATAATAGTGTATGTCAGCTTGCCTCATTCCTTATTTGTTCATCAGTTGTATCATTGAGGGGTCTTTGACACTGGGCTCAGTTTCAGGGGAACTTGATTTACATCTGCAGTGTAAAGCATTTTGGAACCACTGTTAGTTACTCACAATGCAGCCACTAGATGGAGATCTGTTCTTAAAACATTTGACAGGAGGTCAATGAGTTTTGGATGTGACTGGTTTAGTGGCTTTTAGACTGAAAACAAAGAGATGTAAGTGATAAAAACTCATGGATTTACATTATTTTTATCTAAGAGTAGGATTTTCTAGTTACAGTGATTCCTAACATGGACTGACTACCAGTGCAAAATAATGGTGACTGTTTCTTTTGCTATATTTAATACTTAATTAATACTATAACCTCAACTTAGTAAATAGAAGATATTTTTTGTTATGTCCAAGTTTCTAATTTCTGTTTTTGCAGGAGACAGGAGAGGATGCTGAACCTCTGGACCGTTCTGTGCTGACAACAATTCCAGGACAGAGCATTGCAGATAAGCTGTACAACACCTGGATACGTCTCCAGAGCCATGTCAACATTGTGTTTGATAGTGACATGGACAAGCTGATAACAGAAAAATACCCTGGTATTCGTCAGGTGGGTAGCAGCTAGAGTCTTAATTAAAAAAGAGAAGCTGATGGAGTAAGAAAAATGAACTATTTGTGGTTAGTATATGGGCATTTTCATGCCACTCATCATTGCAAGAATCCATCTGGTTTTCCATACTTGTCGCAATAAGACATGAAATGAATGACACACACAAGCTGGGATGCCAAAGGTGAAAGAGGGCAGTTTATTTCCAAACTCCAATATTTATAGACTTTCAAAAGTAACCATGGATTGGAGGATGAAACTGCCACCTCTCCAGCCACACTGGTCAAAACCAACAGTCCATCAATTCTCTCCTCCTCCAGAAAGGAATATAAAACAATCATTATTTACATGAAAAGTGTGTGAGAAACTCCATTACAAAAATGTAAACATCAGAAGGCTTAGAAGAACTTAGAAGAGCAGGCTGGCACATACTTGCAGGTTTTAATTGTCATCTTCTGTTTCCCAAGCTGTTGGAGAAGAAGGAAGGGCTGTTCCGCAAGCACATGATGGGGAAGCGCGTGGATTTCGCTGCTCGGTCCGTCATTTGCCCCGACATGTACATTGGGACCAACGAGATTGGCATCCCCATGGTGAGCATGAATAAAGGACTGTGTCCTCCTGTGTCCTGGGCTGCACTGCTGGCAATTTGGTAGCAGTTTAAAATCTTGAGGGTTTCTGACTCATCTGAACTGTTTCCTGCCCAGTGTTAATAAGGGAGAACATTGAAGAGCAGGAAATTCTTACTGTTACAAAATGAGAACAGCACATCTGAGAAAGGGGAGTTAAAAAAAAATAAGAAAAAGCTGTACTTGCTTTGTGGGATTAGGAATTGGTGCAAACTTTGGAAATAGATCCTGTTCCTCCTATGGTCTTTGTACAAGGTATTTTTGAGGCATTGCAGTGCTGGGGTCCCTGTTGTTGGTTTCTCTGGGTCTGGATTTTAGGCACTTGAGACAGTAGTTTCATGTTCAGACTCAGGTGTTTATTATTTTATCAGTGAAACAGTCTCACTGCTGTGAGTTCTGCAGCCTTTCATTAGAAGGCACAAAATGGCCAACAATCTCTGGTTACAAGGTATTTTAAGACTAAACTGTCCAATTAAGAACTGACACCTGGATTATTTTCCTTTTAATAACTGATCCCTGGAAGCCCACAATGCAGACTTTTCTGTCCAATTACAAAACGTCACCTAAACCTATGAAGAAGAAACCCAGGATGACACCCTGTGCCCTCCATCTTGCTTCCATCCACAACATACTAAAAATCCCAAAACCTAAATTTCTCACCAAGTGATACACCTACACTGCTCTCTAGAATGCTGTAGGTTTCCACACAGTAGTCTTAAGAGGAGGCTGTGTTAATGTCACCAGCTTCAACAATCCTTAAGGATTTTTAGCTACACAGAGATGACACCAAGCCTGAATTTGAGTTTTCCATTATCTCATCTTTGCAGAAAAGAGTGAACCTGATGATAATGTGCTTTTTCTCTGTATTTGTTGGCTTATTTGCAGAATCTAAATTCCTGATTGCTTTCTGAAATTGCTAATTGAGTTTTATACCACAGTAGAAAATTGTAAAAGGGACATTGTTTCTATTCTTATGGTAGAGGATTTTAAAACAGAAATGTATTTATTTGGCACTAGAGTAGACTGAGGAGGAGATGCATCCAAGAGCTTAAAGTAATTCTTTCATTATGCTACTTAATTTTTGATACTGTTTTATCAGTGGCTTTTAGAGTTTTAAGCCAAAATTGAACAACATGTTATTTCTCTCCTCTTCTCCTTCCTGTCTAGGTATTTGCCACCAAACTGACCTACCCTCAGCCAGTCACTCCCTGGAATGTCAAAGAGCTGAGGCAGGCTGTCATCAATGGCCCCAAGGTGCACCCTGGGGCCTCCATGGTCATCAACGAGGACGGGTCTCGCACGGTGCTGAGCGCCACCAGCCTGACCCAGCGCGAGGCCATCGCCAAGCAGCTCCTTACCCCCTCCTCAGGGGCACCCCAGACAGGCCTGAAGATTGTGAGTATGGTCAGAGCCCTCCTCCATCTCTGGTTCACGGGGTAGGAATAAAAACATGGTACTTCTTCAAATTCTAAACCCCATTTTTCCTTCCTTTACTTTCTTCTAATACACAGTGTGTGGCATTCATCGTGCCAAGATGCTGAGTATTCTCAGTGGTGGCTTTGGCAGTGCTGGCTTAGTTGGGCTCCATGATCTTAGAGGTCTTTTCCAACCTAATTGATTCTATGTCAGTTGTTTTTCCTCTGTGCTACAGTTTAATCAACCTTTGAAACTTAACTGTTTTTCCTTCCCTTGCAAGAGTTGGAAAAGCCCTATTTAGCTGCTAGGGCAAAACTTTTGGTGTTTAATAGGGTTTTCACATTGTTGTGTATTACCTTGTCTCTCATAAAGGCTTAGCAGAGATTTGAAATTTAAGTCTGAGTATTTCTGTGATGTCAGTTCTTTCAGAACCTGTCACAGAGTTAAACATAACAGTGTTTAGATTGTACAAGCAACTTACCATACTCTTCTTGGTAATCACTTAAGTGGGTATATGGATGTTACTAAAAGAAAAATTAAAATGAGACTGTTCTGAGAGACTCTGTTCTAGATAAGGATCTATTGTGTTGTACTCAAAGTTGAAATTAAGAGATTCCTGGCCTCTGCTTCAGCTACTGGGTCAAATTACTACCTTAGTCTAGGGTGTCCAGGGCTGGGTATATTGTGGGAGGTATCAGTTTAGCCCAGTGGGATTTGGATGAAGAGCTGATTGTTTTGATCACTGTGGTTTGGAGGAGTATTTGGGGAATAGTTGTTTGGTGGAGAGCCAAGGGTGTTCAGGGGCAAACCATCTTGATTCTCTCTGAGTTTTACACAGAGCACAAATACCAGAAAGATGTTTTGGAGGACACAGTCTCAAGCTACGTCAGGGAAGGTACAGGTTGGATATTAGGAAAATATATTTTACCAAAAGAATAATAAAGTACTGGAATGCTCTTCCCATGGAGGTGGTAGAATCACAATCTCTGGATGTGTTTAAAAAAAGACTGGCCATGGTGCTATAGTCTGGTTGAGGTGTGAGGTTGGACTCGATGATCTTAGAGGTCTCTTCCACCCTCATTATTCTGTGATTCTGTGGATCTGTGTGTGTGTTTAAAGATCAACCAGTCCTTTTTAGGCACTTGTGGCAGCCCCCAATCTCTGTGGCAGGTGTGTCGGCACATCAGGAACGGGGATGTGCTGCTGCTGAACCGGCAGCCCACGCTGCACAGACCCTCCATCCAGGCTCACCGCGCCCGCATCCTGCCCGGCGAGAAGGTGCTGAGGCTGCACTACGCCAACTGCAAGGCTTACAATGCTGACTTCGATGGGGACGAAATGAATGCCCACTTCCCACAGAGTGAGCTGGGCAGAGCAGAGGCCTACACCTTAGCCATCACTGACAAACAGTACCTGGTGCCAAAGGCAAGTAGAACCGCCAGATAAATTTATTTCTAGATGCAATCGCTTTCGTTTATTTTGTCTAATGATAAATAGGATAATTTTTTAAAGTCTGTTTACTTACTTCTGAGGTTTATTTCTGTGTTCTGTTCCTCTAAAGAAGACCCAGCACATCCAGACAATCTTGTTCCTTTGAGTGGCAGTGTCCAGAAGAGATTCAGTAGAGAGTTGTGCTGTAATGAGTTCTTTACAAATTACTTAAGTGCTTTTATCCAGAGGGAATAATTTTGGGAGCTGGAGGCACACAACGTATTAATCCCACCACCACCTTTTTCTTGTTCCCTCTTTAGGATGGGAAGCCACTTCCTGGCTTGATCCAGGACCACATGATTTCTGGAGTCAGCATGACACTGCGGGGCTGCTTTTTCACCAGAGAGCAGTACATGGAGCTGGTGTACCGAGGGCTGACAGACAAAAAGGGAAGAATTAAAATCTTTCCTCCAGCCATCATGAAGCCACAGCGATTATGGACAGGAAAGCAGGTAGTTTATCATTTACTGGGTTAAAGAATGCTGGTGGTTCTAAAGTAAGCAGAATGCTAATAGTAAACCAGTGCTGTTAAGGGTGTTTGGAAAGCCAGATCCCATTAACACCATGTAGGTTTTGGTGTGTGTTTCTGAGCTGTAAAAGCCAACAGAGAGCTTTTTTTAATTTTTTTTTTTTTAATATCTAAGTATTGGAAAAATCTTTGCTGCTTTATATTTCTGAATAATCATGTGTCTCAACTCACTGATCCTTCAGAGGGTAGAGTAGCAGAAGAATATTTCTGCCCTATGAGATTTCCAAGCTTTCAAAACTTTGCTGTCAGTGGAAAGGATACATGCAGGGACATTGCTTTACTCATTCATGCCAGATTTTTTAATGTTGACAAGTGATTATGCAAAAAGAAAAATAATTCCTGCCCCTCATCCTGCTTCTTTATAGGTTGTTTCCACATTGTTAATAAACATCATTCCAGACAACCATGCTTCACTGAACTTGACTGGGAAAGCAAAAATTGGTGGGAGAGCCTGGGTAAAGGCACCTGCAAAAGGATGTCTGAATCTTGATTCAATGTGTGAATCTCAGGTATGCAGCAGCTCTGGGGGTTGGGCTGGGCTGTGTTCTATTAAAATTGTATGTACAGTAAAGGAATGGGAAGGGAACAAGGCAGATGACAAAGTTAGAAGCAGATATTTGGCAACAGTTGCTGCCAGAAGTGGCTGATTGAGGGATAGGCCTGGGAGTCAGAAAAATTCTCTGTGGTCCTGACTTAGGTAGATTCCATCTGGTTTTGTTAGACCATGGGTCTTCATTGTCAGACTTTATAGAAAAATGCAGGTGGTGATAGAGGTTTCATTTCTGCTATAAATTCTGAAAGTACAGATCATTTGACCACATTTAGCCATTCACCAACATGTAAGCTTTTTAAACTTAAACCAGTTTTCACATAGATTACACAGAAAAACCTGTCGAGGTCATAGTACAATTAAAATTTCTGTTTCCCTGATTCAAAGCTGTGTTTTATTTTCCAGGTTATTATCAGAGATGGGGAATTACTGTGTGGAGTCCTGGACAAAGCTCACTTTGGCAGCTCTGCCTATGGGCTGGTCCACTGCTGCTATGAGATCTATGGGGGTGAAACCAGTGGGAAAGTGCTGACGTGTCTGGGGCGCCTCTTCACTGCTTACCTGCAGCTCTACAGGGGGTTCACCATGGGTGAGTGCCTGCAGCAGTACCTGCAGCACCTCCTGAGGTCTAAACCACCCATGGTTGGGCATAATACATGCTAATTCTGTGAGTTAAATTCTCTAAGACTGCCCTTGAATGGGATTTTTTTGATCACACTGCTAAGGCTGCCAGCCTTTTTTTAGATCTTGTTTTGTGGTTTGTTTTTTTTTTTTTTTTGTTGGTGCATACCTGGCCTTCTAAGCATAAAGAGAACATAAAGAATTTTTGAGTATATCCAACAGTTTCTCTTTGCTGTCCTGCCTAGCCAAAGTGTGCACCGTTAAATATGTCCTGTGTTGAAATTTTGTTTAGATCAAACAAAATTCTGCTTCTCTGTAAAGTAATTATTGCTTAGAAAGCAAAACATCTGACAAAACAAGATGAAAGAACTTTAAGGGCTCGGTGATCAAGCCTTGCACATCACATTTTACTATAAAACTTTTGGTAAATGAGTTTGAAAAGCTTTCATTAGAGGTTTTCAAATTCATACTAGAATTATGGAGCAGTCAGCAGTAGTGAGGAACCAACAGACTGCTGTGAGTCAGGGAAAAGGGAGGGCATCTTTTGGAGTGAGGAAGGTGACTGATTACCTCACAGGACTGCTGAGAGCCAGGGTGCTGAAGCTAGATAGGAAAAGATAACAAGCCTGGGACCACTGGGCAGTTAAAGCATCAGAAGAGAAGTGAGACTGGAGCAGGAGTTTGGGATTTGGTGTTTTGGCACAGCCATTTTAGTGACTATTTTAGTGTCTGTGGCAGGACTGCTCACAAACAGCTCACAGGAGTTCAGGTTCCAGTGTTTAATCTGTTCCCTGGTCCTGTCATCTTAAGGATCTGTATTTTTAATTTATCTTTTTTTTAAAAAAGCTAAGAAATGCCAGATTGTGAAAAGTTTAACTAATAGGAAGTTTGATGTGCGTGGAAGGAAAAAAGCAGTTTGATGTAACTGGTCCATAAAGCATTAGTTTTAGATTTTTTAGACACTCTTGAAGTTAAGACTCCTTAAATTAGAGAGCTGATTTTGCACTCTTACTGCTTAGCTGATGTTGCTCTTTATTTATTTTTTTTTAATGGCTTACAACTTCTCTGGCTCTCTAAAGAGCCAGAAGCTACTCAGAATTTTTTCTTCTTGTCAAACTGCAGGCCCTGAGTCCAACATCATTATAACTTTAGTTGTGACTTTCTTTCCCAGCTCTTCACTCAAAATCCATGACACCAAATGTGGTTCTTTCCTTGATTTTTTTTCAGTTTAGACCATTGTGTTCTGTCTCTCCTCTTTAACAGGGATTGAAGATATTTTGGTTAAACGTGAAGCAGACCACAAAAGAAAAAAAATCATTGAAAGGTCAAGGCAGAGTGGTATTGGAGTAAGTCTGTTTTGCAGATTTATTTTTTCTTCCATAATGCAAAATTTTTGAAATACTGCCTTACTCAATCATGCCTGCTTAACACCTAAAAATTCCTATATTTTACTTTCAGGCTGTTAGAGCTGCTCTTAATTTGCCAGAAACAGCATCATGTGAGGAGGTCCAAGGGAAGTGGCAGGATGCCCATCTCTGCAAAGACCAGAGGGATTTTAACATGGTTGATATGAAATTCAAGGAGGAAGTAAACAATTACAACAATGAAGTCAACAAGGTTGGCATTGAGTAATCTGTGCATACTCATCTTGTTTAACTTTCTTATTAAGTTAATTAATGTGGATGAGCAGTGCCTGACTCTTCTGGAGGCTGAAGCTTTCCATCTGTCCCCTGCTTGGGGCTCCACATGCTGCCTCTCCTCCTCAGCCTTGTCCTCCCTGAGTGAGAAGATGGCTTAATATTCAAGATGCTTTTGAAATTATAAATAGGAATGTTTGTGATTGCTCATTGTTTCACTTTGTTAAAGCCTTCCACAGGAATTTCTTGGGTTTATTGTTTTATGAATAATGTTTGGTTTTGTTCACTCCCCCACAACTCTGTAGGTTTGCATGCCCCTTGGTCTCCACAGGAGCTTTCCAGAGAACAATTTGCAGTTGATGGTACAGTCAGGAGCCAAAGGATCCACTGTAAACACAATGCAGGTAATGCCAGCAGAAAATGCTTAGCAGCCACGTGTGCTGATGTGGTGTGTCCTAGAATATAAGCTGTTGAGAAGCTCTTGTGGGGATATCTGATACCAGAGCAAGGTTTCATTCTGGACTTTGGCATGGAAAAATGCTAGAAGAATGTAATAAAGACCTCAGTGGGTGATGGAAGAGAGTCAGTGTTTATTATAACCTATTTTTGAATCACTCCTCAGTGCATGAGGGTTTATTGAAATAGCAGAGCTGCTTTTGAAAAGGAATGCTGCAGTTTATACAAACAAGCCCACTCTAGGAGAATTGACTTCTCCTGGCCTCTGTTGGAGACTGACCCTCTCCTTCTTCAGCTTCTGAAGAGGAACAACATAATCTTTGGTTTTGCTAGAAGTGAAGGATGCATTTTCATTTTACCATTTGCAACAAAGACACCAAGCAAGAGACACCATCAAAATGCCATCTAAAATGGAGAGAATGACCACAGCTAAAGAGAGAGAGCATTTTGGGTTGAGGTTTTTGTTCTGTTTTTAGTACAGTGCTAAGAGGTGGTGAGGGTAATGTAGGGACCTAAAAAATATCTACAGTATTTTTAGTTTCACATTTCTGTGTTAAAATAAGTATACAGAGTGAGATGCTGAGGTAATGTTGGGGATGAGTCAGGGTACTGGAATAACTTTGAAAAACCAGGTGAGATCTCCATGCCTTTTCTGCCCCTCAGTAGCTGGAACATTTCATCAGCAAGTCAACATTGAGCTACAGAGCATTTACTGAACATTTGACTTTTTTTACTGTATTTTCCAAGAAGAATCACTAAGCTTATGTGAACAAAATGCTGGATGGAAAAGTGATGCTTCCTTTTTTCCTGCCCACATTTAGATTTCTTGTTTGCTGGGCCAGATTGAGCTGGAAGGCCGAAGACCCCCACTGATGGCATCTGGCAAATCACTGCCATGTTTCCAGCCTTATGACTTTTCCCCTAGCTCAGGAGGATTTGTGACTGGCAGATTTCTCACTGGGATCAAACCTTCTGTAAGTTTAAGACTGTTTGTGTTGATACTGAAATTTATTTAAGTCTTGGTATTTTAATAAAGGGCATCTGCAGTTATAGATAAATGGACTTTGTTCACCCTGGTTTCATATGAAGCTTTTGAGGAGGAACATAATTGCCAGTGTTGATGCCCATATTAGCAGAATGCTGATGGTATTGTGCTTGTGTTTAGGAATTCTTCTTTCACTGCATGGCTGGCAGGGAAGGTCTTGTGGATACAGCTGTCAAAACCAGCCGTTCTGGGTACCTGCAAAGGTAAGAGGCCTGCTTTACAACTGGAGCCTTTGAAAGGTCCTTTTGTTGGTTGATTGATTTTTCTCTTTTTCCTGAGAGAGTGCTGTAGACTCTGAGTGCCTGTATTGCTTAGATTAACTTCACTGTATTTGATTTTTATAAAATAGTCTGAATGCTGAATGTTTGTTGTAAGTACAATTTTCTAGAGATCTAGATCAACTAGAACATTATCATTTCAAACTCACCTCTGGCACATAACAGCAGCACCAGCTTCTTCTTTTGCAGAAATCTTTTTTTTCTGGTACAAATATAGACAGGTGCACAAGTTCCAGGCAGCTCTAGTTTTTCTTGGCCACACTGAGTGGCTCTTGTCTTTAGTCAAGCAACACCTCCAGCATATATAGAAGAAAATGGAACTTTTTAATTGTGTCGGAGGGTAGTGAGGAGTTCTAAGGAGGGATGGCCCTTTCTTCCAGAAAACTGTTAAAGCATTTTTGACAGCAGAAATGGAGAGTAATTTACTGTTTCATTTTAAGTTAGATCAGCCCAAGGAAGCTTGGAGGGAGCAGTATGCTGAAAGCTTTACAAATTTCCCATGAGTGTTGTGTCTATAGGATTTTGGCTTCCAGAATTCCTGACCAGCCCTTAAGTACACTTAAGATGTTGATGAAAACAGTGTTTTTTGTGTTAGAGTTGTATCATTCTTGTTGCTTTGTAGCCTCTTAACAGAATTTTTCTTCTCTTTTGGTTTTTTCCCAATTTTTTCCTCTCTGGAATAGGTGTATCATAAAACATTTGGAAGGACTGGTGGTTCAGTATGACCTGACTGTACGAGATAGTGATGGCAGCGTGGTGCAGTTTCTGTATGGAGAAGATGGGCTTGATATCCCTAAAACTCAGTTCTTGCAACCTGAGCAGTTTCCTTTCATTGCAGAAAACTATGAGGTAGAACACCTAAATCTTAAGTACTTATGAGGGGAGAAGGGGAGACTGAAACACATGGTTCACATCTGGCATATCTGTCAGGGATCCAGTGGCAACATTTGTTTGTCTCAGTTACTTTCAGACTAATGTAAAATTTTATTTGCCATTGTATTCAAAATATGGAAGCAATCTGAAGTCTGCAGCATGATTTAAGCAGTCTCAATTTCAGCAGAGCACCAAGCACTGTCTGTTCTAACTCTGTACTTCAATTCAACAAAGATCACTTCACTTTTCAGTCTGTCAAGTTGGATTAACTTTTACCAGTATCACCACTGCTTATTCTAGAGTGGTGATAGTAACATAAAGTTGTAAGGGTTTTGTCTCAGTTGGGTTGAAAACTGAATTTGAAAATTGTTTTACAGCAATGACAGCAGATGACCTTCTCAGTTTGCTTTGCCTTTTCTGGTATAGTGAGGATAGAGAGAAGAATAATCCTAGAAATTACTTTCTTACAGGTAATCCAGAAGACAAACCATCTGGATGAAGCTTTAGCAAGGATGGAGTCTCACCAAGCTAACCAGCAGTTCAAAGCCATCAAAAAGTGGCGAGCCAGACACCAAAACTCTGTGCAAAGAGAAGGAGGCTTTCTGTTGTTTTCCCAAAAGAAATTGGCAAGTTTGAAAGCACAGCTTCCAGGAGGTGAAATCAAGAATGGAAGAGATCCTGCTACTTTACAGGTAACACACAGGCAGTTGAACTGACCAAACCCTACAAAAGAAGTTACAGAATTCAGTATATTTTGTTTAATTGCTCTGTGAATCCCAAAGTGTTTCACAGAGTAACTAAACAAGTTGCCTTTTAAAGGAATCATCTCAGCTATGTGGGTGATTTATTTAAAGCTAAGATTTATTAAAGTCTGAGGGCCCTAGTGCTAGGGAAGGGGCTAAAAACTGAGATAAATGTGTTTTTAGGTCATGTTTGTGAATGGTTTGGAGGAGTTGTTTCTGTTTATTGGTGGGTTATTTGGTTTTTTCATGTACACAAAGTAAATCTCTCTTACATGGACAGCTGTCTGCTAGCTGGATGAGAGCCTGTTTGAATAGCAAAGATCAGAGAGCTGAGCCAGCCCTGCCTAGTTTTTCCAAAAAATACTCCTGCTTAAGCCTTTTGTCCATCACAGCACTGGTCTCTATGACATGGCTTCTAATGAAGATGGTGTGTGGACACAGAATTCAGACAGGACCTGCTTCACAGCCTTGCTGTCAAGAAGGAATTTATCCTGGTGGAACTTGGGCAGTTAGCATGAAACTCCAGGTTGAAGGTGTTGAGAGAGAACTCTGTGAGCTTGTCTGCAAAAGCTGTTTTTCCTAATCAAAGGTTTATTGATTGAGCTATGCTGAATTTGTGTTGCTCTTGACATTTTTTGATAGTAACTCCTAGTTTTTGATTTCACTCCCAGTTAAAATCATTCTTTGAGGCCTTATTTCACTGCTTTCTGGAGTAGTTATCATGGAGCAGTTACATAGGTTGGGGTAGTTTTAGGCATGTAAAGAATCTTGAAATCATTTGACTTGAAAAGTGTTAACTATCAGAAAAAGCAGAACACCATATTTGCAGCTGAGCTGTTTGCTGTGTTGTATACACCCTTACACTCTGCACACTGCTGCTTGTTTGCTTGTGGTCTTTCTGTGGATAAACCAGCCAGCCTAAAAACTTCCTGTTATTTTCAGTTGTTGAAGATGTGGTATGAGCTTGATGAGAAGAAACGAAGGAAGTACCTGAAGAAGACAAATAAGTGTCCTGACCCAAGCCTCGGGGTTTGGCGTCCAGATACTTATTTTGCATCTGTTTCAGAAACATTTGAAAAGGGAGTTGAAGGCTATATCAGTAAATGGCAATCTGAGAACAGCCGGAGTTTCATGCACCCAGCACTTTCTTCCGATAGGTAAAAACCTCTGAGTGGCTTCTTTGCACTGAGCCAAAACCCCAAATACCTTTTTGGAACAAGTTTGCTAAAACTGAAAAGTCTTTACCAAGCCTTGTTTCTGTTGTGGCCATTGTGAAGCTCAGCAGTGGGTTTCAAAATGGTTCTTGAGAGCCAAAGGTGCTTAGTGTGCAATGGAGAGGTTCTGGTTATCTGCTCCTTCCAAACCTGAATTTTCCATGCTGCTGAGGGCTTTAGCAAAGTCTCTCTGGAACAAGAGCAATGTATTGCTGTCCCCATGCATATAAAATAATACTTTATAGTGATCTTGAAAAACAAAGTATGCTCTTGATGCACCTTGGAGTTAGCAAGGCTGTTAGCAAGTGCAAGTGGGAGTAAATGGACTCTCTCTTGACATTCTGGGAATTGGCAGCAGAACTAAAATACAATTTGGCCAAGGCCCCAGTTCTGTGTTAATGGGCTGTGTTTGTCAGATCAAGTGGGGATAGACAATTTTACAGTTTCTGGAGCATATTTATCTGTAAGCTACCAGGAGAAATTGTTTCAAAGATGTAACTTCATTGAACTGAGCAATGATTCATTATTTTCTGATTTTTTATTTTGTGTGTTGAGCTCAACCTCTCATTTCCTGTCTCCAGATTAAAGGATCTGTTGTATTTAAAGTGGCAGCGTTCTCTCTGTGACCCAGGAGAAGCTGTGGGGCTTCTTGCTGCTCAGAGCATTGGGGAACCTTCAACACAGATGACTCTGAACACCTTTCACTTTGCTGGCAGAGGTGAAATGAATGTCACATTGGGTATTCCAAGGTGAGAAAGCTGTGTCCTCGATGAGCCCTTTATTTTAGGCACTTGAATATATAATTGTGCCAGGTTCACTAGCAGGTATATGTGTGAATATTGAGGGTGAACAGTCCTTCAGTGGCCTTGTAGATTTTGCCTGCTCAGAATACTTTAATGCTTTACAATTTTCTCAGTTATTTTGGTTCTTTTTCCAGATACTAAATATCTGTGAAAGCCCCTTACTCTAATCTGATTTACAGCAAATCATCAGTTTATTTGGAATAATGGGGGTCCTGACCTGGCCTCATGTGGGAGCGTGGGATGCCTTAGGTGGGAAGGGATTGTGTTGCTTCAGAGAAGCAGAGGAGGGGGAGAACATACAAGGAGGCATCCATCATGCATCTGTAGGGAACAAGACCTCAGTAGTCCTTCTGTTCTTGGAACAATTTATTATCATCTCTTCTCATAACTGGGGGAATAATCCAGTTGAGGCAGTGGGGCTGCTGTCCCTGGGAGGGGAATCAGAACAGAGAAAAGAAGCAGTGCTGTATAACCACAGCTCTGGTGCAAATGGCTTTGGTGGAACTGCCAGTTGCTGCATTCTGCCTAATGAAATTACCTAGATAATGACTTGATTTGCATAGTGCTTTTATGGCTTAATTGGAATGATTGTTCTTTGTTTCAAGGTTGAGGGAAATACTGATGGTGGCCAGCTCAAACATTAAAACACCGATGATGAGTGTTCCTGTGCTCAATACCAAGAAAGCTCTCAAAAAGGTGAAACAGCTTAAGAAACTGCTCACAAGAGTGTGCTTGGCTGAGGTGAGCCTCCTTTTCAGTGCATCCTTTGGGAGTCAGCAAAACAAATTCTCCTCTTTGAGCTCATCAGTACTTTGCTATGCCATAGTCTTTGGCTTTTTCTCAAGCACATTTTCCTTTGTCTGTAGAATTGGAGGGATTCTGTTTTGTCTTAGAGACAAGCTCATCTGGCTGTGATTGACATAGAGCTCAGACAGATACCTTTCTATCTGTCCCCCACCCCTTCCTAATTTCACACAAATGGCTGTGCTCAATAGAAGTAGAACATGTGTCTCTGTGGAGATGGACTACACTGGGATGTGTTCTCTCCTTCCTGGCTGTGCACCCTTGTGCTCTCCTCCATGCCCTCCCCCTTCTATTTTTCCACCTCTTGTGAGTTGAAAGCAGCAAGAATCAGGTTAAGACTTAGCTGTGTGCTGGAATGCTGTCCTGCTCTGTGAGCATGGTCAGTAAAATGAAGCTGTGGCCCCTTGAGAATGGTAATCTCTTGTGAAGGAGTTGGGTGGGAGTGAAGCTTTTCCAGTATTGTCTGAGTTCATTGTTGGGAAGACAAAAAGTGCAGTAGGGTACAGTCCTATTGCCCAGGAGCAAAGCCTCCAGAAAAGTTTGCCAGTTAGCCTTGTGTAATTCTGGTTTCCTGTGGAAAGCACTGGAACTGCAGGAAGCAAATGTCTTTATCAAAGGAGTAACATTCCTACTTGGGAATGTTTTGTAGGTCTTGGAGAAAGTGGACATCGAGGAATCCCTGCATGTGAAGCACAAGCTGAACAAGCATCGCCTCTACAAAATCAAATTCCATTTCTTGCCCCATGAATGTTACCGAGAGGAGAAGTGTGTGAAGCCCAGGCAGATCTTGCACTTCATGGAAACAAGGTGAGTTTGCTTTCATATACTTTAATATTTGCTCTTCTTTTACCTTTTTATGGGCTTTGCATGTGGTTGATGACAGCTGGTGTGGCTTTTAGAGCAACAGTTCCAGCAGACTTGCAGAAAAAAATTACACAGTTGCTTTTATGTCTTGAATAAAATTGACAATTTTATTATTCAAGTCCAGTAATGAACCATCTCTTCTGAAGGTCAATTTGATGTGCAGATTTTATATCCAGATGAGTGTATAATATTTTGCTTTGGATGCACAGCTACATCTGTGACAGTAACAGAGCTCATACCAACCTTTTGATTCCTAAATGAATGAGAAAGGGCTGAGAAAAATTATTTGCATTATCCTAGAAGTACTTTTGCATCCAGCAGGGAATAATCTCCTGTTACGAATTGTCTGGCTTGTTCACCAAAATAAAAAATTTTTTTAACAACTTCAGATTTTCTGTGGCACTGCTGAGCTTTGACATTCTGAGTTTCTTCTGTCAGGTTCTTTAAAGTTCTTCTGGAAGCAATTAAAAAGAAGACCACAAAGATGGCATCTTTTAATGAAGTCAGCACTCGGAAGACAACTCGGAAGGATTTAGATGATGACCAAGACAAGGTACAAAAAAAAAAAAAATCACCTGAAAAACACCTCACTTCCTTTCAATGTTGTTGAGAACCAGAATTGGAAAAGTGCAGCATGTTTCAGTGCACACCAAATGTGTGAATACTAAATTACTACCTAAATACTTCATACATAAACTGTCTTTGCATTCATATGAAATTAACAAGAAAATTGAAGTTTTTGTGTATTAAATCCTGATTTGCTTAAGACTGTACTCTGAAAATGCCTGTTCATTTTAGCTTCTTTGGGACAAAAACACATCACTCTTCTTGCTCCCAGATCAGGGTTCTGTTGGAGCAGTGGTTGTCAAAACTTTGGGAAGGTCCTTTGTTCATTGAAATGCTTTTGCATGTTCGTCTGCCACTCCTCTCCCATCAAGGACTGTCAAAGCAGAGTGACAGCTTATCCATCTTGTAGACATTGATCTTGTTAAATGTTGAAGTCATCAGGAGTATGAGTTCCTTTCTTTATAGTAGTGGACATACAGAAATTATGTTTTCTGTAAAGGTAGAACATTGAACAAGAGATTGTTAAACTGCAGATGTTTGGCTGAAACCTTTTGATGCTATTGGTACTGACTAGCAGTCAGCCTGATGATCTGTCTGTCATGGATTTTTAGACACTGAACAGTCTGGAAGCTGTAGCAGAGGAAGAAGAGAACATTGTTGATGCAGAAGCTGATGAAGGGGATGGTGATGCTACAGAAACAAAACGGAGGAAGAACCAGGAAGAAGAGGTAATGACTTTATAGGTGCTCAGCACTGTCTTTAATTCCCTATTTCTTCTGTGTTTGACTTAGGAAGGAAAACTTCCACTGAAACAAAATGCTGAAAAAAACCAAACCCCACTTGAGAGGGAAATAGGGGTTCTCTCCTTCTTTGGGCTGAAGAGTTTTCTTTTGGCTCTTTTCTGAAGCTTTGTTCTTCAGGCATTTGCGTGGATGTGTCTGGCAATCAGGCTGTGCTGAAGTTCACCTTAACTTTACCTTTTGCTAATTTCATGCTATTCATTGTTTTTAACACTTTACTGTGGTTCCTAAAAAATAGTCTCCCTGCATGTTTCTCTGTGTTCAGTACTTCATAATTAGCTATTAAAAGAGGGAGTGCTGTAATTACAGCAAGAGGGTGGGGTAACTGAAAATTCTGAGGGAATCCCATCATCAGAGTTGGATTATGGGAAGAAATTGGACTTTCTCAGGGAGAGCAAACTAAATTCTGCTACAATCTCAACATCCTGTAGCATCCTGGACCGTGCTGAGAAATAATGGTAAGATTATAAAGAAATAAAGACTGAACTGAATCTGTTGTATTATTTTCTTTACAACAAAATTGCATTTTCTTTGTGCTGTAGGGGCAAGATCCTTGCAATTCAGCAGTGAAGAACATTCCAGAATTAAACTGTTCATGGTGTGCTGGGTCTCTGTGCAGGTTCTGGCTCAGATAAACACAGTGTTATTTCTTTGCAGGTTGATTATGAGAGTGAAGAAGAGAATGGGGAAGAAAACGTTAATGAGAATCCAGAAGATGAAGAGGCTGAATCTGAAAAAGAAGAAGGGACTCCTGGTGCTGAAGAGGATCAGAACAGAGCAGAGGGTGAAGATTCTCAGCATCTTTCCTTTGTGTCTCAGACTAAAAAAGGGAAAGATCAATTGCTTAAGTCAGCAGAGGTGCGAGTGAGCGCTGTTGTGGAGAGCCACCCATCCATACAGGATTACACCTTTGACACTGAAAATGAGCTTTGGTGTGAGGTAAGGTGGAACATCTCTGGGTGGTTGGACAGTGGTTGCATGTATCTGCCATAACAAATGGTTCTTTTCAGTGCAGTGCTGCTGTTCTGTCTCAGCAATCCCATATGAATACAGAAAGTGGCACTACAAATGGGTTTTTTAATGTCATTTTTAGTTTTTTCTCATTTTCAGAACACCTCATGGAACTTTTTCTAAAAACAATTTTTGACAGGTTTGTTGTGTTTTAATCTTTTAGTCTATGATGGTCTGCTGTGTAGCCCTTGATGAAAAGTGATGGCTGTCCTTGTAAGTTCAGAGACCTCAAAAGCAACGTGGATGAACAATCTGGGATGGGGAGTTCACGTTGCCATCATTCACCTCTAATTCCAGTCAGACATTTATCCCTTTACACACGACGAGAGCAATTCCACTTGTCAGCTTTATGCCTGAAGAGAAGTGTGCTGGTTATTGAGCCTGGTGTTCAAGCCTCCTTACACTGTGTTGGTTTTTTCCCCATCAGGTTTCCTTGGCACTGCCACTGACCAAGGTGTACTTTGACCTCTCCTCCCTGCTGGCATCCCTGGCGCGCAGCACGGTGATCCACGAGGTGAAGGGGATCACACGCTGCCTGCTGAATGAGAGCACCAGCAAGGAGGGACAGAAGGAATCTGTTCTCCAGACAGAAGGGATAAACCTGGCAGAGCTCTTCAGATACTCTGATGTGTGTAATCTATTTCTAACCCCAGACTTCAATATTCCTTTGTGTTTTGGGGAGAAGATGGATGATGGATGTCATTTCAATTTCTCAGGGGTGATGTGGGGCCTTTTCAGCTCTTGAACTGTCTTGCTCCTCCTTTTTATCTCCAGATGTATTCAGTGGAGCCTTTTCTCAAGGGCAGTTTGCAAATCAGTGTTTGTGCAGCAGCCAGGGCCTAATGACAGACGATTTCACACCATTCTTCTCTCTCATGGCTCTCTAAATGTTACTTGAGGGAGTTTTTCCATCTCAATGAATTGCAGAGCTTGGAGATGAATAGTTCTGTTATCCCATCTAGCCCATAGCTCTCCAAATACAGGATTGTTTTAATCTGCATCTTCTCTTTTGCTAATAGTTCTGGCTGTCTGAGACACACTGGGCATTGCATTGTGTTGTTTGGCAGACTTTAACTTTTGTTTTCTGGTGTATTTTCTTAGCTTGCTTTTTGTGATTTCAGTTCATTTTCTCCTGTGGTGAATTTTGACTCCAGTGCTCCTGTTCATCTATTTAATGCTGCTTAACACAAATCCTCAGAATAATTTTTCTCTGTGATTGACAAGTAAGCTGCTGCCTAGTTATTCTGTAATTGTTGGTGCTGCTTAAGTTCATGAAAAATGTAGGAAAAAAAATCTGTCTTAGCTTAGCTTAAGCTATTTAGAAATACAGAGTAACTGTTGTCCTAACTTGTATCTCTATTTTTTCTGCTTTCAGATTTTGGATTTGAACAGACTTTATTGCAATGATATCCATTCCATGGCTAATAATTATGGAATTGAATCAGCCCTGAGGGTGATTATAAAGGAAATAAAAGATGTATTTGCTGTATATGGTAGGACTTTTTTGTATTTTTATAGTGTTTAATAACATGAAGATATGAAAATGCAGCCACATGCTTTCAGTTATGGTTTTGTGTGATCTTTTCATTTATGTGCTTATCTTTAGGTTGCAGGTTTTCATTGTTTTAATTATTTTAGAGTCTTCTGTGAAGACCTTGCAAGTTAATTATTAGGTTTCTTTTAATCAGTAGGAAATAGGTGATGTTGAATTTATTCCCCTTTCACAGGGTTCTTCCATTCTTGTATATTTTTTGCAAGCTGCAGGTTTCAGACCAATTAATTATTAATGTCTGAGGAAGCCAACTGTTAGACTTGTGAAGTGGCCCTGAGAAGAGGATTTTGCCTTTTTAATGATGGGAACCTAAGCTCCTGAGTTTTTATATCTTTCCTAAAACAGCTGCACTTCATTGTCTGAATGTTCTTCTCTCAGACAGATGATTCAGAGAGCCCAGCCAGGGGAGGCTGCATGACTTCATAGGCACTCACTGCAGTGGAGTCTTGCTATGAAATAAACTATTGAAAATAGGGAAGAGTAATACAGTGGGAATTTTAGCAAGCAGTTACAGCAAACAGATTTGCCAGCTGGCAGCCCAGAATGGTCTGACCTTCAGGTTGTTCAAGACCTGCTCAGCAAATGTTGACAGAGCTGTTAATGACCCCCATTACACTGAGTCCACAAGTGTTATTTAGGAATAAGTGCATTTTTTTTTTAGCCTGAACAGGGTTTTCTGCCTGATGTTATGCACAGAGGACATCAGAACCTTTCTGACTCTGGGGCCCAGCTAATCCAGGCCACCAGGTGAGAGGCAAGAGCTCTGTCCCTCCCAGATGGATGAATGTCATCCCCTTCTGTGCAAACAAGGATGGTGCAGACATTTGCTGATTTTAATTAGAGAAACTCTGCTGCCTTACAGCATTCTTGACATTGCAGTTTCCCATTCCTTTCATTTCAGTTTGGAGAGATACTGGTTTGTATTAGAGTGAGGTCTGCCTCTCTTGGATATTTGAGGGGAGCAGTTAATCCAGAGAGACACACTGCCAGAAGAATGTTAATAGAGATGTTCTCCAAGCTGCTTGGATTCAAAGGCTTTATTTTAGACCTGAATTGTTTAAAAAGCCCCACAGACTCAGCCCTTGAATGCTCTGATGATTGGTCTTCCTTGTGTTTTAAGGAATTGTGGTAGACCCTCGACACCTTTCACTTGTGGCAGATTACATGTGTTTTGAAGGATTTTACAAACCACTGAATCGCATTGGAATTCAGTCCAACTCCTCCCCTCTGCAGCAGATGACGTTTGAAACCAGCTACAAATTCTTGAAGGATGCAACAATGATGGGTAAATGGTTTACTTTGAGATCTCTTGCTGCAGCATTTCACATATGCTTGGTTTCTGTCATGACTTTCCAGTATTTTGAGTAATGCATAATTGCATTAGAAAAAAGGCCAGAGGCAGAAATTTCAAATAAGCCCTTGCCTAGGAAAATGTTCCAGATGTTTTTTAGTAAAATTCTGTCAGCTTAAATAAAACCAGCTCCCACATGGAATCTGTGGGGTCTGTGACTCCTTTCTTTAAGAATTAGATGGGCATTTTTACAACAAACCTTAAGGTTGTTAAGATTTGTTATAGCTAAGCTTTATAACAGACTACTAAATCTGCCTTTTCTTGTCTCTACTATTAAAATGGTCTTCTCTGCTTTGTTTTTGTGCCCATGTTATAACTTCCATGTCTTTTCCAGCTTGCTATTCAGTATTTTATTTTGAGAACAGACCTAGCTGTTACTCTGATTTAGCACTTTATCTTTGCTTTTTTCCCCTCAAACACAGACAAACAGTCAGACTCATTTGTCTAATGGTAGGTTTCTGGTGCCATTTGAGATTTCCCAGGAGTATCCTTCTGCCCTCAGTTATTCTCTGGAAAGTGTAGAGATCAGAGGGCTGTGAGGATCATTTAGGATATTTGGAGCAGCACTAGCCATCTGCATTTAAGGCATTCTGTCAAAAAATCCTCGTGGTTTAAGTCTGTCATTTGACAGCTTTTGTGATCTCAGCCTTTGGATACTAATTACATCTCCCTTTTGCAAGTAGACTTGGTTTCTGTCACTTGCCAGTCAGATGCTTGCTTTGCAGATGCTGCTGTGCTGTGTCCTTCCAGTTCCAAATGGGGAGAGCTCTCAACATGATCTCTTCAGCTCCTGTCCTAAACTGCCTTGCACTGACATCAGAAATACTTCTAGCACTGAATTCCTTTTTGCTAATGCTGTTTTATACCTTTTCTGGGAAGAAAGATTGGGTTTTAATTTATAGCATTGGTTATGAGTGACTTAATTAATCTGAAAATTGTGAAGGAAAAGTGTGAATCCAGGGTGAAATTAAAGAGAAGAGGATGTTTCTCACTCAGTTTCACCCTCTGGATTTTTGTTGTATCACATAATGACTTATAAATTAAATCAGAGGGGGTTTTTGCCAAGTGAAATGTAATGTATGGATAATATTATGAATGAAGACATTCAGTGCAGGCTGACAGAAGGGCAGGGTGGCTTGGCAGGAACTGCACTGATTACAAGCAGAGGGAGTTAATGATTTCACCACGCTGGAAATCAGTCATAATGGGGATTGCAGCAGCCTGGATCTAATTTGCTTTAATGTAACTGATAACTTGATTGTACAGTTCAAGAGACACTGAGAGGGTGCCTGGGGCTGATGCTCTGAGCAGTGGGAAGGAAAGGAGCCCTGAGCAGTAGGAGGGAAAGGAGGAGGTGTGTGAGGACGTGCACAGCTGAGGTGAGCAGGGCTGTTGGAGCACAAGCTGCTCAGCAGGGCTCCTTGTGCAGGGAGCAAACTGCATCAGCAGAGAGATCCCCTGGGCTGTTTGCTCAGAGAATGGCTCTTTGTTCACATCACATGAGCAAACGGCAGCACGACTGTCCTGTTTAACCATCTAACAAAGGGGCTTTTTTTTTCTTCAGCTGACACACATTTAGGAGGAGCTATTTAATTATCCAGCTGTGGCTGAGATCAGAGCACATGCCATACACAGTGCTGTCCATGCTCCTGCCCCCACCCTCTGCATGATGCAAAGTTGAGTACATTTTGCTCAGTGGAATAAAGATAACCAAACTTAGCAGAAGTTTAATAATTTTATTTCCAATTTCCCCTACTGTGCTAATGATAAACTTGCAGCTTGCTGTAGTTAGGATGAATGAAAACCAGCCTGAATGCTTACAAAAACAGTGGAAGTAAAACAATCCCAGCCAGACATGTCATCTGGAGTGCTTCCAAATTTCTGTGACACTATTTCGCTACAGTGAGTAACCACAAAATCAGAGGAATTCATGGAATGTCTCTCCAGTGAAAAGTTCTCTTCATATCTAGCCAGAGGGATTTAAAATACACATCAAAGGGATTCATGCTAACAAAGGAAAAAGGCAGCAATGACAAGGGAATCTTTCTGGTTTTGCCTCACATGTATTTTTTAGTGACCTATTAAGTCACCAGGATGTGTTCACTGGAAGGTCAAATCTGTGTTCTCTTAGAATTCAGACTGTTTTGTCTTTCCATGTGGAATCAGGAGGTTTTAGTAATGTGTGGCCTAATTATTTGCTTGGACCAAAGAGGGGGATGAGATAATGGTTGTTGTAGGAGGGTTAGAAGGAGTTCTGGCCTCTAAACTCCCAGAAATCCCAATTCAGTGTGAACAGCAGGTGGCAGAACCTTTCTGAACCTGGGGGTGCTGAACCAGATGGCTTCTTGCACATAAACCAAAATAGTTTCTTTCCAGCACTGACCTTGGAGAAACCTTGGGAACCTCCTGACAGGATTTTGTTTGAATTCTGTTGCAGGTGCCCACGATGAGCTGCGATCCCCTTCAGCCTGCCTGGTGGTTGGAAAGGTTGTCAAAGGAGGGACTGGCTTGTTTGACCTCAAGCAGCCCCTGACATAGAGTTCTGGTGGTAACTTAAGGATCTGGTTGAAATGTTCATCATGAGAGCAGCATGTGCTCCACAGCTACACAGTGAGGGCACGTGCTGTGTTTCCAGATGCCTTCCCTGTGCCAACAGGTTTCTTTATCTGGATACCCAATGAGCCTTATCTATTTAATGAGTATCTTTTGATCCAAAGAAACACTTATTTACAGTTCATCAATGTAAAAAAATGAGGTTGTTTACGTAGAAAAGAATAAAATGCAGGAGTCAGTCTGGGTCTCAGGCTGTGCAGCTGTTCTGGCAGGCAGAAGTGAAAGCAGAATCTGTTTATGCTGTCTGACTTCTGTAGGGCAGAATCCTATCAGGGTGGTAGTGCCAGTTGCCACGTGGTCATTAACATGACAGATTTCCAGTGCTGGAAATAACATTCCAGACTGGCAGGTGGAGCTGGGCACTGCTGGGCTGAACCTCAGCACTGCATTGGAACATTGTGCTCGAGGCATTTCCTCTCCTTTTGCTGCCCTTGGGTGCACTGACATGAACTTGCATAAACTTCAGAGGATGCATTTTCCTATTCTGCTGCTTCATTTATTAAGAAGAATGTGTCTGTGACACGGTTCTCAAATTTCTTTTAGCTGAAGGATGGAATTCAGAGTTTTCACCATTTCTATAGGCCTTTCCAATGTTCTTTTAACTTCTTTGGGTAGAATAGATCTCACACAGTGAGAGATTTGATTTTTGCTCAAGATTTATTCCTTAAATGCCAGCATGAGCTGCTGTAGGAGTGACTGTGTGAAAGACTCCTGTAAAAATTACCATAACTAGAGATTGTAAACTATTTTTTCTTAAATATTATGTATCAAAGAGGATATTTAATAAAAGAAATTACAAAGAAATATTCTGAATGCTGTATTATGTGGTTGTGTTACCAAGGGGAGTTCACTTTTGGCTCTGCTGGCTGTTATCATGTGACCCAGGGCTGTTTGCCACTCCTCAGAAATCAGACTCATTTATATGTTCTATTTTATTCATGATGCACTGCACACAAGTAGCTAAAGCTCTTTGGAGTTGGCTCACTGCCATCTAGACAGGTTTTCTAACAGTTCTCAGTGCCTGATTATTCTCACTGGTACCTCTGCACCAGTGGGAATGCCAGAGCAGGGGAAGGCCACTTCCATGGGGGCTGCACTGAAGGGGATCAGAGAGTGGGACATGTTGATTTAGGATTGTGAAAGAGCCTCTGTGGAGTCCCTTGACTGACTGTTCTGCCTCAGCCCCTTAGAGCTGTGTCACATGTCCTGCCAATTGCACTGAAGCTTAACAAATGCCTTAACTCAGCAGGTGTCCAGTTTCACTTCACAAATCCCTGTGAAAGATTTCCTTGTGTCTTTCTCCAGTCTTAGCACCTGCTTTGTAGTTGTCAAAAACATCATTCAGCAAGGAATCATGAGAGACTTAGTTGGGTACAGTTAGCAAACAGGTGGGGAAGAGCAAACATTGTACAAAAAGGCTTTTCCTTCCAGGTTACATCTGTACTGGTACAGACTCTTTGTTGAGGGAGCCACAAAACACGTTCAGAGTCCTGCAGTGAAGAGCATCTTTGCCACATTTCCTTTCTGGAGATGTGGCATCCTGTGGTGCTCAGAACAGTTTGATCCAAATAACTCATTCATTCAAGTGAAGTGGTTTGTGCTGCTCCCAGTAACACTGCTGATTCTTTAGCTAGAGCCATTTGGAAAATGGGCTCAGGCTGTGGCAGGACGATCCAGCTTTCCCTTTCAGTGCTGAGTTGCCTTTAAAATATTGGCATAGACCAGGATCCAAAACCTGATTATGACTGTTCTGGAATATTGGCAGAGACCAGGATCCAAAACCCAATTCTGATTGTACTGAAAGAATTGGCACTGTAGGAAAGTCTCAAACACAACAACTTAGATTGAAAAAGAAAGTGGGTGGCTGTCCCTGTTCATGGACAAAAATGAAAGGGGAGAAACACGACCTCAGATGAGAGGCCATATCTCCAAGGCTGGGGAAAGGTACATATTTTGGCATATAAATGGGTTTATTTTACACTGTGAAGGAGAAGCAGCTGAGGTAGCAATTGCTCTTACTCCCTGGTGTGAGCAGATTGGCTTGGGGATGATCTCAACTGCCCTTTCTGAGAAAGGAATTTGGGTTTGTTTAGAATTCATGCACGTGCAGAAAACAGTTAGAAAAAAGTCCTGCTTCACGTGGTTAGGAAACTTTACCTTCTTTTCACATCCCATAAACCTCTGTTGCATCTAGGTCTTTCATTTTAAAGTGTCTGTTTTCCTCCTGGCACTCATTGCTCTCACTGGCCAGTGCTTTTTGAGGAAGTGTGAACCACCTACCCCCAGCCACAGGGTGGAAAAAGGCTGCAGTAATGGCTGGGGCTCTTGCTGCTTTGTGATTATTTGCAACAGACAAATGAGAGGCACTTTTGGCATAAAGGACCCCAAGGAGTGAGCAGTAGATGAGATTTTGTAGAGAGGAGATCATGATTGAAAGGCTGAAAGAAGAGAACCATCCCTTCTCTTGGCTGTCTGCTGCATTTCAGGGTGCCAGGATATCCCAGTGCTGTGGAAACACAGGAGGAATGAGGGAAGAAAAAGCAACTTCCAAATTTTCTCCCTTTCTTTATGTCCATTAACAAGAACGGTCAATTTGTCTGCAAAACCAAAGGGTATAAGCTTGACTGAATGTGCACTCCAGGGATGGGCTGCTGAGTGTATGAAGATGTGAAAGCTGGGGAAGAGGATTTTTGAAAGCTGCAATCAGGAGAACTCAGAGTTACTCAGCCAGAAAGAGGAAGCAGTGATCCTCATCTGGTCCCATGTGCTTTGGCAAGCAGGGCATGAGCTGTGGGTTCTATCCTGCTTGTACAGATGTGCCTGTGTGTCCTGTGAACACAGGCTGAGAGAACTGGGACTGTTGGTCTGTAGAGGAGGCAGCTTTGGGGAGCCCTTCTAGCAGCTTCCAGTACTTAACAAGGGGTATAAATAAGGGAGAGTGATGTTTTACATGGACAAAAACTGAAAGGGATCTACATTAAATGTAAGGGAGAAGTTCCCTGTGAAGGTGGTGAGACACTGGGCCAGCCTGTCCAGAGAAGCTGTGGCTGCTTCATCGCTGGAAATGCTCAAGACTAGGCTGGATGGGGCTCTGAGCAACCTGCTCTAGTGGAAGGTGTCCCTGCCCATGGCTAGGGGTTGGAGTGACAAGAGCTTTAAGGTTCCTCCCAACTCAAATGATTCCGTGGCTCACACCCACTTGCTGATGCAGATTTGTTACCTTCAAGACAGAGATAACAAATGTTTTCAGTGTCCTGGTAACAGTGAATCAGCTTCTATTTGCTCAGGAGCTGGAATGCAAGCTATGTTCAAGTCCAATCAATCATACTAGAAGGCTTGTTTTTCTCAGTAAATGATTAAAAACTCCTAAATTGGGCAATGAGAATGGATACAAATAGGAATTAGTTCTTTCATCTCAAAAGCAAAGCTAAATATTAGAAGACAGGGAGCAAGGAAGTTTGTTTTCCCAGGTCACTGGTTCCCATGTTGCTGTGCTTGTGTAGGTCAGTAACCAGGCAGTGGCCACAACACAGCTCCCAGAGATCTTTAATCACTCTGAGCCTTTCTGGACAAACCACTTGATGCTTGCCAGTAAGTGCTGAAATCTGGAAGCAACCTCATCTGCTGAGGAATTTGGCAAGTGGGAGAGCATGTGGCAGCTCAGGGACACTTCCCACAAGGTCAGATTGTGGTGACCAGGCTGTGCTCCAGGACGTGGCTGGCAGCAGGCAGATGAAGCCAGAACAAAAATCTTTCTCTGGGATTAGGTCAGATGGGAGAATTTGTGAGGACTGCCTTTAAGGGCTGACATCCAAAAAGTGTTTTGAAGATTTTGGAGCTGAAAGTGGCAGTCTTGATCTTTGGGGTGGATGTGAAGGGGTGGGAGAGAATGAGTTCTGCTTCCCACAGCTTCCTGTATGGCAACCAACTCCTCAGGCAGAGGGGAACAGCAGGAACTTTGTGCCTCATCAGTCCCTGCTTTGTTTTGCTGTTTTTATAGCATGGATGATGCTTCACCCTAAAGACCCCTGAGTTCTGTTTTGTTTTGTGCATAATAGAACTAAAGAGAACCAAGGTGAATTCATTGACAGTGCACCCAGGGAAGAGACAGTGACCTGTGTCTGGTCATGCCTGTGAGCCCAGGCAGTCACTGAGGGCACAGGAGCCCTGCTCTGGGCTCTCTGCAGTGCCCTGAGGGGCTTCAAACCCCCCTCCTGAGTGCACCAGCCACCAGTACAGGAAAATTTCCATTTTCCTGCTCCAAAACTCCTTGCTGCTGCTGGAAATAACACACTGTTCACAGGGACAAGGGCAGAAGGAGGTCAGCTCCATTCCCAGAGGAAGAGAGGGGAAGCTAGGGCTTTCTTGGAAGACCAGAGAAACCTTTCTCCTTGTGTTTGTGCAGCCTCATGCAGAAGGGTGGAGAGAAATCCTGCCTCAAAACAGAATTGCAATCAGGTCTTTTCCTGTGATGAGAAAGACAGGGGTGGTAAGTCCTCAGGGATAAGAGAGCAATGAAGCCCCATGAGCACTGTAACTCCCCTGTAAAACAACCCCCAGCTCCTTCAGCATTGCTTTTCTATATTAATTCTGATTTACAGAGCAATACAGGTTTGAGGAGGCCTGAAGATGCTCCCAGTGGGAACTGAACACCAGTACTGTGATATCCAATCCTGGATGCTGAGCTGGAGACCCACAGGGGTGCAATGGGATGCTCAGAGGGCAGTAGGGTGGGAAATGAAGGTACCTACAGAGACCTGCTGCTACAGGGTCAAAGGGCAGCTAAGCAGCATTTGTCAGAATGCAAAATTGATCAGGGAGGCATCATCAGAGCATCCTCCATGGAGCATTGCACTGCTGAGCTGAGCTGTCAGCCAGAGCCATCCCCACAGTCTGCTCCTGCTCTTGTTACACTGCATGCCACACAGCCAGGATTAAGCAAGCTGCTCATTAATGATGTTTTACAGTTTCCTGGCTTAGGTCCCTCGACAGAGCTGACTGTCCAAACTGCCCTGGAAAAGTTCTAGGTCTGATCACAGAGATGGAGAGGATGTAGAGCTGTTCCTGTTTTCCTAGGTGCAGTGTGCCCTGCCAGCTTTGGGAAGATAAATGATTCCCCTTGGTAGAGCTGCTTTGAGTCTGGTGGGGCTCATGGCTTGGTCTGTAGTAAAACTGCTGCTGTTGTTTGGGTTTTGGAGCCCTGCCTGGCACTACAGACAGAATAATGAGTGATCAAGATGTAACAGTGGAACAGTAATGCAAACTGCAATAAATACAGAGATGCATTATTAATGGGACATTAAAACTAAAAGGGCAAGTAGAGCAAATTGTGTGCTGGCAGCACAACAGCTCTGCAGAAAAATCCCAGGGCTGTCCCTTGAAAAAAAAAATCAATGCTCAGGTTCTTCTGCTTTCTGTTATACTGTATTTGTTCTGCCTGGGAGCTGGGGTTACTTCTGGAAGATGCAGAATTTGAGATGCATTTTAGCCCCAGTAGCCTCCTGAGTGTAAATAAGGCTACAAACTAGAGCAGTGCCCTCAGCCTGCCACAAAAATCAGCTGTGACTTAATGGATCTTTAATTTTGGGTTAAGCTGCAGAACTGGATTTTACAGGAGTGGAAAGACAGCAGAATCTGCATTACTGCTTTTGCAAAGCTCAGGCAGGAGTTTGAGGTTGGGCCCAGACTGATACCAAGAGGGGCAGTAGCAGGAAGGGCCCATTTCATCCCCTCATTGCAAGAACACCAGCACTGGGGACAAATTTATGTAATTTTATAGTAACTGAAGTATCAGTTTCTCTGGGTCTGGATTGAAGGCACTTGAGACAGTAGTTTCATGTTCAGACTCAGGTGTTTATTATTTCTTATCAGTAAAACAGTCTCACTACTGTGAGTTCTGCAGCCTTTCATTAGAAGACACAAAATGGCCAACAATCTCTTGTTCCAAGGGCTTTTAATACTAAACTATCCAGTTAAGAACTGACACCTGGATTATTTTCCCTTTTAACCCAATAACTGATCCCACAGAGCCCACAATGGGGACTTTTCTGCCCAACTACAAAATGCCACCCAAACCCAAGAAGAAGAAGGAAGAAGCAGCATGAAGAAGAAACCCAGGATCACACCCTTTGCTCTCCATCTTGCTTCCATCCACAACATACTAAAAATCCCAAAACCTAAATTTCTCACCTAGCGATAATCTACACTGCTCTCTAGAATCTATTCCACACTTTTGTGGATTCTGGTCTGTCTTGAAGTCTGGGAAGCTTTCTCCATGAATGAGGGTCAAAGTCAGTGCTCCCCTGGGGGTCAGGGCACCCAGAGCAGACAGAGAAATATTCCCTGTGCTGCCCTGGGTTTCCACGTTGAAGCTCAGGCAGAAGCTTTTGCCTTTGCCTCATGCTTTGAGGCTGTTCCAGAGCTCTGGGGAGGAAAGAGCTGCTGAAAAAGGTCTTTTAAGGTGCTGATGCTTCTACACCTCCACCCATCATGCTGCAGATCTGCTCAGTTATCTCTGGTACAGCCAGATCATGACAAACTCATCTTCCTCCATCAGAGACTGAGATAATGCCCATGGATGTGCTCCAGCTGAACAGGCCAGCAGCAACTGGGGGACACAAAGCACGTGGTGGGAGCACAGAGAGGATCCACCCCTTTACCTTCACCACAGGGCTCTCATTGACCCAACTCTTTGCCACCAAGTGGCTTCAGATCCCTCTGTGGGCCCCTGGAAGCACAGTCCTCCCCAGGCAGTGCTTTTAGAGTCTCTCTCTCAGCATTACCTTCCACTTGCAGAGGTTTCATAGGTGTGGCTTTGGTTTGCACAAACAGATCTTGCAGCTCAATCTCCAGCCAGGTCAAACTTAAACATGTCCAGCTTAACTGCCTTTCCCAGCTGTATTCCTGGCACCCCAGTTTCCCAAAAGCCTCGCCCTTGTTGGTGGTGATAATCCTTTCCAGAAGGCCATGACAGGGCTGGCACTCCTGTGATTCATGCTGGCCTGTCCAGGCTGCTGCTGGGGCTGGTGCTCTGGGCAGGGGGAATGTTGTGCCCTGTGCTGCTGCTAGGGAGGGCACAGGTCACTGCTGCCTTCCCCTTGTGCTGCCCAAAAGCTTCTCCCTCTCTTATCAACACTGAAACCTGTCCCTCCCTTCCTTTGTGTTAAATTCAAGGAACTGAAAGTTTGGTTTTTCTTTTTTCTGTTTCCTGCCAACATCTGTCATACCAAAGTGCTTTCACATGAAGCTATTTACGAGAATGAGTCTGCTCATTCATTTTGGGATAAACTGGGAGACCTGCATGGAGAGTGAATGACTGATGGCACATTCATCTGGTCAGGCCATGGAGTAAAGCCAGGCTGGGATTCATCCATGCAGCTAATCCCAACATTACAGCCCTGGGGTCTGTGTTTCCCAGGGCCCCTCTGACTGTGACTCCAAGCTGGCAGCTGGGTTTAATTCCACAAAGTCCTACAAAGCCATGTGAGGCAAATATTTTATCCTCCTGGGATTCATGGGTATTCTTTTAAAGGAAATGTTCAAAATGAATCATAGAATCATTTAGGTTGGAAAAGACCTCCAAGATCATTGAGTGCAACCCTTGACCTTTTCTATTTTTTCTCAGTTTAGATGACTCCTGTGGTGGTAACAGTCATGAATTTATGTCATGTAGTGTTGGGGGAATTCTCTCCAAGTTTTAATTCCTTGAAAACATTTGAGATTTTTTTTTTTTGAAAGAAGTTTTGTACTGTGATGGTTACCATTAAGGGCTTCACCAAAAGAGCCCAGATCATTAAAGGCAGAAAAGTAAACTTAAATATGTTACCTTTAAGAAAGATTATGGTATCGGGTAGGCTCAGAATATGAATATCTGGTATCACTAATAATAAAAATAAGCAAATACCTCATTTAATTAGTAGTAAAGACCTTGGAAGATTGAAAAGGACACAGGTGAATGAACAGAAGAACTAATGATCTGAGTTTCTGATAGGCAAGTCAGAAACCTCTTTTCAATGGAAAGATGGAAATCCAGATACCATAGGCTTTCAAAACACAAAAGACCAAACCACCAGGTGGGTTTGTAGCCATGGGTATATGAGGCAGACTGTGTCCTGAGCACTTTTGTGGCCAACAACTCCTGCTGACAGTTTTGACAAAGAGGTTTTGCCACTCACTGCCTTCCTAAGCCACCCCACCCTGTCACCACTCCTCTGGCTTGGTGGGAGCTGCCAGGAAGTGCCTTCCCCATGTAAGGATTACTTTTTTCCCTGCTTGGAAAATCTGCTGCTAAAGATGTGAATGGCAAATGCTGGCTCATCATGGTAAAGAAGGTCAATGACCACCCTCTCCAAACTCCCCTGCACTGCTGGGTGAGCCTGGCTCCCTAGCCCTCAAAAAGTGGCCAGACCTTTGTACCCAGTGTGAGATGAGAGAGTTAATTATTACTTTCTAGAACAAAATGTGAGACCCAGAGGTGAGGTTTTCCTGTCTGGAATAAATCAATACATGGAATTTACCTTGGAAACATCAGAGAGGGCTGGGAGTCAACACAGCTCTCCACAGCACCAGCCAGAGAGGGGTCAGTAAAGGCTGAGACATCCTGAATTCCCAATGACCCTCAGTCCTGCTGCCTCTGCACCTTCTTTAGTGTCCCCCTTGAAACATTTCTGGCTGCATCCCCATCCTTCCCACCACCTCTCAGCATGTTACCCATGACTCAGGCAACACCTCCAATGGTGCCTGGCTCCCATTTCTGGGCTGTGAGTCAACACATGCTAAGGATTTCACAGATGTGCAGCTGATTGTCCTGCTGCTGATGTGGCCCTCAATGCTTTTCATTAAGTAAACTCCCAAACCTGCAATCCTTTGTCAGAGCTGTCTGAAATAATTTCCTAGGCCTAAAACATGCCAGGACTGGGGACAGGACAGGGCCTGCAGAGGCTGTTTTTGAAAACAAATCCAACTTAAAAAGAAAGAAAAAAAAAAAAAAAGAAAGATGTGATGAGGATCTGACACTTGCTTAATCCAGGGCTTAAATGCCAGTGCTGAGTTAGGGCACAACATGGGTGGTGCTCAGCAGGGAGGAAGAAGGGGAAGCTGAAGGGCAGGAGAGTACCTTTAGAAAGGGCTTTCTGCTTCCGTTTCCTCACTGCTGGTCTGGATCCTGATACAAGCAGCTGTGTCAACCTTTAAATTATAATATAATATACATATATACATATATATTAGTTATTTATACATATATATGTATATCGTTCAAAATTATTCTTTCAGTTGTGCCTTAGGCAGGATTTCACCCTGCTAAACCCAGCTGCAGTGAGCAGGGGGTTGATCAGAGCCAGCCCAAACTCACCACCTTGCTTTGCAAGCAGTGTGTGCCAGCTGAGCAGAGCAAAGGGCAGGAGGGCAGCAGAGCTGCTTCTTCTCCTCTCCTCTGTGGAGGTGTGTGCAGGACAGTGCTGCTCACACCCTCACAGTGGCTGTGAGATGTCCCCATGTGTGGCAGGCTCCCTTGGAGAGGGACTCCACAGTTTTAAATAAAACTTACTCCTTCCCAGCACAGCCCATGAAAAAGAATCCCAGAATCATGGAAAGATTTGGGTTGGAAGGGACCATTAAAGATTACTTAGTCCAAACCCCACAATAAGCAGGGACATTCTCAACTAGGTCAGGTTGCTCAGAGCCCTGTCCTACCTGGCCTTGAATGTTTCTGAGGACAGGGCATCCACCACCCTCCTTGGCAACCTGTGCTAGGGTTTTACCACCTTCATTGTAAAAAACTTCTTCCTTGTATCTAATGCAAATTGACCCTCTTTTAGTTTAAAACAATTACCATTACCCCTTGTCCTATCAATGGGGACACTGCCAGCAGCTGACACTCAATTAAATATTGTATGCAAAGCTGACTACAAATTACAAATGAGCAGGCAGATTTTGAAGCTCTTCTTACTCCTCAGGAGCAGTCCCTAATTGCACAGAGCTTTGCAAGCACTTTGCTTCCCCTTCCTATTCCAACCTGTTTACTTGCTCTCCATCATGCTGTGCTCCCATGTTTTGCTCCAGGGAGCAGGTAGGAGAGGCAGAGAATTTCTCCAGGGACACTTTATGGTTGGATTCTGCCAGGTGCCAGCTCTGAAACACCAGGCAGTTTGCACTCAGGCTTAGGAATACAGTGAGACAATGATGGGCTATTTGTACTGCACTGTGCTATTTTTAAAAGTCCTGCCCCTAAGCTGAGACACAAACCCTTTGTCATGGCTCTTAGAAGAGACACTGTGTTCTCATGAATCCTTCCTCTTTTTAAAAATAATAATTTTAAAATTCTCAACGTGGTCCCTTTTTGTTAGCAAAAGCACAACAGGTTATCTCCAAACTATGGTCTAAAACTATGAATGTATATGTGCTTATACCTGTATGTCAATATACATATTTTTTTGATGCATCACTTCAACTTTCCATGAAAGATGGAGATGCAAATAATATTCCTGAGGAAATCAGAATAGAAGCATTGGACCCAGTGATCCAGCTTTAAACAAACTGTGCAGCTCTGAGCATGCATGCAATTATGCATATAAATACAAATAAATTACTTCCCAGTAATGAAGAAGTTAATCACAGTGATTTCTTTGCAGAGCAATAACTCTATGCAAATAATCTTGAAATTTGCCTGGACACCTGTCAGCTCAATTGCTTTGACACTGTGTGCAGCAAGGCAGTTTATTCATGGTGCCTTTGCAAGTCTGGGAATGAGCAGTTGTGGAGCACCTGAGACTGATTTCCTCATGGCACTGCACATGTGGATGCCTTTAAATGCAGTTTGACTAAGGGGCAAAGGAGGAATTTCCCTAGAGAGTCTAATGCTGTGGCTTTTCTGGCTCTGCTAAGGTTGGAAAACCAGAGCTTTACTTTGGAAAAGACACATCTGAGTGATGGAAAGCTATGGAAAATGTGATTCATGATGAAGTTTAAACATTGCAGCTGGAAAGTTTGGCTGGGTGTGGAGAACAAGATGATCCAACCACCAAGAGAGGAGAGATAAAATCACCCAGAGTATTTTCCCCAAACACTTATTTGGCTGAGAATTCAAAATCACCAGTTCTGGGTTAATGTTTAATTATTTTATATTTAATTATATTATATCTATAAGGAAAGGCTCCTTCTCTGGTGTGTCTGCATTCAGTGGAGAAACACACACCTGAAAAATCATGCAAAATTTGACCTGGGATACTCTGGCTTCCCTCCCCATTTCCAGGTTTGATATGAAATGCCCAGCCAGAGGCAAATGGGTGCACCATGGCAACAACCTCTCACTTCTCCTGCAGCTCATTCATACTTTGGCCCAAGTGTCAGGTGAATGATTTCCCAAATTCCCATTTCTTTCCCACACAGAGTTTTTAACAGCTGCTGAGCACATGGAACTCAATCCTTGCAGTTTGAACATCCTCCACCCCAGCAGCAGCACCAGGGCTCTCACCCAGGCTTCGCCTTTGGAGGACATTGGCAAGAAACAACTTTACTCACATAAAAGGAAACCAGTTCACACCCAGCAACCATGAAAGCAAGGAAATCCTTGCCACAAGATCTGTCAGTATTGAAAATTTTGAAAGGGTTTAAGAAAAGGTCAGGCCTGTGCATAGAGGGCAGGGCTCTCATGAGCTCTGGGGCCCGATCACCTCAGCCTCTGCTTCAGGAAATCATTCCATCACTTATGGCCAAGGTCTGGGAAATAATAATAGAGAAAGGATCACCCCCTCCCTGCCCTGTTTTTTAGTGGTGCTATTGGAAAGTTATGCTGGGCTATGGACATTTTTGTCCAGACCCTGTGTAGGTATTTTTCTGGGGTTGCCAGATGAAACCCTGTTCCTGAGCTGGTTCTGTGTGGCTGTTTGAAGCCATGGTGAGGAGACATCAGGCTGATTTCATGGTGGCATTTTACAGTTGTTTGATGCTGGCACAATTAACTGGCTCAGGGCAATATCATTTCACCCAACACACACCAACAGGAGTTTCCATTTTATAACACTGCACAACATCATCTGCACAACAGTGGTGTCAGGGAGCTGCTCCTGCCACACCTTAACCAAGCCAAATGCAGTCCCTGTACTTTGCACCATCACAAAAACTCCAAATCTTTTAAGTTCCAAGGTTGTTTCAATATTTTCTTTTCTCAGTCTTTGGCCAATGACACTGACAGTGTTGAAACACAAGGAACTGTATCTTTGCTCAGTGGTTTTGGCTCCCAAATTGCTACAGCTCTGGGGGAAGATGAGCTTTCAGAAGGGTGTCTCTGAGCTGTGAAGCACTGCCTTGGTCTCCCTTTCTGTTTCTGGGGAATGTGACCATGCTACAGACCCTTGTAGCCAGCCATGGGGTTTTCCTGGTTTTCTGAGCCTACCCCTCTGATTTTATTTTGCCCCAGGGTTCAGTGCAGCCTATTATTTCACTGACTTCTTTGTCCAGACTGCTGGGTTGGGAGATAAGAGCCCCAGAGATTCTGCCCAGTGGTCCTGACAGCTTCTCTTTTTCATCACCTTCATTCCTTTCTGGCAGGTTTAGCTACTCAGAAATGCCATTGCCATAGTTAGTCCTGGCTTGAGGCAGGAGGTGGAACAAATGGTGTCTCCCTTTCCTAATAGTCTGCACTATTATCCTTCCTATTTAGGCTTCATGGAGTGCTGGGTTATCCCTTGCAGTGGAGAGCTGAATTTAGGGTTAGCACTATGTGATGGCACTCCCTGCCTCTGGATCCTTCAGCATCCAGTGCAGTGCAGGTGATTCTGGAAGTGCTTTCCTCTACATCCCCTTCTTAAAGGCCACAAGGCTGCTTTAGGCTTCAGGTCTGACCCTCACCAGGTAACTGTGCCATCAGGCTGTTGGCAGTGTAAAAAATAGGGAGGTTCTTGCTTCAACAAGTGTCCAGCTGAGGGCTGTGCAGAGTTACAGGCTGGGGCTAAGGCTGCTGACTCTGTGGCTGCTGGGAACACCTCCAGCAAGCTTCCCCTCAGAAACAAGGAGACCAAATCCAGCCAGGCTGAAGTCTAAGGCAGCATGGTGGAAAAAACTGTTCTCAAATTCAGCTCTATAAATTCCCAGCACGTACGTATGCTACAGCACAGCTGGGCTTAACAAAACCATAAATTTAGACCATCTGATATGTGGCCATAAAAAATGATGAATTGATGACTGAATGAATTATTTTGCTTTTTCATCCTATCTGGACTCTGATCTACATTAACTAAACCAGTTGGTGCAACTTTTATAAATTGTTTTTAAATTGACCTAATTAAAGCAGTAAGAGTACACAATGGAGATGTACTTAACCCAATTTAACCCTTCCTTAAATCAATTACACTAGAATTCAGTAATTTGCAGGCAGAAGCTAAAACAATTAAAGAAAGATTTGGAACAGGTTAAGAACCCTTGTAGTGCAGGAGAACACACTGGTGCAAACCACCCATGGCTATAGCTGCAAATATCACCTGAGCTTCCCATCTGAGTTAGTCCAGATTCAGCTCACCCCATTTCTTCTCCTGGTCTTTCTTTAGCATTAAAGTGGTCTTTAGCACTTTAATGAAGGGCTTGCTTTTCTCTTCTCCCTGAAAGGAGAGAAGGAATGAAGGTATGTCAACTTTTTTATCATTTTAAGCAATGTTGCCATCCCTGACTAATTGGTATTGTTAAAGATAATCAGCAAAGTCAAAATTATCATTACATGGCAGTGAGAGGGCAGGATGGGAGAGTGTCCTCCAAACCACTAAGACGTCATTAATTAGGGTTTAATAAGTACATTTGCTGAGGGATGCATGTGACTTACAGAAGATTAGGTTGAAGGGATTGGGAAATCCTTGTTGTGTTGCTCTACCCCTTTGGAAGTGGCAACTCCATCACTCATTGCCTCCTCGTCGCTGTGATGAACTGAATTCTTCTCCCACTGGTCCATAAAGGCACCACCTTCAGTTCCCTCCTGGCCTCTTTCCAGCCAAGTATCAACTCTCTCTTCCAGAAATCAGGAAGATAAACATAAACCCAAATGAGAGGCAGAAGTAGAAAAGCAAGCAAGAATTTGCTAAGAAGCCAAGCATGTGGAGATAGAGCCCCAGGAGAAATAGAAACATTCCATGAGTGGGGAAGAGATGGGAACAGGCACTGGGCCACTCCATACTGACACCAAAGGGACAAGTGTCTGCTGCTGCTCTGGGCAGGAAAGCACCTGGCAGAACCCATGGCCAGCACAAGCTGCAGACCAGACCTGTGGTGATGAACCAGTGGTATGGCAGGCAGAGCATCTCCAGGTGCAGAGAGGAAACCTCAGCCTTGTGAAACCACGTGGGAAAAGGTCACCTGGGAGACACCACTAAGGGAGGACAGGAGTCAGCAGAGCCTTTTACGGACACAGCACTGTTAGGGAGATGAGGGTATATGTCTGTCTATGCTGTTATCATCAGCAGTGCCAGGTCACTGTGCAGTCAGCTGAACAAGGTCCTGCTATAGAGAAAACAGGTTCTGGGGAAGATTTTTTGTTCATGAACACAGAGACCTGAGGGACAAGGAGGTGGCAGTGAGTCACTGCTGCTATGATAGTCCCAGAAATGGTGCCTGGGAAAGGGGGATTTAAGGAGCAAGGTGTTCACTGCAAGTCTGGTTGCTCAATACACCTGGCTGGCAGCCAAAGCGTGGAAAGAGAAAGTAAACACTTTCTGCTTCACCTATGAGCTGCATCTGTTGTAGAGTGTGACACACCAAGCAGGCTGAAGGCCAACAGAAGGCACATCCAAAAAGCTGCTGGAAGCAGGGCCAGGCATGCACGGTGGTCTGAGCAGAGCAGAGCTGGGTACGCTGTGCAGGCTGGGAAGCAGCATGATTAATGTAGGAGACACAGGCAGTCAAACCAAAGGGATGCTGCCAAGCCACGAGGAGAAAGTAAATCACGTCAGGAAGGTGAGATTCTTTGTTGCAGTTGTATGTTGAAATCTCCTCATTCATTCTTCCAGTGCCTACAGAGACAAAAAGTAGTTGTAGATGAGTCAAAATTGAACATCAGAGAACTGCATGTGCCCTACCTGGCAGGTCTGAACAAAGTAAACTCCATCCTTAAAGATAAGGCTTATTTCTGAATTATTGTTATTACCATAGAAGCCACAATAACTGTTGGGGAACAGCTGTATTTCACAAGGACCACCACTGATGCCTAGGGATGCCACAACTTGCCCTCAAAATGAGGAACAGAGAAGGATCTGGCCACCTGTATGCAGAGCATCAGCTAAAAGCAAGTGATTGTTGTATTAGATGACAAACTGGTTTCCCAGCTAATCTTCTTGTTGCAGATATTTTTGGTGGTGTCATTTTAAGCAGACAGCCAGAGGAGCAAGCCACTGGTCTGTCTCAATTTCCTACAGGATGGCTGGAGAAATGTCACTTAAAGGGACATGTGCAATACCATTTTTAGTGTGTTACTGATGATAATGGGTCATTAAATTTGTAAGCCTTTTTTTTTTTTTTTTTAGATGACTTCTATTTAAGGAAAACAAATGGCAGATTTAGTGTGAAACAAATTGTAGTCTTAGAAGTTAAAAAGTAAATGGAGTTGCTGCTCTCAGGTGCTAAAACAAGACCTATACCAACAGCCCTTCTTTATCCAGCCCTTCTGGGGGCTTATGAAGCTGGTGCTGAGAAGTTTTCATGGTTTGAGACTTCTGGGACTTTAATGGAAGTTCTCTTTGGCCCAGCTTCATCCCCAGTGAAGAACAGGATGACACAAGCAATAGCAAACCATGTTATTTGCAAGAACAGGAAGCACCAAGGGTGCTTACACTGAATTAGATGGTAACTTCACCAGATCTTTTATAAAAGTTTCTGCTCTATTAAAACTCCACTTTTTTTTAGCAGGGATACTTAAAGGTTGCTGGTAAGTAAACTGAGCTCTGCCTTCTTACCACTAATTAAATAGTAGCAATATTGGTTGAAAGAAAGCCAAATACCTCATTTTCCAAGAGAGTTATCCACATTGCTCTTGATATCTTTCACCAGAAGCAAGGAACAGCTTCCCCAACACAGGGTAAGTCATTAGCATATATAGACATGAATATAATTACCAGAGAATACAGTTACTTTATCAGTGACCTTTATAAATCTAATCTGATTTAAATAGCCATATTCTATGGCTCTTCTGTGTGGTTTGCAAACTGGTGACTCCCTATGAACTCAGATTAATTTTTACTATGAACTCAGATTAATTTTTACATCTCTGCTTGCTGCTGCTGCTGAAGAAAAGCTGTGATAAGGTGACTCATTGTCACACTTATGCATGAGCCATCTGAAACATCACATTTTTCATCTCTAGTTCTGCAGACCCCTGTTCCTGAAATTACTAGTTAAATGAGCTTTTTTCCCCCCAGTTTTCCATTCTAGTCTTTTAATACTGTTCAACCTTGCTCAAGGCTTAAGACAAGGTCTGTGTATCTGCTTGCCTGACCTTGTTTATTTGAAATTTGATGCTGGTTTCTCTTGAGGTTCATCCGACCCACCCCCAGGCCTCCCACAGTGATATGGATATTTGAGCCAGGAGTTCTGGGCTTCCTTTGGCAGCAGCCAAGAGAAATAGGCATATTTAAGGTGAGATTGACTCTCCTTCATGTAGCAAGGTCTGCAGCAGGGTGATAAGACCCCACGCTATTCTTGGGATCGTATGTGTTGCATCAAACATCTAAAATCAAGGGGGACATTTGCAATGAATTTTTTAATGTCTTTTCATTACTGGCTGTGGTAGACATGTTTGTCAACATAGCCACAGCGAGTGCAGTCTGTTGAGGGACAGCAAATGCTCTGGGAGCATGTCCCACCAATATTTCACTCAAAGTAATCCATTGTCATTTAAAGAAAAGATGGTCCCTATGACCACAGTGGTGGTAAATGTTTTCAGTGCCTGCTGTTCATTAGGGAACAGAAAATTAGGATAAAAAGCAATTCTGGGTTTCCCCTGAAGCCACTTCACCCTTGTGCTTGTTAATGCATTGCTTTCTCTCTAATGCTTTTAAACTAGTAAACTTCAGGACAGTAAGTTTTTAATAGTGACATAAGTGCACTTCCATTTGGGGAGGGAAATAAACTATAATGATGTCAGGATGTTTATATTAAAATATTTGTGGCTTTGCTGGTAAGATGCCTCTGTGAAAGAAAACCTCATGCAAACAGAAAAGTTCATACCCCTAATTAAAGCAGTAATAATCTTTACAAGGGATTAGAACACCAAAGGCCAGGCTGACATCCCTAAAGTCCTAGTGATAAAGCTTGCTGCCTGTTGCCTTGCTTTCAGCTGTGCCAGAAAACCTCCTGACAAGTGAACTGGAAGCACTTTCAGAGGCACGACCACAGTGTCATTGAGCTGCTCTGGCGCCTGTTGTGCTGCGGTACCGGCACCACCACAGCGATGCTGCCATGCCTTAGCTCTGCTCTGCTTGCTCTTAAACACCACCCTAGGCCTAAAAAGGAATTCTTCATAAAAACTAACTGTAAGGCTAAGAAAGGGCTCACTGGTCTCTAATCAGAGGAATGAAAGAAGCCTGTAAAAGGGCAGTTTTAGCAACCAGTATCTCTTCTGCATTAATATTTCTCACACATTTTGGAAAGACTTCTCTTTCTGCTACCATTCTCAGCAAACAGATTCCTGGCCAGTAAAGTCTCAGCTCAAAATAAAAAGGGCTTGGGTTGACCTCAGGTTGCATCCCAGAGAAGGAAATTTCTTGGCTCAGCTCAGAGTGCCATGGAAGGAAGCACTGTAAGCACTGTCAGAGAGATGGGAATTGCTGTTTGGATAGAAGGGATAATGGGCTAAAAGGAAATATAGCAGGGAAACAGCAATGCTGGTGGAGGGAAAGGAAAAGCCAGGAAAAGCCCTGGTCCCTCTGTCACACTTGGTGCTGCAATGCAGGGCAGGGATGGGCAGCCCCTGTATCTGCAAGGCAGAGAGCTCTCAGCAAAGCAAGGCAATGTGAACTGCTGCCACATTCACCTGCTCCAGAGTATGTGAATCCATCCTAAGTATTCCCCATGTTCCTGTAGAACTGGCGTCCTGTAGTTGTCAGCTCATGGAGATCACACATGCTACTATGCAAGGCTTAAAAATAATATTCAAGAGACATGACAGCTTTTTTCTGATAACAAACAATGCAAAAACAACAAAATGTGTTTCTGCGTGTGTTTTAAAACACAGCATGCTTCCCACAAATTATTTTGATGGTTTCTCACTCAGCCCAGCCTTGAAAGCAAAGACTAAACCTGCAGTATTTGCTCTTGGTTTGGCCACAGAGCTGTATTTGCATTGCTGCTTCACTGAGGCAGCATCTAAACACCCAGGACCTCACAGCCTTTGGCCACAATCTCTCAGCAACAAACCTTGCAGCAGAGAGTGCTCAAAAACAACACACATTCCAAAGATCCTTTTTTCTTTTTTTTTTGTAAAACAGAAATAAAAACAAAAGGGAAACAAAAATAGAAAGAATAGACAATGCAAATTTAAGTCAAAGTAAAAACAAACAGATGGAACATCCAAAGCAAGGAGAAAGTCCAAAGATGCCTCTGAGCAATCCTGCAACTGGGTTTTCAGGTTACAGGCTTTTGCAGGAAAAATTCTTCATAAATCTATTACAGCATCAAAACCACATAAGTCTGCTTCTCCATCTGAAATGCCACATCTTAAGCAAGTCATTTGGCAGCAGAGGGCATGTGTTGGCTCAAGGCACTTGGTTTTGAACTGGCTCACCAGCCTAGCTGGCAAACAACGCTCCTCTCATCTTTCAGTGCTGATTTATCCTGGCACAGGCACAACTCTGGCACAACTTCAGTGTTTTTAGCTGGCGAGGATGATTTAACGTTTGTACAATTCTAGGAAGAGCAGTTTCATTTCTGCTCTCAGGATAAGATATCTTCCATATGCAGGAAGTGTTGGTGGTCTAACTGCAGTGGGAAGGATGGCAGGTGAGTCCACCTTCCAAACAGACATCCTAGAAGCCCAGCTGAGCCCCCAGCTGTAAATGCACACCTTGCCTCCCACCTCTGTATTTTTAGGGCAAGACATGGGCACCCACTGGTCCTTGCTGTAACATCTCCCAAGACTGACAAAGAAGAAGTGGATGGACATTCTTTTCCCCACAGCTGTTGAACCAAAATAATCTGATTTAACAATGACTTGGAATGGCCTGTCTTGATAAGTAATGCTTAAAAGCAAACCTGAGCCTGACAATGGGGGAAAAGAAAGAAATAATAGAGAAGATGGTTTGGACTTGTGCAGAAGATGATCTTGTCAAGCATGATCAACACATGATGGCTGACAGGCAGGTCCCTGTGCTGCCCTTGCTGGGCTTGGCACAGGTGGGGGAATGAAGACTTTTGCTGGGGCAAGTCTTTGAGATAATAACCATGTTTTGGTAGAAGAGGGATCACTTATGGGATTTCTATGGTTGGTATATGAGAAATGCCCAGTGCTGCACCAATAACCCCATGCTCTCAGAGCTTGTGTCCTGCCCCTCTGGACACCAGAGAACAGCCTCACATCAGCACAGTGTTAGTTCTGATTTGTTCCTCCATTTTGATTCTCCTTTTTCAAGCCTTTTAACTGTTTTGTCCTGCTCTGATTCCTATTATGGCACAGTAAAACTGTGTGCTGTGCAGAGCATGCTATATTTAATTCGTTATGCAGTTCAGAGAAGTAAAAGAAACTTTTCAATAACAGATCCTCAACAGATCCTGAAAACCCTGCATAAACTCTTAACACGGCCAGGCACTATTTACTCAACGTAACACAAAGCAGGACCCTGTCTGCCTGTGCCACATTGTCAAAATACGCTCTTCACGCTTTCTGCAGCTGAGAAAAGCCTTGATGGTTCTGGTAATTGGTCTTCCATCTGTTAGGTAATGCTAAATCAGCTCTTTCCTCCTCATCACTCCTTTGGGCTTACAGAAAGCAGAGAAAATACAATGCATGTCAACAAAACCAGACATGTTTGGGTGTGTTTGGTTGGTTGGAGGTCAATGGTCACCCTTCAATGCCTCACATAAGCAAAAATCCCCTTCTTCCAAAAGCAGAGACACAGATTTTGATCTCAGGACATCTCCTGGGACCTGCCCTGTAGATGCACCTGCAGTTCAGCAGTTGTAGCATTGCTGCCCAGTTATGCATGATCTATGTTATGCCCAGAGAGCGTTAACTTAGACTTTATATTATGTGAAAACACTTTTGAGGGAGCGTACACTAACACAATCAACAGCTTGCACATCTGCTCAGTTTTCCAGATCTTACCACTGCCTGAAAAGAAGCCCTTCCAGCCCTGAAGCAGAGCTAAAACAAACACTTTCCTCTTCTACAAGAGCTTTACCTCCACATCAGCATGCCAGTGTTTGTGCAGGGCAGCTGTAGCTGCAGTGTAGTTCTCTATTTTATCCATTCACTGTCTGTGGCAGCTCAGCTGTACTCACAGCAAGTTGCCATTCTGCTCCTCACACTAAGGAAGTCTCTTTTGCCTTTGGCTCATCTGGAACAGCTCAGGCAGCAGCAGTGCTCTTGGAGGCTGCCAAGAGGAAGGGACAGGGAGGGTTCCTTCAATCACAGCCTCGTTAGACTCTTCACTGTTCCGATCACTGCAGATCTGGTTCACCTCAAGCAAAGCTGCTGTGAAGATTAGAGTGATGGTTTTCACACCAGTGCTTTTCCAGTTCATTCACAGCAGGCTGAAGCAGTGAAGACAATGGTTCTGCCCTGTGAAGCTGGTACCCCAGACTGGCTGTGTTTTGTGTGTCTGAGCATGGGCATGGATGAACACAGGCTTGCCGCGACTTAGCCACAAGATACTAACCTATGACATTGAAATGTACACAGGAAAGGAAAGGATGAAAGTAAGGGATTGCTTGGGAGATCTGATTGCAGCCCTCCTGTGAGGAGGTCAATGAAAAGAAAGAGGCTGTTCTTGAGGTCCATGGTGGGAGAATGAAGAAACAATGGGCATCAGTTGAAACACAAGAGAGTCTGATCAGATATAAGGAAAAGCCTTTTTACTGTGACAAGAGTCAAGCAGTGGGGCAGCTTGCCCAGGGAGGTTGTGCAAACTCCATCCTTGGATATTTTCAAGTCCCAGCTGGATAAGATTTTGTGTAACTTCGTCTGCCCTCAGAGCCAATTCTGCTTTAAGGAGATTGGAGAAGAGACCTCCTGAAATCCATTCTAACCCAAATTACCATATGCTTCCAATATGCCTCATTTCTCTGCAGAGTAGCTTATCTACTAAATTGTAAACAACATGCCTTGAAAGTTTGCTTAACTGATAAAGAAGGCACAAAACAGAGTGTGGTCTGTGGTGTGTACATACTTCTTATTCAACAATTCTTTTTTTAGGTCCCTGCTTCATATATACCAAAGGTTACAGAGGATGTACTAAGCAAACAGGATGATCAAAATCACAGTGTTGAAATTTAAACCAGCAGGCGATAAGTGCTTACACTTCACTCTGAAGAAATCCCCTGATTTCCCTAAACCAAATTGAAGAACAAACTCACAAACTGTACCAGTGATTTTTATTGCATTTTAAAGATAACTGCTGCAGAAACTGCACAGGAATCATTAATGTCCTAGAACAAGAAAGCTAATATTCTCTTAAATACAAAAGAAAGCTTGCTAAACAAATCTACAGTTCTTTTTACTTGATGTTTTAGATTGATTCAGTTTTCTACTTTAATGTGGACATTTCCAGGAAGGGCTGGGGCAAGGGAGAAAGAAGGAGAAGAAAAAAGCTAGAAAAGTCTTTATGGCTCAGGCTGCTATGATCATATTTAGTATTTCTGGAAGTGGCAGACCACAGATAGTCTTGTGGCCATGGTTCACTCCTTGGCCAACCAAGCCACAGAGGAGGAGCTGTGAGAACCTCCCAAAGCTGTCTGTCACAGTGGGCTGGATGCTTTTCTCCTCAAAGCCTGCTTCACTGCATGTGCTCCTCTCTTAGATTTCTTAGAAAAACTCTTAGACATCTACAGTATCATAAAACAATTTAAGATTATAGTTCCTCTCTGTTACTAATGCTTTGTGGCATTAGGTAATTGCTTAATTGAGCATTTAGAAAAGCATTAATATATTTTTCTTTGCAAATGCATTATTAATATATACATTACAATCTCTGCTGTTAAGGCTTTGTACAATTATTAATAGACTGAACTGCATGAAAATATTTTCTGCTACGAAAAAAGAAACTCAAAAGGACACAAATCATACCTGGTCTACCATCATTATAAATTAAATATTTATATTGATACTTCTACACTCCAGCAGTCCTAAGCCACTGTCTGCACCAGTTGAAATGTGAAGTATGAATATTTCTATTCTGTTTCACATTAATTCACCAACTTGGATGGTTGAAGAATAACAACCTGCTTTGCCTCCATCCCTTTAGACCACCTTCTCCACCATACAGTGTATTTTTTTTCCCCCAGAGCAGCACACCACCTATAACATCACTCCTCCCATGTAGGTTGTACTTAGGATTGCACTGAGGACTTGCATTCTCCCAGAAATGAGAAAGGCACCACACCTACAAGTGATAATTTGTTTTTAATGCTTCTGGGAAGAACATATTAAAGATTTTAATGAGATTTTTTTTTTTCTCAAAATAGTAGGCAGTGCCAAAAATCCATGTGGGCTCAAATATAGTGCTAAAAGCGGTGAATACACTAAAAGGCAAAACAAAAAGGCAGTGCAAAAACCCTGCAAAATTACTTAATGACCAGATATAGTTTGGGGAGATAATGGCAGCTGGATGAGCTGGAGTTGGGAGGTAAAAATAATCCTAAATCTATAAAAGCTGATGTTGGGTTGGCTGAAAGCTCCACCCAGCCCAGCAGTTTCAGACAGATGTGAGTAGGAAGACAGAAAGAACTGGGAAAACACGTTCTGTACTTCCCCAAAATGTATAAATGCATTTTCAGCTCCAGCAACTTACAAGTCAAGAACTTGCTGAGTTAGATCAAGAGTCTTTGATGATTTTCCAGTTGCTTTTTAACTTCATGCAAAGTTTTGGTACCCACTGTATCCTGAAGCAAAGACTTCTGGCTCAAGTATGGACTGAATGAAGCACTATCTCCTTTTGTTTGTTTTGAACCTTCCAAGTTCTCATTTCATTTGCTGTAGCTCAGTTCTTGTGTCTGATAAGTCAGTGAGCAATCTGGATTCCTGGTTCTTATTTGGATCCCTGAAGATTTTACATAGACTTTGATATTATCTCCCCTTCCCTGCAGACTGAAGAAACCCAGCTGAGTCAACCACAATCCCTTTCAAAGACCTCCTACTATTTCTGATAATTGTATTGATTTTTATTTAATCAATTCCAGTTCTACCATACTATTTTTGAACTAGAACTGCACAGGCAATTAAAGATGCAGGTGCAAACAGGGATTGATACAATGACACTTTCTATCTTTATTTCTCTCTTAATAAATTTTTTAACAATAATCTTAACAGTTTTCAGTTTCTATTTTGATCACTGCTGAGTCCTGAGTTGATGTTTTCATAGAACCAGCTTTCACAACCTCAAGGCCTATTTTCTCACTGGGAAAAATCAACTCAAAGTTCCTTAGTATATATGTGAAATTCAGAATTTTTTTTCTCATATAGTTAGCCTTTCATATTTATCAGATTTAATTTCATCTGCCATTTTGCTACCAACTCTGTTAGTAGCATAAAAGCCATTCAGTTTTTCTCAGTTAGTCCTACCCTGAATAGCTCATTATCAGCAACATATTTTGTAAACCACTACTGGCCTCCATTTCTATCAGTTATTTGTCTAAGTTTCATATCTATTAGTAGCCTTGTTTTTTACTTCCTTTGGGGAGGAATCTTACTGATTGATTTTGGAAACCATCATAGGCAGTTAATTGAATCTTCATGGTCTGTGAGCTTTTTGACTTCATCAAGGAAAGCTTTCCTGAGACACTACTTTGCTTTCAAAAGCCATAATGACTTTCCCTAATGCGTCATCTTTTCTGTGTGGCCACTAAGATTTTTCTGTTCTTCAGCATAATTTGTACTTATTTGTCTATCAAAGAGATTGGGCTTCCACGTCTAGTGCTTCCACAATCTTCTCCAAAATCCTTTAAAAAAAAACTGGTGTCACATAAGCAACTCTCCAAACCCCTGTGATGCCAAGGTAAGTTTAAGTGAGAAGTCAGAGACAGCAGTTAGTACCTGAAGCACTTTGTCTCTGAGCTGCTTGACAACTCGTGGTTGAACACCATCTGGTCTCAGCAGTTGGCTGCTGCTCACTTGTTAATGTGTTCTTTCATCTTTTATACTTGCACTGTAATCCAAGACATGTTTTCCTAATTATTCCCCTTAAAGAAGCTTCCCATTATTGGAGTTCACCCATGCTCATCTATCCCATTCACAAATGCAAAAATAAATTCAGCCTTTTTTTTCCTGGCTGTATCTTCTCCAGATGTTTCTTCTGTGTATGAAACAATCTATTTGCCTTACAGAGCTGTCAAACTCCAGCAGGCTCCCTGATTTGTTCTAGAAAGACTTGCTATTATTTGTTATAACTTTTGCAAGCTGACCCTGAAACTTCCTTCTGTATCCTTCTCATAATTTTGCACTTAACCCATCAGAAGTTATAAGTCCTTTCTTTTACCCCCTTTTAATGAAAGGTATGTCTTGTCCTATATTGCTCCTCTGTTTTTGAAAAGAATGCAGAACACTGCTGATTTTCTTTGTCATGGTGCTACAAGGGTGTTGAAACCAAGGATGCTACAGTTCCTGCTACAGCGTGGGTCTTTGTCAATAATATGGCACTCTTTAAGGTCAGGGATTGCTTTTCCTCTTCTGGCTTCCAATGAGCAGTTGCAGATACTTTCTAAAATGTTCACACCAGCTCCACTCCCTCCTGTGACATTTATCCAACTTAAATTATTGAAGGCACTTATGATTGTGTTTTCTGCCTCTCAGGTTCTGATCTCCTTGCCTTGTTAGATGGACTCCTGATGCACTCCTATACTGCATTTTTCCTATTTATATCTGGAACTTCAATCCACTGAGACCTTATTTATTGACAGAATTAACTGCTAATTGGAGAATCCTGTAAGCTTTCTTTAATACAGTATCACTCATGCACTGTCATGCTTTGTCCTGCCTCAAAAATATGACATGTATCAAAACTGATGGTTCATTTTTCCTATCAGATTTCAAAATATGAACATAGTGCATATCTTTGCTGCAGCTGCTTGCAAAGCCTGATTGTCTCCTGGCCAAAGCCCAATGTGACAGGCCCTGAGACACTCTTGTTCATGCCTGGTTGTACACTCAGGGTCTTTATTTACATCTGGCTTCATCTGAAACAAACTAATGAACAGTTGCTTGCAATTATGGAGGAGGACCAAAGATAAGAGCTAATCCTCAATTGTGTCAACAGCTGAAATAACAGAGCAGGGAATATTTTGTTTCTGACTTGTATACATTTTCTCCTGAATCATACCAAAAGGGATCAAGGATCTGCAGTGACTACAACTCAAACCATTAAACAGCTGACAAAACAGAGAAGCAATATCTTATCCACTGTAGAAAACTAAGTGTAGTTTAACAGAAACTGTGAAGAAACGACCATTATAAGGATAGAAAATATATCTGTGTTTATCGTCTATAAAATTTGAAAGCATCTAAACTGTCCTGCTTCAGAACATGCACTCATCTATTCCTTACAGTGAGGAAACATTTATACACCAGTCAGAAAATGGTGGTTGTTTTCAGATCTCCTTGGGTTCTTCTCACTGAACTATATCACCCCTTTTTAATTGAGAATGGGACCTCAGAGCCAGTTTTATCCCACCTTCTTTAAGGGCAAGCTTTTCCCCTGCCTCCCCTGACATGGCCTCTGCAGTCTGTTATGCACTGTACTACCAGCACTAATAATCAGCAGCTGCTGTGCCTGGAATCGCTGATTGTTTTGCCTCAATCATCTAGGATAGGGAATCATTTGTAGATACCATAGCAATAAGTCAGATATTAAATAAAAAAAAAAAATCGTAGCATCAGACAGACTGCAATGACTTAATCCATTTTCCTGCTTCATCAGCTTTCCCTCATCCGGTGCTCACGCTTCCTCGCTTCTCGCTCCAGTGGTTATCCAGCTCTTTATTGGTTGTTCAACTTGTGACTTCTAAGGCCATGCTCAGATGCGTTTGCAAGGTCGTTTCCCCTCCCTAGCGAGTCAAGCAGCCGCTTACTCGGGTCTACAACTAAATCGGACTTTTTGGGTGTTTTTACACATTTTGTGGCACGTTGGGCCACAGAAATGATTATTCCCTAAAACAGCTGCGGAGAGGCCTGAAAGCCCCAATGCACCAAAGCTCCTGGGAATATAAGGCACAATAAAAACAGCTCAAACGCTGTAACTGGAGGGGATCGACCTCCTTTTTCCACAGAGGGCGAGTGAAGGCACAGACAGCGAGATAAGGCGGCGGACATAGGGAAGGGGCAGCAGGCGCAAGTCTCTTGGCTGGGCGGCTGTGTGTGTGTGGGGGGGAGAAAATCTCCAAACCCACGATTTATTGCGGAGGGGAGAAAGGTGAAGAAAGCGCTAATTCGTAACACCGCCACGGTACAGAAGCGGCAGAGGGAGGCAGGGGCCGCGGCCCTCCCGCATCCCCTCAGCGCGGGCGGCGCCCCCGCCGCGCTCGGCCCCCATTGGCTGCGCGCCGCCACGTGCCGCCCCCGCCGCGCGCCGGCTCCGCTACCTGCGGCGGGGCCGCGCCGTGCTCGCGCCTCAGAGCGCCGGGGCCGCCGAGCGCCGCCCGCACCGCCCGCGGCACCGCGGGCACCGCAGCGGGGACCACGCCGGCCGAGGCCCATGCGGCGGCGCGGGGCCTGCGGGCTTGGGCTGGAGCAGTCGGCAGGATGTGCCCCACCGCCACCACCAGCGCCGGAGCTTCCAGGTCTCTCCCTCCCTTCCAGGCAGGGAGCAGCGGGGATGGGGAGGTGCGGGTTGCGAGTTCGGGAGGAGATGGGCGGTGGAAGTCGTGTTTGCCTTGGGCTGGAGGCAGAGGATGTGTTAGCTGCAGCTGGCTTGAGTTGTTCCTCTGGAATAAAATTTATAGGCTTCTGCTTCTCTGCGGGTTCCGATAGGCGTTTTGTGAGGGATTCTGTATTTCATGCTTGGAGTGATGTGAATGCAAACCAGATACGGCTTCTGCTGGTACTGCCAAAACCTTTCTGTTTGCTTCAGCGCTACTCACGACAAAGAGTTTCCTTTTTTCCCCCCTTTGTGCTGAGATTTGTTTTGTATCTATTTTTTCTATTTCAGTAAGTAAGATCAAACTATGAGGCTGCTGGAGGAGGGATGTTTATTTTGCAGCTCTCTTAGTTAGGGAAATCATTAGGAAATGTTCTTTAAATTATTGGATGTAAACAGCTCTGCGGTGGAAAATGACTGGCCTTGTGTCATTCTGAGGAAAAGGGTAGATAAAGGTGTATATTCATTATTTCTATAAAGAAAACTCATTAAGATAAGCGCTCGTTTATGCTTCTGGAGTGGATACATCTTTTTAAACTGCAGCTTACAATAGGAGTGTGCAGATTCAGTTTAGAGGGGGTGTTTTCCATGCAGACTGTGTCATTCCATCTGTTATGCTGCAGTGAGGTTGCTATCTCCCTTTTGGATCATGCAGCAGGAAACCTTGAGCTGCCTCCCAGGCACTCTGCTAGCCAAACTCTGGGAATTTCTTTTAAGAGGTCAAAATGCAGCTGGAGAGTTAGGGCATGATAGCATTTTGGTGCATTGTCTGCTTCCGTGGGGATGATGAGAAATGAGCTCATGCCTCCTTTGGTTTCCTGCAACTTTTTGAGGTTTAGCATCCTTCCTTCCGTAGAGTTTCAGTGATTGGCCAAATGAGTGATAGGCAGTTAGGAGCAGGATGTAGGAAGACCAAGTGGTAGCAGAAACTTCCTTTTACTGAGGAGAATGGGCTAAAAATGTTCAATTTTGTTTGCTTTGCATACATCAGATGTGAAACGTGCCAAGACTGCTGCAGAGTTGGAGCATTTGGTGGGCAGGTTTTTTGTTTAGATTAAGAGACTCTGGAAGACTTCAGTAGTTCCTGAGGTATAATAAAGGCTAAATAACTGAAAAAGACCCAGACAATGATTCAAACTTGTCGTGGTGTAATTCTCAAATTATGTGCTGAATGGAACTTGCTCTAGCAGAACAGGTTAAAGCATCCCCAGCAGGAACATCCAGTGCTTCAAAACCAACAGGACTTCAGGATTGTGGAGGAGTCTTCCCTGTCACAAGCAGCTCTCACTGATAATGTAATTCATAAATTATTGAAGACTTGCTTAAAATATTTGTAGTCTGTTATTTTCCATTACTTCTATGGCAAGGCTGTTCCTTTGCTGCTCAGGAATCTTTTGCTCATAGTCCCTCTTTGTTTATGTCCACTTTTTAATGTGTGCTAACATTATGCTTTTGTTTGTAAGGTTTTGTTTTGGCTTTGGTATTTACATGTTTCATGTATCTAAGGACAAACTCTCAGTTCTTGTTTTGCAAAGCTGGACAAGCCAAGCTCTCTGTTCCCCTTGGGAGAAGCTCTTCCTTTACCCATCCCATTAGAACTCTCTGCAGCCTGTTATGTCCTGAAGCCTTAGGATCAGAACTTAAACATTAAAATTGTTTACAGCAATGTTTTTTGCTGTATTGCAATTTTATTTTTTGCCTTTTCTTTATGGGAGGTTTTTGGCATCTCCTCTCTAGCTTCTGTAAGCTCAAGTGTGATTTTACCATCATGGCTTGGATGTTAGATGTTAGTGTGGTAAAAATGCTGCTGTAATATTGACATTGTTTCATAATCACCAGTTTTTTGGTGCTATTCTGCTGCATAATTCAGATGTCATATGAAACATCTTGGCTAAGTCTGCTGTTTCCTTAGCCCAGTAAAGATTAATGCTATGCCTTACCTTTTCAGACCATTTCTTTTAGGAAAGATTTTTTCCCTCAAACTTTCCATGTAAGGGGAAAGACCTAATTTGTTTTGGCTTCCTTGCAGAGGCTCAGAAATCTCTTCTGCTTGTGCAAGATGAGATTGTCCTGGTGCACTGTGCTTTCTTCCTGGCTGGTGTGGCTTTCCCTCCAGGTGCTGGAGTGGTGCAGGGCTTCCTCAAGTGTGCATCTGTGGGTCTGGGGAGAAGCATGAGAAAGGGGAGATGTGCAGAGGGGGGATTTTGGGTAGCACCTGCCTGCTGTTACACTGCAGCTCATTCACTGTGTGTGTCTGTGGGCTTCAGCACATGCTCAGGAGTGGCTGACAGTAGGCTCTGAGCATCCCAAGCAGGCAAGCCACTGTTTCTTGCACCAGTCTAAAAGCTTCCCTTGTAAGAAAGAAACTTAAATTTTTAATTGCACACTGTTCACAACAGCAATACTTTAGCTTACCCATTTCTTCCTGCTTGGCTGGCGCACTGACTTTTTGTGGCTCACTTGTGAATCAGAAAAATTCCGTATTCGGATGCTGCTTTTGTCTGTCACAAAGCATCAGCAGCCTGCTGAAGTGTTGAAGCACATCTTGTTGATGTTTCTTGTGTTCATGTTTTATGTTTTTTTGCTGTTACTCACTTGAGAGCACCTAATGGAGGTTTCAGAGAAAAGCCTGCAAAGTTTGACTTAGAGAAGAGGGTGCTAAGATGTGAAATTAAGAGAATATCCCTGTTTTGAACATTGAGCTGTCATTTAGAACCTCAGTAAGAGTTCTTTCCCTGTAATATGATTTTAGCAAGACTGTTTTGATTCTTTTAGACTGCTAATGTCCAAAAAGCTTCCTGTGAGTGATATGAGAGGAAATGATGGTGTTACACTGAGTATCTCTAGTTAAGCTGATAATTGGACTGTATTTGAGCTGAAACCATTTCTTTTGATGTTCTATCTGGATGACCCAAGGTTAACAGCAAATTGTAGCCTAACTATGTGTATCCTTCCTAAAGGAAAAGAATGCTCAAGTAGACACAATTATGTAAGGTTGTTAATGACTTTGAGTCATTGGTTGATGTTGCAAAGAGGATGTAGGCATGACCCATTAAAAAATTAGAAGAAACCACAAGCAGAGTGTCACAAGGTGAGGATAGTGTTCCAGATTCCAAGGCAAGACTTATTCTATTACCATCTGTATGGCAGTTGTCTTTTGTCAAGTGGGCAATTTTCCTTATCTCTCTCTCTGAGTGATCACAATCACTCTTCCCTCCGAGGGGACACCTGCTGATAACAGGCCATTGAATGTCACTGCATGGCTGATAAGAACTGTAACATCCCATTGGGAGATGTGAGCCCAGAGGGAGGAACCAAGCATTGCAACCCAGATATAATCTGGAGGTTCTGGAACACCAGCATGGTTTCTCCACTGGATTCCCCAGAGGAACAGCAACTGCCTTTTCTTCCACTGGATCTTTGGAGGAAGAATACATCCTTTTCTACAGGACCCCCCTGCTCCAACAGAACCACCCCTGACACTCCAGGAGGGCTGCAGCCACATTTCCAACTGGACTGCTACCAACACCCTGACCCACAGGTTGTCAGGTTGAGTTCTGACTCTGTCAGTGTTGTTCTAGTGTACTGCATTGTTTTATTTTATCATTTTATTTTCCCTTCCCTATTAAAGATCTGTTATTTCCTGCTCCCATATTTTTTGCCTGAGAGCCCCTTAATTTAAAATTCATGGCAATTTGGAGGGGTGGGGAGGGTTTGCATTCTCTATTTCAGGGGAGGCTCCTGCCTTCTTTAGCAGGCACCTGTCTTTTGAAATCAAGACAGATAGATAGAAAAATCATCATGCCTTTAGGACACTAATGTTGCTTTGTGGTATTCCTGGCTCCAGGAAAAATAATTTTCACTTGTCATCCTGTTGGTGCCTTTGAGAGTTTCTGTCAACTGCTCTGAAATTCTCATTTGCTCCTTGTTTCACTTTTTGCCAATTACGTCCACACAAATAGGGTTCAGTAATAAGTTCTCATTTTCTGAGGAGACAGATCTTGACCAAATGAACTGCACATCATACAGACAGCATAGTTTTAAATTTTTATTGTCTGATAAAAAGGCTTTTTTAGCCAAAGTTCATTTTGTAAGATGCATGTTGTAGGTCCTTGTAACCATTTTGTAGGCTAAACTTTTTTCTGCTATCACAGATGTAGTCTTCAATTAACCAAAAAACTGACTATGTTCATTAAAGCAGATGTCAAATGCTGTTCTCATTCAATAGTAATAGGCACTAAGCAGATATTATTCAAGGAAAGTTTTTCAAGTGTCTAAATGTCAAAATGCCAACTTTACTGTGGGATTTATATAGTGGTAGATGAAGAAATAATTGGCAGAAGTCTCTAATTTTTAAATTTAGCTTCATGCTTTTCCTGTGGTGAGAAGATGTCAGTCCCTAATCTGCCACAGCTCCCTGGATGTTGTCTCAGTATGTCTTGTGATAGGAAGTGGTAGGATGGGGATGGGGATCAGGAAATTATCTGAAGATAAACATCCAAGAGTGAATATATTGCTACAAGTCATGACAAAGAAGTCTCTCATGCTTTAGCATGTTCCTAGTAAGTCACCCTTGGATCATTAATAGCACTGGAATTTCTTCTCATGCTGGTGGTTTTAAAGGGTTTTTATCATGCACCATTGAAGAAAAAATCCTTTAAGAAGGTATTTCAGCATTCATTGTTTCATAGAAGGAGATTTTCCAATCAGACACAGTTCCTTTGGGATAACTTGGCTGTTCTTCTTTCCCCACTTTTCCTGAGTATTTTGTCAATATGGGCAAATGGGGCCATCCAGATGAAAGGCTTTTTACTTTCCTCATATAGATTTTAAATCCAGTTTCAACATGTGGGCAGGTTGTTAGCTTTCCTGATCTCTTAAACCTGTGTTTAAAATTCAGCTGAAAAATTTGGATTCATTTCTACAGAAGCCATTGGAAAGTTAACCTCATGAAGTCCATTGAGGTCCTGCACCTGTGCCAGGGCAATCCCAAGCACAAATCCAGGCTGAGCAGAGAATGGACTGGGATTAGCCCTGAGGAGAAGGACTTGGGGGTGCTGGTGGATGAGAGGCTGGATATGACCTGGGCTTTTGACAAGGGCACAGAGTCACAGGGCAAGTGGGAATGACTTCAAACTGACAGAGGGCAGGTTTAGACTGGATATTAGGAAGAAGTATTAACACTGGGAGGGTGGTGAGGCTTTGGAACAGGTTTCCCAGAGAAGCTGTGGCTGCCCCTGGATCCCTAGAAGTGTCCAAGGCCAGATTGGAAGGGGCTTGGAGCAACCTGGGACAGTGGAAGGTGTCCCTGCCCATGGCAGGGGTTTGGAACTGGATGATCCTGTGATTCCATGAAAGCCAAGCAGTCCTTTACTACACTGCAGTTTCTGGAGTGCCTCTTGCTAGAGGATGTTCTTCACTGCAGTTTCTGGAGTGCCTCTTGCTAGAGGATGTTCTTTTATTTTCCAGATTGGTTGTTTTGTAATAACAAATCCTTCATGTCACAAGAGAATAGGTTTCCAAATTGTTTTTGTATTAAGAAATACTTTGTGTTTTGGATGGATAGAAATACCTTGGATTGCAGTTGTAAGGCAGCAGTTGAACTGTACAACACTTGTAGCTGTGGAGTCCTTTGTGTACTATGGGGTGCACAAATAATTCTCCTTAGCTTCAGCATTTTTCACTTTGCACTACTATTTTCTCGCCTAGTTGTTATTGAGATGAGCCTTGATCCACTGTTGGTTTAAGAAAATTTGTCTGTCATGTTTTATATAAGCAGATAGAGGTTATTTGTGAAATTTCTTGCTTATGGTTTATTGTTTCCAGTTAAGAGATGATGATATTTGAAAGCATTGGAAGAATCTGAAGGTGTTATGCTTTAAAAGGGAGAATCCCTGACTAGGGAAACTTTGGGGGATTTGTGGGCCTCCTATGGCACAGTAGGTAAGCTGGTAAGAGACAGTGTTTACTCATCAGTTAACTTATTTTGTTCTTTCCAGTATAAGAATTTATGATTAACAGTTGTATTCATTGACAAAAATCCTGAATCATAATTCCCTGAATGAAGACTGGTTTGTCAATTAAAGAGAATTGAACAGATTGTGGGATGGATGTAGGAAGGAATTGGGAGAGTTTTATACTGATTTTTGAATCAATTTTGTAATGATGGTCATAAAGTAGAACAGAAGATGAAGAATTCTAAATTTTTCATATTCTTAGGTATCATCACAAAATGATACCTAATGATAGTGACTGGCTTTGAAGTATAAACCAAAAAACTGCCACCTAATTAGTCATTCCTTTCATTCCCTTTTTTAATGTCTCAACCCTTCCATTTTGATTGCTGTGGATTTCAGTCCTGCAGAAGCAAACAAAATCAATCCTAACTGTAAATGTCACCAAACTGTTTTTCATGTTTTGACGTAAATTAATAACATTCTCTTAAATTGTTGTACTAATTTTGAAAACCTTAATTAAAATTAATAAATTATCTATTTGGTCAATAATGAGGATAGATTGAAATGTGTAATCTTTTCATGGGCCCAACTTTTGCAAGAAGTCACAGACATTAATGTTGGAGTTGTCAGTTTTTTGCTATTTGCTTTTTTCCAAATGTGTCCAAAACCACTGTGTAGTTAAAGTTTTCTTAGTTATTATCTTCTAACTTCTTGCATAAAGTTTTGTGGTATATCTGTGGGATTTTTTTTGGTCTTGTTTAAAAGCCACAGAACAGGAAATTCATACAGAATTCATTACTGAACAATAACCACATCTCAGTAAAAGGTGCCTTGCTCAAGTTTTTTGTGTAAAAACACCTTCTCTGCTTTAAAACTTTGTGTTTCTCTTTTGAAACAAATCTTGCTTAAAACCAAGTAGCTTTCATCTTATCCTTTACTGATTTTGGAAATATGTTCAAGTAATTTATGTGTCTCTGATTTAGGGGAAGAGGCATGAAGTCAGCACGGGGCTTTTGGGTATTTTTGCATTAATTTTGGTTTCTGTTTCAATGCCTGCAGGAGCCCCACCATTCAGGATTTGTAATTCCTTTACATAAGTGTGACTTTTGGGTTTCATTTTCTGGGGGCTTTGCCCTGCCAGCTTCTTCATCTTTTCAAAGGCTGCTTTGTGCAGCAGGACTTTGCTATTGACTGCCTTGTAAAGCTGGGTGTTCCCACTGCTTCTGGTGGTACTGTGAGAGGGGAAAGTGTAAGTGGAAGCATCACCTGTGTGGGGTTGTGGTTTTGGGGGCTTGATGGGAGTGTGGTGAGGATGCAGGTGTGTGCATCATCCTGCACTCATGTGCAGGTTGTCTGCTCCTGTCCCGGGGCCTGCTGAGAGACTTTGGCTTTGGGTAAATCCAGGTACTGAAATGCATTTTTCAGGGTGTGGCAGTGGTTATGTACAACTTGATACATGCTGCTTTTTAGCTTTTAGCATTCCCACATGAAAAGACTTCCTGAAGGCTTAAATGAATTGCTTCTGAGATACTCCCAAGTGTGGAAATGTTGTCTGCATAAGAATAACAATGAGACAAAAGTAAATCATGGTGAAAAGAATAACACCACAAAAAGCTTGGAATATATTGTATTAATGGACAATTTAGCCTTAGTAACAGCTTTGCACAGAGTTTTTTATCTACTGCACTTAAGTTCAGTAGATAAAACAAATTTAAATCCTTTGATTCCTTAATTACACCACAATGAGTAACTATAGAAGTGTCAATGCAAAATGTGGTTGTAACACCACAACACTACTGAGCTGTGTTTTGTACACAAATTGAGACATTTGCATTTATGGCTCTCAAAATAACTGTAGCAGGGCCCCTTCCTGAAAGAATGTAAAGGTGTTTGGGTGCAACATCTCTTTGGTCCTCCTGGGATCTTAACTGCTCTGTCTCTCTCTGCAAACTCGGAGATTTTAATTCAGGAGGACTGTGGGAAAGGTGCACTCTAAGGTGCTTGTTACTGCCACCTTGCTCTTTTGGGCAGTCTTGCACCATTCCAGCCAGTGAAAGGGCTCATTGACTTGAATAAGGGTGCAGGATCCAACCCTGAGTAATTAAAAAGAAAATGCTGTGCTGGACGGATGCATTTTATTTATGTGTTGGTCTATAAATATCGGCTTTTTTGAGAAAAGAATCATCTGTCATGATAATGACTGGCAAAAGTCAAACTGAAGGAAACTGTTGCAAAGGAAATGAAAACTGACATTATGTCACTTGTTTATATAACCAAAAAAAAAAATCATTGTGCATACTAAGAGTTGGACTTGGAAAGGATGTTTTGAGGTGATTAATTAAATTCTCTGTTTCATTGTTTTTGCATATCCGAGATGACTGACACAGGGAACAACTGGAATTTATTTTGCTCGGAGGCAGGGATCATTTTCTCATAGCGCTAGCTTATTGCAGTCTTGCATTCCTGTTTGTCTCCTTTCTGTCTTCATCACCCTCCACCTCTTCAGTTCCTTCTTTGTCTTTCAGATCTCTTGCAGTCTGGTACCAAGTTTGACTGATTCTTTTGTGCAAAATTCATTCTGACCTAGGTTCCTATGGACTGTGATCAAGTTACCTCTTTATGTTTACCTGAGAAAGAATTAATACCTGCATTGTTCTCTAGTGAAAGTAGGTGAAGCTTGTTTCCTGCTTTTTCATTTTTTAAAAGTCCCATTTTATGCTTCTTCCTGGCTGTGTTTGTGGAGATCTGTGGGGCTTACAGATGTAGTTGCTGCCTTGTTTTGTGCCGGAGCACCTTTCAGTGCTCTTGTCCCTGCCATGAGCCATCAGTGTTGGTGAGTGATCCCATCCCTTTCCCAAACAGTGCTGAGTGCCTCTTGTTTGTGCTGGTGTGAGGCAGTCTCCTCTGAGGTGGTCTGTCCTCTCTGTTCTATGTGGAGCAGTCCTGGAGCTTCCACATGGTCTGCAGGCTCTGTTCACTCTCTGCAGCATCCTCTGGTCACAGCTCCCATTGTGTGCTGGTGTGGTCTAGCTCTATGAGCTGGGGCTGCTCCCTGTGCATCCTGACAGTGTCTCTGTGGATAGCTGTCACCTCTGAGCTGTGTTAGTGTCTAGGTACTGGATGATTGCTGCTGAGTTGACTTCTCTGTGTAGTGTGGTAGGAAGGATGTGTGTTGTAAAGGTGACAGTACCAGTCCTGCTGGGTTGGCGCTGGATGTCTCAAGGCAGAGCAGTTCAAGTTGGTGATCCATAACTGACCCTGGGATATGGTCCTTGTAACACATTTTTTGACATCTTTACCCATGTGAACTTGAATGGTTTGCTGCCAATACTAGCTGAGAGCAGACTGATGTGGATGACTGGGGTGGTGGTGTCAACACCCAGTTTTGCACCCCAGTGCTGGTTCCATTCAGCAGTATAGATTCAGCCAGTAAAGATGAGGTGTTGCTCTGAGAAAATGAGGCGCTATTAAGGCCTCTTAGGTTCCCTGTGACCTGCTCTTTTGTCCTGTGTCCTGACAGGTTGCGGTAGATGAGAGCTGGATTTGATTTCCAGCTTAACTGCTGGAATTTTGGGGCACTGGGGGATGTAACTTACCCCTTAAATTTTAGTTTACACTTTTTTGAGACAAACATGATGTTAATGACTTCAGATTTTATTCCAGATCTCAAAGGGGCTGAAACAAAAGCCTGCAAATAGGTGTGACAGCTCAGAGTCTATGCAATTAGTAAATAGTCAGGTGGGGAATTTGAGGTTCTTAGTGATGCCGTAATAACCAAGTTACTCGTGTTTGAGGTAAGTGATCAAGTTTCCTGCTGGCAAAAACCATTAGGGTTTTCCTGTGTTGCTCTGTTTTGTGGGTTGTAATCGTTTGCATGTGACCTTGAAAGCATGATTTGACTGTTGCCTGCTCTTCAAAGGGCTTCAGATGCTATTGTTGATCTTTATCTCTCCTTGTCCCACCCTCAAAGGTTTTTTTGGCATTTGACCTTCTGCTGTGATTATCAGTAATAATTTCTCTCTGTGCAAAGAGACTGACTTTGAATCATCTTCTGATTTAGATACCCTTGAAATTGCAGTGGTTTCATATCTGGAGGGGGTACTTCTGTCTCCTCAGCTCCTTCTTCCTGGTGTTTAAGAACATCAGTCCAATCAAGCAGTGTTTTCAAGTGGCTGTACAGGCTGGTTCAAATGGGTCATATCACCATAAGCAATGAAAAGAGGTGGAAAAGAGAACGAGGGAGGATCATCCCTAGAGGAAAACCTTCCCTTAGTCTTGCTCTTTTTTAGAAGTTCTGTGACAGAACTCTTGGCAGGAGAACAGAAGAGGTGAACACTTTTGCAGTGGAAAGCAGAGAGGGTCAAGTACTGAGATCAAAGATAGGAGCAGGGCTGAAATCCTCCCCTCTAGAGGAGCAGGCTGCACCTTTCCATGGTTGGCTGATCAAAGGGAGTGCTGCTTTGAGTGCAGAGGACAGGAAAAACCCTTGCCTGTGTTCCTTCTCCCTGGGAAAACCAGCAGGCTCATACAGGTGGACTCTTCATGGGGATTCCATCCTCACATCTTTAGTTACTGGCAGCAGCCTGGGAGAAGGTGATGTGCCAGCATGCATTTTTCTTCCCAAACTGAATATTGGAGCATGCTGGTAGAAATTGTGGGAGCAGCAAGATTGCTTCTTGTCAGCTGAGGATCAGTGCCCTGCCCATCTGTGAGGGAGCACTGTGCTGTCCTGCTGGGCTATCCCATGCTCTGTGCAGGGAGTTGTGCTGTGCTTCCCTGGTGCTGGCAGCCTCCTGGTCCTGCAGTGTGCCAGGAAGAAATTCCCTCCACACCTTCTCTGGTGCCTGCTGTTGAAGTTGCTGGCCATGTTGTTGGGGCTGCTGAAGAGGTCAGTGGTAGATTCAGAGCATTGATGATGAGATATGTTTGTTTGGCTTTGGGGAAACTGGGGAGATGATTTGAAGTGTGGGCTCCTGTTTTGAGGATGGCTTGTATGGGTTTTGTATGCTGAGAGCTAGTGGGGGGCATAGCACAGGGATTTGATTTTGAGTCAGGGATCCTGAATACCCTCAGCATATTGTTTAGAGTGTTTGATGGTAACTGAGGTAATTGGCAAGTGTTAGACTTCAGGCTTATGAAGCATGCAAAGACCTGGCAACATTTTTAGAATCACGATTTAGTGGTGCAGCTGAAATGAGTGAGTTCTTGATCACAAGGAGCTCAGGAGCAATTCAGTATTCCTGGCACCATAACTAAGAATCACAGTCTTCTCTGGGAAACAAAGTTGTCACTCCATGGGTGTCCTGTGAACTTTTCTTCAATTCAGCAAGTTATGATCACTTTTTCTTTTTTATTTTCACAGCAATGCTGAGTGACAATAACTCTGTGAAACTGCAAAGTGATCATTCACCTCCTGTGCAATGGTGTAAGGTGGCTGCACATGAAGATGAGAAGACCAAGCTGGTTTTTAAAAGGTACTCGCAAGTAAGTGTCATTGTCACAGCTACACAGAGGACAGCTGTTCTACCCCAGCCTGGGCAACTGCAAAATGGAGTCAGAAATCAAGGCATGGGATTACCACAGACTGTGAATGGAGGGTTGAGCACACAGCTTTCCTGTAAACACTTTGTGGACCCCAGGATAACTTGCTGTAGTACCTGTCTTCCCAAGCCAAAGTGAGATCCTAGTACTTCACTCACAAGTATTTCCAATTTTATTTTTTGTATGCAGATAAATAACAGTGCTGAGACTTCTGTAGAGTCTGGTAACTGAGGGAATGGAAGGCCAGTGGATGCTGAGTGGGTATCCTGGGGAGGTGTTTTCATACAGTTTTGTTATAAAGACTTCTGAAATGCTACATCAAAAACCTTACTCCATTGTTTATAGCTTGACATCAAATTAGAATTAAAGGGTGTGTGCACACATAGATCCCATATTTTATATCTAAAACATTCACTACTGTTAGGCCATGTGAATTTTTAGGTCTAAAATTTAAGTTAAAAAACCCAAAGACAAACTGTTACATGCACAGGTGGATGTAACCTGAATGTTGCAACCCCAGCTGAATCTGAGGATACTTGATAAACTTCTGGAGGAAAACCAGCCTCATTTGTCAGCTGTGAATCTCCTGCTTTCTGCCTGTTGGCTGATCTCCAGGGGCTGCTGCCTAACATGCTAATGAAGCTCTTAGATCACCTGTCAGTGGAAAATGTAATTTAGTTAAGTGAGATGTGAGAACAGTCCTGCTTTTCCAGTGGTCACCTTGTTTGCAGCCTGTACTGCACACTGAGTGCTGGATTGCATCTATTAGTTCATATAGTGCAACCTTTTTTAAAAAATATTGGAAATTTGTATTAGCTTTATCTGAAAGAGTTTCAAGAAGCATTAGGCACTTAATAACCTGTACATTTTAAAAATAAATTTAAGCAAATGTCCAATCCTTAGGAAACAATGGGAAATGAAAATCAGTAAGAAAGCTTGAACTACATACTTGAGCAAGAATCACAACTTTAACCAAATAATGATGTAAATATTCTACAGATGGGTTTAAACATAAAATAAGCTAAGTGACTTTCTGGATATCAACAGTGATATTCTTTAGGAATGAGAAATTAGATAAATAGTAGATAAAAAATATGAATAGTCTTGTTCTTCAATTTTAAAGTTGGTCAGACTTTTTCTCCTGCATGTTTTGGGGGTGTAAATAACTAAGGCTTTTCAGCCTGAGCATCTGAGTTCTGCATTCTGGCCTGCCAGAGTTGAAAGTTTTGTTTTAGTGGTGGCCATTGGCTCAAAATCTTCCAATTTGAAGTTCCAGCCTTTTTTTCAGTTTGCATGGAAATGTGTTTTCTAAGATAAGTCCTCTAAAGAAAAAAAGTCACTGTTGGTTTCTCCTCATTATGTGAGGAGAACTGTTTGCATCTAAAATATATGAAGCAGGCATTTTCCTTATCTAGGCATGTGTTCATACTTTTGTGCAGATAACTTTGAAGAGTTATACAAGACTTGAAGTAAACAAAGCAAAAGGGTTTTTCTTGTTATTCAAATGCAAGTATTCACATAAAGTCAACTGTCTTAAATTTACTTAAAAATATTGATTTAACAGTTGATTGAACATCAGAAAAAAAATTTTTTTGTTTTTCTCTCCTACCCCTCACTGTCCTGTTTGTTTTTAGAATTCTTGCACTGTTTGTGGTTGGAGGGTGCTTCCTTTATATCCTCAAATTACATCTTGACCCTGAGGAATGTGACAGAACAAAAATGCCATATGTGGACCTCGATCGTGTAAGGGTTGGTATTTTTTGGCTTTTTTTTTCCATTTGGCTTAAAAAAAAATTATTAATTGACAATACAGGACTTGCAGGGCTCTACAACAAAGAACTAAAATGCTGGAATTACCTATTGAGCAGAAGTATATTTTGCTTCATCTCGTTCTGTAAACATTGTTTTTTGTTCTTGTAAAATGACAGCAGAAGCATGTGGAGAAACTGAGTTTTTAGAGGTAAAATTATATAAGTGCAGCTTTAAAATTTGAAATGGACATGTCATCATCCCATTTTGTCAGTGCAGATGACACTGGTGATCAGAAGATTGATGCAAATGAAAATGAACATATTAAAACCACCGAAAAGTAACTTAATAAACAAAAGTTGGTTTTTTGGTTTTATTTTTTTTTCACCTGAGCCAATTTCCCAGTCTGCTTTGCCTTGTAGTTGCTCAGATGCTTTTGGAATCACAGGGCAGGTGTCCAAGAGGGTGCAGCTATTATTTCATTTATTCATTCAAGGTAGCAGCTACTTTCTTTAGCTGCAGTTTTCCATGCAGCTTTTGAAGAGGTGTAACAGGCACCATTAAAGCCTTTGCTACTTATCCTATTTGCACTTTATAACAGAACTTACCTGCCTTAGGGCTGTTACATTTCTGTCTTTGAATATCTCAATGCTAATAGACAGCTTCTAGCAGAAACCCTGTCTTAAGACAGGCTAATCTTAGCATTACTGCATGTGCATCCTCCCTCACTTGGCATCATCCTCCGTGCTTATCTTTCCCCTTCTGAACCTCTTTGCCTCCTCTTTTTTCTTATTTGACTTATTTACTTTTTCAATAACATTCCTGATTCTGAGGAAGAAACACATTAAACCAAGCAAACCTTCATGGACTGTATTTATTGCTGTCTCAAAAAGTTCATTGTGAAGTCATTCAGTCATACTTTGCCCAGTGTGGTGTTCATGCAGAAACCTTCATCATGGTGGTAGAGGAAGTTCTGTAGGTTAATCTTGGTTAGAAAAAACCCCCAAAAACCAGCAGCAGAACTTCCCTTCCTGCTCCTTCAGATACACACGATTGTTCCTTAACAGTAGAGGAGAACTAAATCAGCAGTAGATTTGAATCTTGTGTCTTTGACTCCTGTGTTTGCTCATGGTTTGTTTTTAATTACACTGGAGGAACCTTTGCTTTTCTCTTTTTACATCAGATACCAGCTTGCCACTACAGATTTCTAAATACGTGCATTAATGAGATAGATCAATGTGTAGTTCTGTCTGTCACTTTAATCTTTGTATGCAGTTTGGAACTGTGGTCTCTTATTTGGTGATTAATCTTTGAGAGAAGGCCCATAACACCCCCACCTGGCATTCCTTTTAGTCATTAGCACTTTAGCAATATTTATGGAAGAAGTGTTGCTTCATTCTGGTGAGTAACGAGTCCAGCTGCTGTTGCACAGAACTTTTACCCAGTGGATGTGTCTGTGGTGGAATCTCAGAGCAGAACTCAGGTCATGCAGTTGAGCAGAGTGGAATTCCACTTGCTGCTAAATTAGACAGGTAGAAGTATGTCTAGGGGTTTTTTTATTTGGTGCTGCAAATGATGGTACAAACAGTTCATTTTCACTTAGCACTTGTAATAGCCTAATATATTCTTTAAAAAACCTCATGTCTACATTTAAGGGATTGGGTGGAGAGGAATTCCTCTGGAGGTTGTCGCTGTGCACTGGCTCATACCTACATCTGAGTAAATGCTTCAAAATTGTTGTACTTCCACGCTGAGGCTTTCTTTATAACCCCTGTGTTTGCTAAACTGTTGGTGGTCAGCTGGTGGCCCACATTTTGAGGACTTTGTGCAGCTGGCTTTCCTGGCTGAATCCTGTGTGTTTTGTTTCAGAGGGCACAGCAGTTTGCCAGCGCCGTGCTGCAGGAGCAGTGCCGACCTTCTTATGCACAGACAGAGATGAGGAAATTGTTTGCAGAGAAATACAGCGTGGACATATCTCCCTTTGTAAGGAAAAATATGAATGAAGATGAAGCTTTATTTAGATATGAACCTCCATTTGGATTTCACAAGTTCTCTGATAAACTTAAAGATCTCCTTGAACTCTTACCTGAGCATGATTTACCAGAAGATTTGAAGTCAAAGCACTGTAAGCGCTGTGTTGTTGTTGGCAGTGGTGGAATTCTCCATGGATCAGAGCTGGGTCACTTATTGAATCAGTTTGATATTGTTATAAGGTATGTCCTTTCCATTTAAGGACTCCAGCTACTTCTTCATTACTTTATGAGCCAGCATTGTTTAAGGGGAAAATCTCTCCAACACTGATGCAACTTATAACACTTTCTGAAAGTACTTTGGAGAAATTTATTTGGGACTTGGTGGAATTTGAAGTCTTAGGAGCAAAATGTCATGTTTACAGGAAATGAATTCAGTGTAATTATTTGTGGACCTCAGGTATAAAAATCACATGGGCAGAAACTAGTGACATCATAGACAAGTAGACTGTACTGGATTTATTCCTTCACATTTCAAAGCTTTCAAATCTTAAACTTCAGGACTTAAGGACTCACCTTTGCTTTTTTCCCCTTGGCTAGTTTGGATGCTTATTTGAAAGATTTTTTTATGACAGCTGTTTAAAACACAATAAAAAATAATTGGTGTTTCAATACACAGTTTGCTTACACACTTTATAGCACATTTATCTTCCCTTATCTTTACGAGGTCATTGACTGTTTTCTGTGATTGCCATGATCTCTGACATCTGAATTACATGCTCTGTATTTGTGCCTTCTGAACATTACAGTTTGAACCACCTTGTTTTGAATCATGTAAAGTCACAAATAAAATTAATACCAGCATTTTCTTAACTTGTTTTGTAAACTGAGGCTTGCTCATCGTATTAAGGAAATATTTCATTGAATCAATAGCCCTTATTCAAAGGTAAACAAACCTTGTTAGCATGTGGAGGGGCAGAGAACTTGCATTAGCTGTCCTCTGAAATTAGGGATGGCAGGATGAAAGTGATTTTTCTGTTGATGTAGAAAAGTTTGCAAGACTTGAGCTATTCTGCAGAACTCATGGAGAGTGATGATTCCATTCTTGTCAACTGTGTGCCAGCATCTGAATTTTTGGTGAACTGGAAATGATATAAACCCACAGGATGCATTGCATTGGAGGGATAATTTGAATGATCTTTTGTGTGGAATACTTGTGTGAGTGTGTGTGTATATATAAATATATATGTGTGAAAAGTTACCACACAGGCAACTTTCTGTTGTCTGTTACCACACAGGCAACTTTGTGTGTTTTCTTCCTCTTCCACTTTTAAGCCTCTTTGAGTTGACACAAAGCAAGAGATATGAAGTTCTGCAATGCTGCCTTAATCACTTTACTCTTCAAGCTTTTCTTTCCCAAGTTCTGCATTTGTGCCATTTAATCTAGAAATAGAATTGGCTTCCTCCCAAAGATAAAAGGGCTGGAAGAGTGCATGAGGCAAGAACATGGGGGCTGTGAGAAAACACTGTAGTCTGTTCTGTTAAAAATCTGTGGGCCAAATAACAAGTTTTTGCTTAGTGTCTGATATTCTAATGAGATTGTAACCTGTTTATTTAATACCCCTCCACTGTGGGTTTGTTTGCCCCCAGGTTAAATGATGCACCAGTTCAAGGCTACACGGATCATGTTGGTAACAAAACAACAATACGGATGACGTACCCCGAAGGAGCCCCCCTTTCTGAGCATGAGTATCCTCCTGCAAGCTTGTTTGTGGCTGTCCTGTTTAAAGGAGTTGATTTCAACTGGCTTCAAGCCATGGTCAAAAATGAAACCTTGGTATGTAATGTGACAGTCTCACATACCTGTATTTTTGTTTGTTTTCTAATGCTTAAAGAAACTGATTGATCTGTTACTTCCTGGCTTATCGTGCTGAGGATCTTTTATATAATCTTGTGGGTTTTTTTAGCTCTGTCTCCTAGTTACAGTTGGACCAGCATTTGTGTTGAAGCCCCATGCTGACAGTAGCACTTCTTTTTTTCTTTTGTGGACATATTGGTAGTTTGCACCAGGCTACGTGACATACTAAGCGTTTGCTGAAGTGGAATTCTTTTCACATTTGGTTTAAGTGGCTTGACCAAGTCTGCAGAGCCCAAAATAGAAATGAGATTTCTGAATGCTAGTTCATTTTTTTAGCGGCTAAAGTCTCTACTGCTACAATGGGCATACATGGAATTAATGTGTAATTGAACATTTGTCTGAGGTTCCTAAATTATGAGGTTGCTGATTTTTAACTAAACATTTATAGAAGTGCTGAGATTTACTAAGGAACTGGAAAGGGTTGATATTTCCAAATTAATGTGAACTGCTGTCTTCCACCTCTTTTTATCTGCAGGCAGATAATTTCAGCAAGTAAAAATTACTGAGAGAGATTTAGAAGCCAGCCTGTCAAGTCTTTTAACAGTTTGATCTCTGCTAGTTTAGGTACTCCAAATTCCTTTCTTAATTCTGTGATTTTTATAATATTAGAAGGTATGTTTAATCATGACCATGACTATCTCCTGCTACACTGAAGAGTCAGGAAGATGCTTAAGGGACTGGAGCATCTCTACAATGAGGAAAGACTGATAGAGCTGGGAGTGTTTAGCCTGGAGAAGAAAAGGCTTGGAGGGGATCTTATTAATGTACATAAATATCTGAGGGGACGGTGCAAGGGGATGGAGCCAGGCTCTTTTTGATGGTACCCAGTGAAAAGACAAGAAGGAACTTGTCAAGTTGAATATCCATGGACATCTTTCTTAAAATCATCTAGACATGGTCCCAAGCATCTGGCTCAAGGTGTCTGCTTGGGCCAGGGGATTTGGACCTTGTGATCTCCAGAGGCCCTGTCTAACTTCAGTGGCTCTGTGATTCTGTGAGCTGCAACCCTACTTCTTTCAAATACTCAGCTGTCAGTTGGCTCAGCTCTCTGTGCAGACACTGGTACTGAAGTAAACTTGAGTAAACCATGATCCAGAGCATGGCTGGGAAAACAGGAGCACTGCAACCTGTATTTGATCAGTTCAAGCTGTTGTTCCTTAAAGCATATTTAAAAAAAATACAGGTCTATGTTGGAGCTGGATCAGTTTAATAATTTGCTTAATGTTGCCCATTTCATGGGAAGACTTGCAGAATTAGTGTGATGTGGCATTTCTTCTTCCATTAGCAGGCATCTGACTGACTGCAGTGGCATGAGATCAGAGTCTGGGTTTCTGAGTCCTGTGTAAACCCTCTTCTGAAGGGTTGCATTTATCACTAGGTGGATGCTGTCAAACACCAGCTCTTCGCTTCTGAGCTTGAGCACAATTGTTTTAAATCTGGTGCTTGCTTCAGAATGCCTGGTTAATGTTTGGTGTTCCTTCCCCATTTCTTTAAATACTGTTGCCTGCTCAGCTGTGCTGGGGCAGGCAACAGTATTTAAAGAAAGGAAGAACCCATGGGTGCTGGTGAGTATGTTGACTGATAAACACAAAGTGCAGTCAAATATTTAGAATAAACAACTAATCCCTCTGCTGTCCTCTCTACAATTCCTGATACTTTGAAGGATTTTCCTCTTTTGAACAATTATTTGATCTGATATTTGCAAACCACCTTAGCTGTAAACTGTTTGCTAAATTTTTCACAGTCACTGGTGAATTCTGTAACATCTATGCCATGTTTGCCTCTGAACTAGATTTTTTGTTTCTCTTAGCCTCTGTGGGTGCGACTCTTCTTTTGGAGGGAGGTTGCTGAGAAAATTCCTTTCACGTCAAAGCAGTTTCGGATTCTTAATCCAGTCATTATCAAAGAGACAGCTCTGGACATTTTACAGTTCCCTGAGCCTCGATCAAAATTCTGGGGTTGGGATAAGGTAAGAAGTTTCCTTTCAACAAAAGGAGACAGTAAAATACAAGGGAAATAAAATAAAAAACTGAAGAAAGTTTTGGGCTTTTTACTCTCTCTGTGCAGTTTCAGAGCTGGTCTCAGGTAATAGGTAAATTAATGTGCTTTCAAAAGACTTGTGTATTTTCTTGTGCAAAATCAAGGTAAGATTTCAGCTGACCTTTTTAGATGAGGTATTTTGCCTGGGTATGCTGACATGAAATGGCATTCAGATGCAGTGAGACATTAAACTCATTCCAGTGTTTAAAAACATGCATTTGATGTATGTTAAGCCTATTAAAAACAGCCCTGTTAAACTAAACCAGCCATCAGCTGTAGCCAGATGTCTCCAGCTGCAGGGAAGGCAGAGAGAGCCTGGAAGCCAGGCCAGTGTGAAGCAGCCTTCCAGCTGCTGGAATTGCTGTGTATGCCAGAGAATGCTCAGTAGCAGCTGATGGGCATTTCCTCCCTCCATGTCCTTTGCTCCAGCACTGGTACAGAGTGATGAATTGCCTGGTTTCATTATACACTGTATTTTGGTTCCTTTAATTGCACGTTTGAGAAATTGAATGTCACTAGTTTTCTTGAACTACAAAAAATACTGACTAACTACCATCTTTTTACCAAATTGTGAAAACACTTAAGATTATTGCATAAATATTTGAAGGATCTTCTCATATTTATTTATCAAAATAACATATACCAAGCTGAGTATCTTAATGGTATTGTACTATATTTGCCTCTTTCACAGGTTGTTCAGTGAAAAGTCATATTGTGAAGAATACTGTTAAAGTGTCTGTTGTTGCTCAAGACTTAGATAAGTGTACATTAGGAAATGTCAAATTTAACTCTGTGTCAGAGGTTGTTTGACTCTTTGAAGTGAAGGATCACTTGCAGTTTAACTACACAGTGATAGGGCGTCTTGCCTTCACAGGAAAAAGAAATAGAGTTGACAGCCAAAAGCCAAATACTTGAATTGTATTGGTATTTTGCTCTGGAGTTTTTAGTTTTACTTGATCATTGAATTGATTTTTAGTTGTAGTTTTAATTGATTGCAGTTTTAAATGAGGAGAAGGAATAGGCAAAATCATTAAATGGTGTAAAGTGTTCCTAAACCTAAAGTAAAGGACAATATGTTTGAACTGAGGAAATTTCACTTTTCTCCCTTTTTAGAATGTTCCTACAATTGGGGTCATGGCAGTTGTTCTGGCCACACATCTTTGTGATGAAGTGAGCTTAGCAGGATTTGGATATGACCTGGATCAGCCCAACACACCTTTGCACTATTACAACAACCTCTGCATGGCTGCCATGAAAGAACAAACTATGCACAATGTGACGGGTGAAACGAAATTCCTGCAAAAACTGATCAAAGAAAAAGTTGTCAAAGACCTCACTGGAGGGATACACTGTGAATTCTGCAGCAAAGACAGCTAGTGACCAACTGGCAGCATGGATAGGATTTGTTACATTTCCAGAGGTTCAGCTGGATCAACCCTTTCCCTCTCTTTAGTTCTTTAAAGTGTACATGAAATGGATGTGGAATCTCTGCTGCCTTTTTTAATGTCCTGTTCAAGTTGTCAGACTTTAAATTTTCCTGTGAGACTTTACTTTGCACATTTCTGTGTATAGCTATGTAAATATCTCGTCAATTCAACTTGGAGTTGAAAGACATCCATTGAAAGTATTTACTATTTTAAGCTGTCTGAATAAAAGCAGGTTTTTTGTTTTCAAATGTATATGGAACACACGTAGCTGGCCTGAATCATCTAACAGAATGTGCAAGAGTCATTTTCCCCTGATCTGCTGTCTTTGTTGATCCAATTCCTGGTATACTGACTCCTTTTCATGCATGCCATGAAAAGAAAGGCATATGCTTCTCAAATCTTGCATGTCTTGAACTTGAGCATTGCATTTACTCCTCAAATATTTATATTCTTTTGCTAATACATTTTTTGGGGAGTGAAGGACAAACATAGGAGTGGAGTTGAAGGAAAAGGAATTGTTGTGGAAACAACTGTGTAGTAAGTACTTTGATGTTCATGATTGACATTAAAATCCATTGATGTGTTAATGTTTTGGATTAGAATCCTGCTTTGTGAAGCACACTTGGACCCAGGGCACTCTAGAAGAGGATTTAGCCAGGAGGGGGCTTTAACCCAAACCAGGTCATTTGTAATTTCTATTCCTGAAGACCTGCCTAAAGTTTCTAACTAGATGATTTGCAGCAGAGATCAGCTACCCTAAGTAAAGAACTGGCATTAATACAAAATCTACCCCTTTTTTTTTAAATTTATTTTTTGGGTGACTTGAGAATTGCTGGTTCTATAAAACACTAGTTTGTATCAAACATTTAGCACTTCTAAAATCTATGATTAGGTTACAATTTCCACTGGTTAATTTTATGATCCTTAAGTAATTAATTATAGATATTGTCACCTTAATAGTTTGCAATGCTGATAACCCTTGTGAAGTCCAGTATTGACTATTTCATTGGAGAGGTAGAGTTGTTGGTTTTCCCCAAGTCAGTAATTGGTTGAGTGTATAAGTTAAGAAGAAAATCACTATAAGAAAATGGCATAATCTAGTAACAAGGTAGAAAACTGCTGAAAACAACAAATTTAAAAAACAAAAAGAGAAAAGAAAACTATAGATGTATGTGGGGATGTGGGGGTGGAAATCAGTGCACTGCAAAGGCACTGGACTGTGCAGATCTGTAAGCAAGTTTTTATATTTATATTTTTGTTACTAGTAGAGTATCAGGTATGACTGTTTGCACTGAGGAGTGGTGTTACTCAATCTACAGTATGAGAAAATAGCTTCCTTTGGCAGTGGAAGCTTGTCAGCAAATCAATCAAAGGTTGGCCTAGGAGCATTGTTCTTAATCATGGACTCTTCACCTGGTGAATGTTCCCACTTTTCTTTGTTATGGACATATGGAAGTTGGAGTTCCAAATTTTAAAAGTACTCATGTGGAAACGCAAGATTAGGGTAGTTGTGCTTTGGGTTTTTATTCGGTGGAGAGCAGATCTAATGAATGATAATGTTACCATGCAGGAGCAGCCGACTGATGCTCACTGTTATACTGAGAGGCAAAAAAAGGACAGCAGGTCATAAAGCATAACTGAAGAAAGTTGTGGACCTCATCTCTCCCAAGTACCACATGTCTACAGGTCCTTTAAAGTCAGTTGTGGGGGCTGAACAAATTTGAAAATCAGGAGTTCTTGCTTCTGGCACTATGTTCATAGCAATAATATTAATCTAGCTTTCTCTTCCAAGAAAAGCATTAATTTTTATATCAGCAATAAATTTCTAGTCTGTTTTTTTGTAAGTATATTATGTTATTTAATTTAATATTTCATGTGTGAAGAGTTTTATACAAATAATCCTTTAGTTAATATATTAAAATGTGGTAACTATTTTCTCCTGGTATTTAAACTGGAAGCAGAATACATTAATTTCATTTAGTATTAATGAAATTTTGGAAGATTTCAGAATGTGTGTGTTGGGAGGATGTCTTGAATACACCAGAAGTCTGTATCTCTGAGCATGTGGTCCCTCACCACTTCATTTTGTTCAGCAACTTAAAAATAATCAGTTGATTAATGTAAATGCCAATAGCTTTTTGGAGATGCTGTCAAATTTGCAAATTGTGTGGATGTAGGATTAGATTTCCTACCTGTTTTATGGCTTGTGATAAAACCTTGTTCTCCATGTTAGTCTGTGCAGACTTGACACTCCGTGAAATGGCAGCAAAAAGCAATAAATGATGAAACCACTTTCTATTTATGTATTTGTCACTCAGAGTGCCATTTGTTCTTCCTCCTTTTTAAGGAAGTTGCATGTCTTGCTGATCCAGTTGAAAGTCCTGATGCAATCCCATGTACCCCAGAACAGGGGATGTGGTAGCTGCTAACTTTTTCTCTGTTTCTTTATGCCTTTTTAATGCCTGTCAGTGGAATTATCTGTCTGGTGCTTGGAGGAGAGAAACCCTCTCAACACTGACCAAATTGTGGGTTTACAAGATTTTGAAGTTAATGTGGATGAGAAAATTTTGTACTGGGTTTATAACATTGGCCTTAAAATCAGGGGTGTGTTTCCTGCAGTGGTGTAAACACTGCAGCTTCTGATCTGTGCCTCAGCCTTGCTGGAAGTGAGATAAGAACAAAGCTCTCTGTGTTCTGTTACTGTTTCACAGATTTATCCTTTGCAAAGAATCTGCATCCTTTGTAAATAGGCCTTAATATTGTTTGGTTAAAAAGTCACCAAAGATTTTGGGAGCTGTGATAAAGCCATTGTGTTCTGCACTGAAATCCTCTTAACTCCTACGAAGAGAGTTACAATCACAGCCAGGGAGATGCCTTATCTATTCTGGTGCTGAATTTTTATGGTTCCTGTGAGGAAGTTGCACAAGGAGACACGAAGAGCTGCCTGACTGTGGAGTGGGGAAGTGCCAAAAAGGGTGACTGCAGTCTGTGCTGGGTTGGCATCAAAACTGGGTATTAAACTCATGGGGGCTGTTGAGATGCTGATAAGGAACTGAAGAGAGTTCAGCCTCTCTGCATGGATGTGTGTTGGTAGCTCCAGCTCTTGTGCTGCAGTTGGAATTCCTGCAGGAAATGGGAGGGCATGAGGAGGGGCAGCTGTGTTGCATGAGTCTGATCCTCTTACCTGTGTAAGGGAGGATGAAGGGAGAGCACCTCTGTTGAGACCAGCTCAGATGTGATGCTGTGCCTTCCTTCCTCCAGCCTGCCTGCAGCAGGTTTTATACAAATGCTTTTTTTAAAAAATTTACCAGCTTAGGAAAGGGTTCTTCCCCCAGAGGGTGGCTGGGCACTGACCAGGCTCCCCAGGGCAGTGGGCACAGCACCAGCCTGGCAGAGCTCAGGGGTGTTTGGACAATGCTCTGGGACACAGGGGGTGACTCTGGGGGATGGTGCTGAGCAGGGCCAGGAGCTGGACTGGATGATCCTTGGGGGTCCCTTTAAACTCAGCTTGTTCTGTGGTTCTATGAAATGTGTGTACATCCTGGTCAAAAGAGTTTTGAGCCATTTGGCATCAAGTGTTGTCCCACATCTCCTGAGATGCTGGAAGATAAATAACCCACCCTAGAGTCCCTAAGGGGCTAATGCCCCTAATCCCTTATGACTCCAATTGTTTTTGAGCTACTCAAATGGTGCTTTTCTTGTCACAATCAGTCCCCTCCTTTCTCTGCCTCTGTGCCCATTGTATTTTTCCTAAAACACCCCTGTGAGCAGGGACTGAAGCACCCACCCATGTCCCACAGGTGATGTGAATTACAAATGGCTATTGAGTGTTGCATCTCAGCATGTCCCCAGCCAAATGGGGGGATCTTGCAAAACTACCTACATTCCATAGATGTATAATCCTACCCCCTACTCCCTGGGAAGGAGCTGCAATGGCTCAAATCTCTGTGCTGGTGTTGGACCTGTGCATTGCCATGAGGGAATCCTTCTGCTCCAGCTCTACCTGTATTCCTTGCTCCTCTCTGTACAGCTTATTCCACCTGTGTGCTCAAAGCAACAAAATCCTTAACTTAAAAGAATATAATAAAATGCCTTCTTTGAAGGGATCTTTTGTGGGGGGTGCTAGTGTGTGTTCCTCACAAGCTTCAGTCCAAGCTGTCACATGTAATGACTTCCTCAAGGATATGACAGCATCAGTGGCTGCTCTGATGGCCAAGGTAGGAGGCAGGAGTTAGAGTTAAATCAGCTTTGCAGTGACTGCTCCTGTGGTTTATGTGGATGTGAAAAGCCAGGAATTGCCAGCACTGGGTTTTCAAGTGGAGGAGTGCTTGTTCCAGCAGATTTACTCTTTTCTCCTCGTCCAGGCACTTGTGCATCACCTCTTTGTGGTTTAACAAAAAGCCCTAACACACCTGTAACTGAATCTTGACTGAAATTTTCATGCCTGCCAACACTTGTGTTTTCTGTTCTGTGAACTGGAATTAAAGCTGCTCATGCTTGGAGAGTTGGGCAGGGCTGAACATCCATACTTTACCTCCCTTTGGGGTCATCTGCCTGAGCATTTGTTTTCACAGCCTCCCTCTCCTGTGCTTGGGCCAAAACCAACTTCTTCCCAAGTTCCTGCATATGCCATAGAGGAGAACAAAGGCTTCTTGTTCAGTGCAGCCACTCCTGCTTCCCCCTCATGGGCAGCAAGGAGCCCTGGCCTTTGCAAGGAGGCATTTCCACTTGCAGGGAATGGCTTTGGCAATGGTCAGGGACTGGAGCTGCTCCTTGGAAGGGGCTGCCAAGCCTCAGATAGAATGTGGTGGGCAAGCTGCAGAGAAAAACATTTTCCACAAGCTGGAGTCATCTCTGTGAAAAAGGAAAATTGGAAATCCAAGCAGCTGTGGCAGTGCTGAGCATCAGACACTTCCTTCCCAGTCAGTGATCTTTGTGTTCCTGATGTGTACTAAAATAATTATTCTGTAGTTCAAGGAAGTCTTGAGCCCTAGCTTGGGCCTTCAGCAAATAAGCCAGTCTGAAGGGAAGCAGAAGCACTGCTATTTGCAAATTTCCCCTTTTTGTCCAGGCTTTTTCTACCTGATCTGAGCTTAGAAAACCCCAAACAAACCCATTTTGCAGAAGCTGCAATTACTTTCCCACTGCTTTAGGCTGAGCTAAGGATGAGGAGATGTGAGGAGCTGGTGGAGCAGACAGAGAAGCTGCAATGGAGTTTTGTACTCAAGTGGTGTGAAGGCATTGGCTGCTGGGCTAAGTGGCTGCAGCAGAGAAACCTGAGAGGTTTCTCAGGACTTGGGGGGACAAAGGATATGGTGGGGAGGAGGTTTGGGATAAGCAGGTGTGGAGAGGCAGGAATATACACACATCTCATTTGACCACCTGAGTGCAGCCTTGGGAATGTTTGCAGCAGTTCTGTAACTGCCAGGATCTCTGTGTCACTGTGTGCTTGGGCCTCTCATGCTGCTGTAACAAAATGACCACAAAGTAGCTCAACAAAAATTTCTGACCAACTTTGCCTTTTCACTGAGGAGAGTAGAAGCTCATGAAAAGCAGCTGGTGTGGCTTTTCAGGGCTTGGTGTTACTGTACCTGTAGGAAAAGATCAGGGTATTTGTCCTGGGCAGTTTTATGACCCCACTGTAGTGCTCTGTCCAAGAAAGAAGTGTACAGGTTACCACAGTTGTTCATATTGTGCCTTTTTAGTGCAAAATCTTCTCAAAGAAAGAAGGGCTGGTTTGTTCTATCATCAAGTAACAAGATTACCATGAGCATTTTCAGTTTTATGGCTGGGTTGAGTGGTCTGGGGTGATTTTTAAGCAAGCCTATTCCTATTTATAGAAGCACATAATTGGGTCAGAGCATGGCTTAGCTCAAAACCCCAAGGAATTTTCTTCTGCATGGTCATGAGAGTCTGAACCCTGTCACCATTTCTTCTGCCTGGTTTTATCAGGCTTAGTTTCTAAGCCTACTCTGTGACCCATCTGGCACCAAACCTGTGCTTCAGCTCTTCTTGGAAAACTGATTTAGACTGATTTGTGCTAGGCAAGGGGCACAGGTGCAGTTGGACACCCAAGTGAGTCCCTCAACAGCTCTCAGGTTCTTTGGTCCATCTCTCAGACCATCAAGGGAAATTTTGTCTCAGAAGAAGGAGAATTTAGGACTATTATTAGATACAGGTTTTGCTATGTTCATGCCTACACAGATGAAAGGAACTGAATGTGAGTTTGTAGCTCTGCAGCTGAAACTTCCTGCTGCAATGGGATATCCCCAGCCACTGCTTCTAACAGCTCAGGCTGCATTAGAAATTTCAATTATTTTAAATACCTGTACGTGGATATTCTCAGTTCAGTCGAAGAGAGAACAGAGACAATTTCTCCAGGCTGAGAAAGAAAATTTCTCCAGGAATCTTAGATGAAAAAATGCAGTTATCTCTCTTTCTGTAACCATTGTTTATAGTTACGGTTTTTCACATCTACCAATAATGTTGGATGTTTTCTATTTTGAGACCAATCCTGTCCCACTTAGCAAGTGAGACTATAAAAGCTCACTACTTTTTGCTGATAAAGATTCTCCTTGAGCCATCTGATCCACCTGAAGACTGGAGTCTGTCTCTCCATCCCTGACTCAACAGCATCACCTGGGTACCCAAAAGTTGTTCTGTGCCTGACAGCAGACCTGGGGGCTGGCAGATACGAGATGCTGAATTTTACTCGGTGGTATAAAAGCAGATGAGGTGAAATCCCCATGACAGTAGCGCTAAGGAGGGCTCCCCTTGGTTACCAAACGCAGCTTGGGCTCTGTTCCCGGCTGAAGTTTTGGGAGGAGTTTCCCGCTTGCAGCGGAGCGAGGAGCGGGCGCGCAGCCCCACCTAGCGCCGCTCCGCGCTCTGCCACCGACTCCGGGCATCAAAACGGGAAAATCCTCAAAAACAAACGCAGCGCCCCTAGGCTGGCGTTGGAGTGTGAGCCTGAAGCGAAGGGCATGGGAATGAGCCGCTTTCCTCGCTTAACACACGAGTGGCGCTCAGGATAAGGGGTTTTATCCCGAGGCTGTGCAGCTCCGTGGAAGGGAGCAGTGTTCAGCCCTAGAGGGAGCGTTGCTACGTGGGGTGTTGGTCCTTCCATTTCCCAGGGAACTGGGCTGATCCACGGAGGTCTGTCCAGCCTGACTCAATCCTCTATGTCACCAGGGAAATTTGGAGGGCAAAAAAAGCCCTGAGATCTCTAAAATCGTGGCTGGCAAGGATATTTGGACAAGCAGAGACCAGCTAGTCCAGACAAGACCATGCAAAGGGTCAACAGCAGAGACAGTGATTACCTTCTTACCTCTGCATAATTCTGGGGAAAAGACAAAAAGTAACAGACAAAAAAAAAGCATCCTGGGAGGTTTAGATTCAATAAGGAGGTTTTTCTAACATGAGATTAGAGAAGCATTAGTGTGAATTGTGCTGGGAGGCCTTCCAGCTCTGGAAAGTTTGAAGACTGGACTGGATAAGCTCCAGCCAGGACTTTTTCAGCTGCAGCTGATCCCACTGTGGGCAGGGGATGGATTTAGCTGCCCTGGGGGAGGAAGGGAGTGTTCTTTCCAGCCTCTCTTTTTGCCCTTTCAGTTTAGTTAGTGCATGATATTAGACACTGATACTGGGGCAGTGGTTACTCACCCTTGCTCCTGAGGCATTTTTGGATCTCTCCTTATAGGACATGCCTTGAAAAAGTCACAGAACTGGGGACAGACTCTTCCCTGTGGCTAAAGCTGATGCTGGGGCAGAGGGGAGGGAATGTAAGCCCTTGATTCAGAAGGAGCTGTGAGCTGAACCCCACCATGGCTGAAATTACTGCATCTTCTGGTCTGATTTAAAAATATTAAAATGATTTTTTTTTGATCTTGGAAAAAGCACTTTATCAACTTGAAGAAGCTGTTATTTAGTTGGAGATGTGTCTTCAGGTATGTTTGAGCACTGGGGCTAGAACTTCCCTATCTTATTGAGTGATTGGGAATGTCAGCTTAGGAGAGGAGGTCTGGGGACAAAAGAGGTTCCCCATTGTGCAGAAATAAAGAGAAGGCACAAAAATTGCAGGAAACCTGCTCTCTGCACTTCCATTTAATGTCTCTCTCCTCCTGTGAAAATAATGTGTGAAATCTGGAGAAGCCAGTTGGAGCCAAGGGATGTAATCGACCCTGACACTGTAAAACACTTCCCTGTGAAATCCTGCCTGCAGCCTGTCCAGGGAGGATTTGCTCTGTGGCTCATTGCACTCTCAGCTGGCATTTTGCTTCAGCTGCTCCTTGCACCTGCAGCAGGGGTGGCAGTGGGAGGAGCTGCCAGTGAAACCCTCAGCACAGTGGGGGTGGCACAGGGGGGATGTGTTTCAGTCTGTACAACACACACCTGGGGAAGTCACTCAGGTGAGGGGAGGGATGGGTTCTTTGCAGGCACAAACCTGCACAGCTGGGAGCTGCACTGAGGGATGCCCCAGCAGGGTGTGGGCTCACCCATCCATATCCACTGCAGCTGCTTCTGCCACGTCTGATGCCCCTGGGGAATCTCCTCCTTGTGTTTGAAGAGCCTCTGCTTTGTCTCTCCAAGTTTTCTGATCACTGTGTCAGTGAGGAGAGAAAGAGAAGTAGAACACAACTGGTTAGGACACTGGCCTGGAAATCCCAAGCATTTTTCCCAAGCTCTGCTTATCTCTGACCCCCAGCCCAATCCTTGACTCTAAAGGGATTGTGTGCATACCACTCCTGCTCTTGTTTTGGGATATACTTGCAAGCATGACTTGTTCTTGGCCCCTTGGCTGGTCTTGTGAGCCTGTTCTGACTCTTATTAGGGGATGTAGCCTGTCCCTGATCCAGCCCATGTGACAGTGAAGTCTCCTCCCCCGTTCTGGACTGCTCTGCTGGCTGCTGGTGATGGCTGCAGGGTTAAGGCAGTGCAATGACATCTTTTGGGCCCCCACTCCAGCTGACATTACTTGGAGGTCTCATCCTTTTTACTCCCAAGAACATGTGGGCCAGACAGGGAGAACACCACTCTCTCTGTCCAAACAGCATTTCCAGATCAGAGCTTTGCTGTCAGTTCCCTCTGCAGTCCAAAAAAAGACTGAGTTGCCATAAAATGATCACACCTGGTAGTACAACTTCCTGATGGATCTGTGAAGAGATCCTGATGTTGGGCCCAGCAACTGGCAACCATCAACCTGCAGAGTTCCAAATGAAATACATTCCTGTGCAGCTCTCAATCCTCTGACAGAGATATTTCCCAGTGTAAAGCTGCCATGAAAATGTGAGCCAAAACCATATCATTTCTCAACCAATGGTGCTAGGAACATGGCTGCAAAATCCAGGAATGAAGCAAATGCACCTGGAGTGGTTTGATTCTGGTTCTGACTGTTTTTCCCCATCTGTACTATTCATCATCTCAAAAAAGGGAAGTGTGGAAGAAAGGAATAGGAATATCACAGGGAGATGTGACATGCACATTACCCCAGCAGGTGAAACTGCAGGCCTGTAGTTCCCCCCCTGGGGTCCCAGCTCCTTGGAAAGAGGGAAGCACACAAGAAAGTGTGTTCTTACACAGAAACAAGGAGGCAACTGAGTGGTGAGGCCCTTTATGCAGCTGATGTGTACAGACATTGCTCCAGGAGGACCTGCAGGTCCAGCACTGCATTCCTGTTGGAGACCATGCTGGAATACCTCCAACCTTTGGAGAACTCTAGGGGAGGTTTTAAACTGATGGATCTTTTAGCAGGTCAAAATTTGCTTGTTTGTGGTTTTGGTGTTTTGTGGTTTTTTGTGGGTTTGTTGGGTTGTGGTTTTTTTTTTTTTTTTTTTTTTTTTTTTTTGATTCTCGGGATTATTTGTTGGTGTTTTGTTTGTTTATTTGTTTGGTTTTTGATATCTGTGAGCTCAGATTGAGCAGGGACTCTTGGGCTGGGTTCCAGTTCTAATATGAGAGCAGTTTGCTTTTTGCTGATGCTCCTGCAGGCCGGGATGCCCACAGCAGGCAGGGCAGGGCAGGTCAGAGGGAATGTGGCTGCCACTCAGCATGCTGCCTTTGCTGTAACCTGCACTTGGCTCTCACTTTGTCCTTGAACAAGTCATTGGTAAGTTGAATGAAAAGTATTTATTTCTTTTTTTCCATTGGGTTTACTGAAGAAATAAAGATTATATACTGTGACCTCTGCCTGCTGGTCCCCCAACTAGCTCATGGCCATTTTAAAATAAACTTTACATATGGGGAGATTTGTTAAAGGTATTACAAGTTCATAAACAATGTAAAAATCTCTGTCTGGGCAGGGAAGAAATAAAGCTAAATAATTTCCCACCCAGTTTCACCCAGCCAGCTCTAGCTGCCCTGCTTGGTGGGAATCAAGGCTTGCTTAATCCTGCTGCTCACAGACTTTCTAACTTTGGCTTTTGCAGTTTTAGAAGTCAGTTTAGGGCTACAGAAGAATGATCCATGGGGTTTTTCAATTGGCTATGAAAGAGGATGCTTGAAATTTCAACAGGGAGTCTTTGCAGGCAAGAGTTCCATTCTCACCAGACAGAACTGGTGGATTTGGTGGCTTCCTTGGTAGCAACGAGCAAGGAATCATGTTAGGGTTAGGAAACAAGCCCAGCCTCATCTCTGGGCTGAGCTGGAAGGAATGGAAGGATCAGCAGAAGTGGGTGTATGCTCACTAGTGCTCTCACTGCTGGGGTTATCCAGCTTGTGCTGCTTCTCCTCCAGAGCTCTTCCTGAAGGGAAATCCTGTGGACAGTTGCACTCTCCTTGGAGAACCTTACTTGTCATTGGCTCTGTTTTTCTTCCAACAGACAGAGCTTGGTGGACATAAATCAAAAGGAACAAGTGGAGTGTGAAACAGGCTACTTCACTCTGTGTATTGGGGGAATAGCAGAAAGTCCTCTGCAGCAGCCAGGAGATTCCAGGTTTGGCTACAGCACTATAGCCCATAAAAGTTGCTGGGATAGCTCTGGTTCTTTTTCCCCTAAGAGAGAGGAAACCTTTTTCTCTGTCTCATTTGCTGCTTCTACTGATGCCAGATTTCCCTGTGTGAATGCATTTCTTTTCCTTCACACCCTCAGATAGACTTTCCATTGATCGCTGCCCAAGTTTGTGGCCTTTAGATCCTGGAGCTCAGCTCTGAAATAGCCTCCTTCCACATGAAAAGGAGGGGTGAGGAGCTAAAAAGCTGTGGGTTTCACTTTTTTATCAATTACAGTGCTTCCCAGGCTATGTGGTTAGAGAAGTGCAGAGCTTAGGAAAAATCCAGGCTGAGGACCTGGCCCCAGCATCAAGGATTTCCTTTCTGAGATGAGCTGTTGCTCTGCTCTCCAAAGTGAGGATCTCCCACTGTTTTATGTGATTGTATTGGGGTTTTTTTTATGTCACACACCTCATTCAAGGGGCATCTGCACAGAGTTTTCTCATGGAAAGTGTAATCATTTTCTGGAACGTGTTGCTGAGGAGTATTGCTGAATCCAGGCACTGAGCAAAATTCAAAGGGAGGTAGGATATTTGTATGGATCACAACACTAGTCTGAACCCATGAGAGATTATGCTAACAGGTTTTGGAGCAGATCTGAGCAGTGCTTTCAGCCCTTAGCTGCTCTCTTGTGCTTAGAGTTTAGGGGGAGGCCCTCACATTCAAGAGGTTGTAGTCCTTCCCCAGCAGAGCCTTGTGTTGCATATGGATCAGCCCATCCATCCATCCATCCATCCATCCATCCATCCATCCATCCATCCATCCATCCATCCATCCATCCATCCATCCATCCATCCATCCATCCATCCATCCATCCATCCATCCATCCATCCATCCATCCATCCATCCATCCATCCATCCATCCATCCATCCATCCAATGGTCTGTCTCCAGCAATCCCATACACATCAGGGTAAAATCACAGAGCTGGTGTGTGGTGTTTGTGAGGGTCCCCAGGATGAGGTGAGAGATGAGAATCTGACTCCAAGTTCTCAGAAGACTGATTTATTATGATATGATATGATATGATATGATGTGATATGATATGATATGATATGATGTGATGTGATATGATATGATATGATATGATATGATATGATATGATATGATGTGATATGATATGATATGAATGCTATACAAAAACTATACTAAAGAAAGAGAAAGGAGACATCAGAAAGCTTAACAAGAATGATAATGAAAACTCATGACTGACTCCTGAGTCCAACACAGCTGATGGTGCTTGGTCATTAATTAAAAGCAATTCCCATGGAACCAATCAAACAATCACCTGTTGGTAAACAATGTCCAAACCACATTCCAAAGCAGCAAACACAGGAGTAGCAATCAGATAATTATTGTTTTCATTTCTCTCTGAGGCTTCTCAGCTTCCCAGGAGAAAATCCTGGGCAAAGAGGATTTTTCAGAAAAATCATGGTGACACTGGTGAGTGCTGTGCAGTGAGTGCTGGTGGCTCCCAGTCACCCAGCTCAAGGTGGCCAGGCTTGAGGGAGCAAGTCAGAGCCAATCTGCTCATTCTCTTTTTTCTTCTATTTTCCAGTTTATGCCTGATTTGCTACTGCCCAGTCCCATAAAGGGGAAGGGTGATGATGATGGTGTGTACCTCTGCTCCTAATACCTCTTACCTAATTTTTATTGTTTTGCCAGCCATATTCCTTGTTTTGAGGTGATGCTCTGCTTTTTTGCAGCCCCTTGTGTTTATCTTGGCTTCCCTCTGGCAACATTTGTTACCAGGGTGCCTCCTAAGTGCACCTACATCATCTCTGTATGGCTTTTTGGTAATCACAGCACTGATATAAGTGAAATTGTGTCTGACTGTGTCAGCAGTGCTAGAAAGCACCCACATGCTCTTGCTTGCTGTGCTGTTTAAGTAAGCTTATATTGTGGTCCAAGCGAAGTTATTCCTAGTTTTACACTGCCCAGTGTGTTTATAATTTATGAGTGCCACAGGTATCTGCACCATGGGAGCAGGCTTTTGTGTGTGGGTGCCTCGGCACCGCGGCACCTCTCCCTGCTCCGGGTCGGGTTTCAGCATCTCTAAGTGATGCGGGAGGGAGACCAGGCCCTGCCGAGAGCAGCAGCAGCAGCAGGTTTGCATCCTCCCCCAGACACCCCCAAACCCCGCAGGTTTGCATCCTCATCCTCCCCCGGGCTCCCCCAAACCCAGCAGGTTTGCATCCTCCCCCAGACACCCCCAAACCCCGCAGGTTTCCATCCTCATCCTCCCCCCGGCTCCCCCAGCTCCCAGCCCGGCCCTGCCGCCGCTCAGTCTCGGCTCTGTGCGGGGACCCGCGGCGCTCCCGGCAGAGGGCAGTGCCAGACAGACGGACAGACGGACGGACCGATGGCTGGATGGATGGATGGATGCACAGCCCATTCCAAGCGCTGTTCCGCTCTTCCCCCGGGCTCTCCGGGCGGGATCGCGGGCCGGTTGAGCTGCAGCCCGAGCCCCGAGCGGGGCTGGAGGAGGCTGCGCCGGCTCCGTCTCCCGTTTCCCCGGCTGACAGCAGCGCCGGCGGCTCCAGCCCCTAAAACCTGAGCTTGAATGGGTCTTTGCTAGGATGGGGTGTCGGATGGGGGAAGGGTTTAAAGAGATCCCTGCACGATGCTAATCTTTGCACAATTCTTGGGGAGGATTTATCTTTTTGGTGTAATTTATTTTGAATCAGTGTGTCACTGTGGGCTGGGGGAGAGCACAGGTGAAATCCCATATTCTGATTGTAGATCTTTGCCAGAACAAGTACACTGACAGCAGATTGCAGACTGAGACCTTGGGAGATGATGCCAGGAGAAAACTGCCACCCTACCATATGAAGAAATGTAATAGAATTTTTTTTTCTTTGGCTAGCCACCTCCTCCTCCCTTTAGATTCCCTGGTCACAGACTCTGTGCCTCAAAGCATTGCACTCAGGCACCACTATGCACTAACTAAACCTGTGTGTTTTGCCCAGCCACCCACTGATCTGTGAAATTTGAAGCAGGAGAGGTGAAATAAAACGTTCTATATTAGCCTATTAAAAATTCCAAAAGGGTCTTCCCAGTTTGCCCTGAACAGGACAGTGTCCCCCTTATACTGCAGCTGCTCTTGTGAGGTCTCTAAAGACATGCAGCTCCAGGCCTGGTTAGCATTCAGATGGGAGACCTCCAAGAGCTTTGGCTGGTTGAGAAACAAGTATTGGAGTTTCAGTAAGTGGCATTTTCCTGTCCTGAGTCATTGTTGAACACGCGCCTGTTCCAGCAGCAGAAGATCTCATTCTTCAGTGCTGTCATTCTGGCACCCAAGAGCTCTCTAAAGTTAAAGCCCATCTTGTCAGCACCAGAGGCACTGAGATACTCTGGGTGTTTGCTAAAGAGGAGAGACACATGTACAGGACATGGTCCTGGCACCCATGACAGGATGGGACCTTGGGATTCAAGAACTGAGCAAAAATTAATACAGCAAGGGTCGGGTTAGGTGATACCAGAGGAAGGAAATTTTGAAGGAGGGGTTCAGATCTCCCTGTGCTTCTCCCTGTTGCTTGATAGCATCAAATTGACAGTAGCTGGTCCTGACCCTTCCCTCCAAGGGTTGCTAATAGCAGCCTCACTTCTCTCACCCTGCCTGCTCCTCTTACAGATTTATCACTTGCTGTCTTCTGAAAGCAGAACATCTGTCCAATCTATGTTTCCCTCAGACTCTTCCAGGTGGGAATCATTACTGCTGATTTACACCTGATAATTCAGAGCAGAAGATGGAGAAGATGAGAATGTTCTCCTCAAACAGGAGCAGGACAAACTGCACCTGGAGAGTTTCTTTGCTGGAATGAGCTGGATGTCTGGAGGGAGCCAAGCTCCATAAGCAAAGGGATTCATCTTGATGAGACAAAAGAAAGTGTTTTATTGCCAGAAGTTTATTGTATGGAATCTTTCCAGAGAAACCCTGAAGGTCACCAGAAGCTTCACACAAATTCACAACTGGTTGCAGGGAACAGTATGGAGCAAGGGTAGGTTATTATTTTAGAGCAAAGCAGCTGTATGACATGGATCTTTCTTTTCTTCCTGTGGTCCTGTGTTATCCTAAGGGCTTACAGCTCCAAGATGGCAGTGTGATGGCTCTGGGCAGGGTGACCTGGAGGCAGGAGACACCCTGCACACAGCAGGTATGGAGCTGGATACCTTTCTCTGAAATACATAAAGCAGAGGGGAGGAGAGGGTGATTTTGGTGCTTCCTGCAGGGCTGAGGACAGCCTGGCCCCTGTGGCCTGCTCCTAATTGCTCTATGCTCCAAAATGGTGCATGGAACAGAAATTCCACTCACCAGTGTGTTCACCTGCAGAGGCTTCCCACTGGTGGGGCCTTACCTGATGACTGCTGGTGCTCCTGAGGTGCAATTTCAGACCATTTCCATGGGCTGTTTGCTGGGTTTTCCATCTTCAGCAGAAACAAGGAGCCAAATAACAGATTTTGCCTGATTTCATCCTCAGACTGATGTGGGTGGAGAGGCTGTATGAATTACTGAGGACACAGCTGACGTTTTGTGGGGTTCCCAGAAATTTGGCATGGGTGCCTTCAGCCAGGGCTGTTTTGTTTTAAAAGCAAACGTGAGCTCCTGGACCTGGCCCTGTGGGATGCTGACACCACCTGGCAGAAGGGCTGTGCTCAGATCAGGGTGACTGTGTGTGTTTAATTTTGAGCTGGAGGAGGAGAACTATGGTGAGTCCTGGGTCAGTGACAATGAGGTCTGGAGTCCAGATGTGCAAAGCCTGGCAGAGCAAGACAGAAGGCTGTTTAGAGAAGAACATTTTGGAAGTCTGGGGGAGTGCACAGTGGGATACTAGATCTCAAATTAAATCTTCAGCCAAAAAGGGAGGAATCTAGCAGCAGTTTTATCAGGCTGGGCTACTGCAGGAATTGCTTTAGTTGCTGGCCAGGAGTGTTGCTGAGAAATTGGATCCTGCAGCAGCTTTATCTGATGGGTCAAGGGAACAGCTTCCAGATTTTGCAAAGTGGTTCCTCTCAGTATGAGGCAGTGGGGCAGTGAGCTGCCTTGGGATTGCTGTGTGAGCTTTTGAAGGTGCCCAGTGTTGAGCAGTGCTTCGACTGAAGGTTGTGCCTGTCTGGAAGGATCATTGCAGAGACAGCAGAGACACAGCACTGCTTAAAATCTGCAGAGCTTCTGTTGGGTTTGAAAGCTGAATTTTCCTCACTCCTTTACCCCCATGGATGGGGTTGGTGAGACACTGGGACTGGTTGTCCAAAGAGGTTGTGGATGCTCCAATCCCTGGAAGTGTTCAAGGCCAGGTTGGATGGGGCTTGGAGCAACCTGATCTGGTGGGTGGCATCCCTGTCCATGGCAGGGGTGTTGGACCTGATGATCTTTAAGGTCCCTTCTGACTCAAGCCAATCTATGGTTCCATTGAAAAAGGGAAGGAGGTTCTGCAGCAAATGGTGCTCCTTAGATACAAAATCTCATGCCTCAGTGTTGGTTGGTCACACAGTCAGCTCCTCAGATGTGAGTGCTGACTGAGGTGGCTGCCTGGAACCAGGAAGCATCTCCTGCTGCAAGGTTGCCCTGCTCACTGCCCCATCCATTCCTGTTGCTCTTGGCAGGTGTTTAGTGCCTCTGTGACAAGTATTGTCATGTCTGCTGTGCCATGGATGAGGGATCTGTTTCCAGAATAAAACCCAAGCACTCTCCAGCACCATGACTTTCTCTGAGTGCAGTGTGAGAAATGAGCAATGCCAAAATGAACAATGTGAAAATGTGTCTTGGGTCTTTCACAAGAACTGTGGCTGTGAATAGGCAAACCAGACATTTCTAGTGTGCTTCTCTTTCTGCTCATGCTGCTCTTGGTGTGCCTCACATGATGAGAACCATACTAATTTTTAAATTGGATATTTAAATATTTAATTCCATTAAAGCAGGAGTAAAAGGGAAGTAAAAAACCATTGATACAGAGGAAGACACCACCCACTAACAGGCAGGAAGGCACCTTGCTGGTGGGAGCCATGTCTGTACAAATCTCAGGCATTTACAGGAGTAAACAGCAGCTGGGCAGATTTGAGGGATGTGAGTTTTGAATTAAGCACTGAAAGCTCCTGAGGTGTGTCTATCAGGTGCTTGGGATCTTTGGTGGATGCAGACTGTGGGAGGAGATGTTCCCTTGGAAAGCTCAACTGGGAGAGATGGTGAAGGGCCTGGAGGGGAAGCCGTGTGAGGAGAGGCTGAGGGTGCTGGGTCTGTTCAGCCTGGAGGGGACAGAGAGGAGACCTCAGTGCAGGTACAAATTCCTCCTGAGGGGAACAGGAGGGACAGACACTGATCTCTGCTCTGTGGTGACAGTGACAGCACAGAGGGAATAGCCTGAAGCTGTGTCAGGGGAGGTTTGTGTTGGATACCAGGAGAAGGTTCTTCCCCCAGAGGGTGGCTGGGCACTGACCAGGCTCCCCAGGGCAGTGGGCACAGCACCAGCCTGGCAGAGCTCAAGAAATGCTTGTTCAGTGCTCTCAAGCACATGGTGTGACTCTGTCCTGTGCAGGGCCAGGCACTGGACCCAGTGATCCTTGTGGGTTCCTTCCAACTCAGTGTACTCTATGGTTCTGTGATACTGCCATGGCAGGAGTTTTGGATATGACCCCCCATCCAACAGAGAGGACCTGGTTTGCTCTGGAGGTTGAAGCTCCCCCCTGGTCTCGAGGTGTTTTCCAGAGGTCAGCACTATCAGACATCTCTGTGTTACAAGGATGATCATGGAGGAACTCTTTGGTGCTAAACTGAAGGTTTCAGCTTAGGTTCACCCACTAAATCAGGTCCTTAACTTTGAAGCAGCACCTGAGTTCCCTCTGTAGTCAACAGAGATGAGTTGCCACAGGCTGTAAAGAAAACACAGAACAGTGAGACATCTTACTAAAAATACAGAGGGATAGGATGACCCCAGTCCTCAGCACTCTTGACACTTGTAAAGCCTACTATTTATCATCTTTTCCCATTTCTCTTTCAGGAGTACATCATTAATAATGCTTATCCCTGCAGGCCTTGGTGAGGCCCTGAATCCCCTCTCACAAGGTGTTACACCAGCACAGCTTGTTGCCATCCTGCTCCTCAGCAATGATCAAAGTGCCCCTGTGAGTCTTGTAAAGGTTTGGGTTTGCTGATGTGGATTGCTGACATCAGTGATGATAAACCCTGAGAGAAGCTCCAGCTCTAGGATCTCTGATGGATAGCTGAGCTGGGACCTGTGCTGGACCTGGCTCTCATGCCACCCTCCCTCCTCCCTCACCCTGGCTCACTGCAGAGGACCTAGGACAGAAAAATGGGTTTTAAAACATATCCTACAGAGAAGCATGGCTTCTGCATGACCAGAAACCACACCCTGCACCACAGGACCACTACCCAGCATCTCAGCCCTGCCCTGGGAGCACCTTCTTTTGTTCAAAGCCATTGTATCCTGCCAGGGAGCTCCCAGGAAAGCCTTGGGAGTGGGATTTCAAGAGTGGGTGTTGTGGGGACCTTTCTGCCGGCAGGTGTGGGGCAAAAGGCCAGATGACACCTCAGAGCAGAGCAGGGGATGGGGCAAGCCCTTACAAGGGAATGTACAGTATGCAGGGCACACACAGCCAGTACAGTAGCAGCCTGGAATAGTTTGGCTGGGTAGCCCTGCATGAGGGAAGGGCCCTGAAATAGGTTGATAGCCCTGATATTATTTTTGTTGTGCTGGAAACCACAGCCCTGGCATCCTGAGTGGCTGCTGGCTCCCAGGTGGCTGTGCTGGGTGCATCCTAATGTGGGAGGTGAGGAAGTCACCCTCCAGTTGGGAGAGGAGGGGGATTTAGAGGCAAATGGTGGAATATTTGTAAAAATGAACTTGCAGTGCTCTGTTGAGGAGCAGTATGAGCATGGCTTGGGAAGTCAGTGACTTAGGATGCTTAGGAGGGCCAGAGATGGAGGAGAGAGGCCCAGGAAGGAATCCCTCCTCCCTTCTTGCCCTGCTGCAGTCACCTCTGTCCCTAAAGTCCATACAATGCAGTAGATGCTTCTGGCAGAGCCACCACCTTGAAATACACCTCAAATTGTAAAGTACCTCCTAAAGAGACAGTCTCACAGGGAACTGACCAGTGGCCAACCCAATTTCTGGTTCACTCAAAGCCTGTCCCAAAAGCAATCCTAGGGCTGTAGCCTTAAATCACTTAGGACCATGGAGTTTATGAGGTCTGTAGAAACTTTCTGACCTCAGCGATTCATTTTTAGCCAAAAAAGCTCTGTTTTTTAGATCTCAGCATGAGGCAAACTTTAGCAGGAAAATAGTTCAACGCTCAAAAGCAAATTTTGCAGAAAAAAAAGGTGTTAAGCCTAAAATTTCATATAGGAAAGTTGGGAGGAAAGCTGTGCCAAGCTCCACGTATGAAGCAGGCTCTGACTTACTGGGTCCTCAAAATAAGTGGCCACTTTTATAAGGTGACAATGATTTCCAGATTGCATGTCCCTGCCTGCTGTGAGTGGGGATGAAATGGGCCAATTTGCTGTCACTGGGCTCCAAGGTGGATCCCTCTTTCTCACTGCATCTGAAAGACAAGCAGAGCAAAGAAATTGGCTTTGAATTTGAGGGACTTTTGGGTCATCATGAGGCTTTAAAGAGTTGTTACTTGGAGACACAGCAATTCCAACTACTGAGGTGCCTGCACAGTGACAGCAACATGACACATGATCATAAAGTGGAGAAATATCTCCAGAAATAGAAGCACATTTAGCTGCAGTGTGTTCTTCTCCCATGCTCCTTTACTTACAGAATGTGAAAGCATGGAGGGATCACCTCCCTTCCTCCTTCTTGAGACAGCTCCTTAGGCAGATTTGCTTGCTATCCTCTCTGGGAGGGTGTGGAGAAAGGGATGTCCTTTGGGTGCAGAGGAGATGTTCCCATGCAGGAATATTTGAGGATCTTGTGACTCCCTGGTGAGTCAGGGGAGGCAGTTCCTGTGTTAGAACAGAGAGCTGAAAAATGAGTGTTTCAGATGAATACTGAGAGAGGAGGAACCTGTAAGGAACTCAGTTTTCACAATATCCCAGCTATGAACTCCCCATCTGCAGTTCTTGGAATGAAATGTCGTGGCTCATTTATTCTTGTCACTGTTGTGAGCTGCTGGGAACACTCTCAAATTAAATTATACTTTGTTAAAACACCAGCAACATGGGCACAAGAAGAAAAAAATTCATGGGTTTGTACCGGTCCTCAAAGAGTTTATTTCCTACCTTTGCAACCAGCATCCAGGTTTCTCTGGCAATTTCTCATCCTCCTTAGGAAGGACAAAACCCCTCCTGTGGCCCTTCCAGTGAACTTTCTGCCTGGAAACCCCAAAGCTCTGACTTTGTTTAGAGCCTGAAGGGGCCAGCTCTGGATTGTGTCAGACAGGATGTCCTGGGACTTGAGGTCTTGAGAAGAATTGATGGATAGGGCAAAAAACAAAAAACAAAAAAAAAAAAAAAAAAAAAAAAAAGAAGAAAACCAAAAAAGGAAATAAAATGCCATTTTTATTTCCTTTCCCAAAGGTCTCCTTAACACCATTTCATTTTGAAACAAAATGTGCAAGAGCCATGTGCTGGAATGGGAAAATTATCTCAATTCACAAGTGTGGGGTTAGCTCCTGGCCTCACACATTGTTCTCTCCAGGGCACATGATGAGGAGGAGAATGTCTTTGGGCAACCCAGAAAGGAGAGGACTTTCAAATATTCCATGCCTTCATCTTTCTTGAGAGGAGTGGGAGCACGTTCCTGAAGTCTGAAAACCAAGCACATCTGAGGGGAAAATGGTTTTGGAATAAGTATGAAGCTAGTCAGACATGAGCTGTTGCATGGTGGATTATTGCACAGCTGCGAGAGTGCACCTCTCTATGTTGTCAAAGTGAATAAAATTCAGTTATTTTCCTCTAGATGCACTTGTAGATGGAGCTTTTTGTAGGTGGAGCTTTTTGTGGCTCTTTTGGAATCAGGAGAATTACACAAAACAGTTTCTCTCTGATGGCCCCACGTTCATCCTCTCTTAAATCTGATATAATTCCTCACATTTCCAGTCTCCAATGGTCAAAAAATCCTAAAAAGACTTGTAGATCATGGGATAGAAGAAGAGCTGCTGGGGTTTTATGTAAAATTATTCTGTGCCTGTGAGAACAGCCATGGATTTTTATTGAAAAAATACATGTAATGAGTGCTATGCTTGGTAACAGCATCCCCAAGATTGAACCTAAAAGCATGGACAAATAATAGGGGGGTGTGGTAGGAAGGGTTTATTTGCCCTCACTTGGGATGGCTGGGATAATACAGCTGGAGTAGATGTGAAAGATAATGTAGCCTAGAGGTGTTTACAGAATTAATTTGAATCACAGCACCTGAGTTAACCTGAGTATGGTTTAGGGATGTCAGGGAACCTGTATTTTATATATGTTTATGCATTGTGTACAAGCACAAATCTACCTCTGCAATCTCTTTGCAACAGAGTCCTGGTGGGCATCAGCACAAAATTGGTTACAGAAATGGCCAAACTCATGGAAGAATGAAGGGCTTTTCACCCTTGCCTACATTTCCAAACATGGATGCTCTGATGGGCCCTCAGCATGATGCTGTTGACACACCTAAAACACGGGATGCCATCCAGAGGGACCTCCCCAGGCCCTGGGGGCTGCACACACTCAGCACACAGCCCATGGGAATCTCAGGCACTTTAACAAGGCCAGGTGCTGGTGCAACACCTGAGTCAGGGAATTCCTGATATCAATCCACAGACCAAAACCAGCCTTGCCAAGGAGGCCTTGGGGCTGCTGGGGGATGGAGAACTGGACATGAGCTGGCCATGTGCACAGGCAGCCCAGAAACCACCCTGTCCTGTCCTGGGCTGCATCCACAGCAGCGTGGGCAGGGCGAGAGAGGGGATTCTGTCCCTCTGCCCCACTCAGGTGAGACCCCACCTGCAGGGCTGTGTCCAGCTCTGGGGCCCAGCAAAGGATGTGGAGCTGCTGGAGTGAATCTAGAGGAGGCACCAAGATGATCAGAGGGATGGAGCACGCCTCTCATGATGAAAGGCTGAGAGAATTGGGATTGTACAGCCTGGAAAAGAGAAGCTTCAGGACCTAAATCCCTTCAGCACCTTAAGGGAACTTACAGGAAGGATGGGACAAGACTTTTGACAAGGGCATATAGTTACAGAACAAGGGGTAATGGCTTCAAGCTGAAAGACAGCAAGTTTAGATTAGATATTAGGAAGAAATTCTTTGCTGTGAGGGTCAGAAGACACTGGAAGAGGCTGCTCAGGGACACAGGAACAGTGCACCCCATCCCTGAAATGTTCATGGCCAGGCTGGATGGGGCTCTGAGCAACCTGGTCTAGTGGAAGGTGTTGTGTTCCTGCCCATGACAGGGGCTTTGGAATGAGAGAATCTTCAAGATCTCCTTCCCATCCAAACCATTCAGTGATTCTGTGATGACATTGAGACATCTTAGGTCAAATCCAACATGTATATCTATGGCTCTGTCTGTGTGTCCAGCATATTGACACCTCCCCATTCATACAGAATGTGGGATGTAGGAGTAGAAAGGATCCCTTGGATGCATGCTGTGACCTTTGGTGTTACAAACAGCAGTGATGTACAGCCACCCCCATGCCCACCCCACATCTTCATTAATTTAGTCAGATCCATCTGACTGAAAAACACTTTTTGTCATGTAGTCCCTACTGGAAGCCTCTTCCAGGCAAGAGCTTCTCAGAGGGTTGTTTTCTCTCTCTAATTTTTTGCCTAATTTATTCCTGGCCTCTTCATACCCATTTGTTCCTGTGCCAACATTGTCTTTTAGCTTCAATAGCTCAGCTGCCTCTCTGATGCTTGCCCCAATGTATTTATAGACAGCAACCGTGTCTCCTCTCAGCTCTGTTCTGAGCCCTAAATGAGCTTTGTTGGCAGATGGCTACCTAGGGAGCAGAGATGTGCAGACACATCTCAGCTGGCCTGACAGTGCCTGGTGCCCATGGCAGCCCCAGGGTAGCAGGGCGCAGTGAGCTGAGTGTGGCAGGAGCAGAGCCAGCAAAGAGCTGCAGGGCAACCTGAGCAGCTGATGTCCCTGTCCCTGACATCCCCTGATGTCCCTGATGGCAGCAGTGCTGGAGCCACACTGCTGTGCCCAAAAGTTGTTGCTAACAACTGAGGAAGAAGCTGTGCTGGTGTTTCAGGAACCATGCCCGACCCACTGATGAGAGCCCCCAAAGCCAACTGTTTTACTTTTTCTCTAAGAAGTGTAAGAAATGGTGCAAGCATGGGACCAAACTGATATTTCTATTCAGAGATGCCTCTTCCTCCCATGTCACTCAGCTGGAGAGGTGGTGCACTCACCATCTCCAGATGGCTTTTAAGAGAATGTCCTGAAGCCTGTCCCACTCTCTACAGTCTTGGTGGGACTTGTGGGTGGAAAAAGAGGCACACACCGTGGGAACAAGAGGTTTCTGCCCATCTTTTACTTATACTGGTGTTTACACACAGTTTCTCAGACAGGGTGTGAAGAGATGGAGAGCTTGGCTTTGCCACTGATGCATTAGGTGACCCTGTGACAGCTACTGCAGCTCTCATGGCTTTCTCATCACACCTTTGGCCTGTATCCCCCATAGGGACTGCATACACTCAGCCCACAGCTCCACAGGGATCCTGATTTTGGGCTCTCTGTCACCTCCAGCAATGCCAGCAATTGCTTCCTGCCCTGTTTATTGTTCCCCTCTGCCTCTGAAGCAGCTGCTCACATTGCAGAATTTACAAGGGCTGATGGTATTCCACGGGAAGGAAGTGGAGCTGCATTTTAACTTATATTTATGTGGCTCTCCCACTTCACCTATGCTTAGGGCTTCTGTGAGATCTGTCATCACTCAGCAGAAAGGAAGGAAACAATGAGTCCTTGCCTGAAAGTGATTTTTCTTTTGCAGACACTTTTGATGAAAACAGAAATCTTCTTGGGTCTCTTAAAACGGAACTGAATCTGCTGCAGCTGAGGGTGACAGCAGTAATTTGCTTTTTCTGATCCAGCTTGTTTCAGCCACCTTGGTGCCCATCCTGCTGTCTCCTTTCTGGTCTCAAACTGTTCTTCCAGTGCAGTCTGACTGCACCTCTTTCCCCTGCAGAAAATAGAAACCTCAGGAGGAAACTGAAGCTCCCATAAAGCTCTGCAATGTGCATTTTAGGGCTGAAGGTTTTCCTGTGGTCAAAAAAAAATCCATTATAAAAATTATTTATTTTGAGGGAAGGTTAAAACATCAATGGAAAAGTGACCATACATGGACAAGAAAATCCACCCTAGTTATGTGCATCCAATGTTTGCTGCCGTGTTGGAGGAGTATTGGATGCAATCACTTTGCATGTGATGTGTTGCTTTGAGATTTGTCTGTGCCCTAATACAAAGGCAGTAACTCTACATGCTTTATTTCAGGATATATTGGAGAGTTCAGGGGAGGTTCTCACACACAGCTCTAAGAAATATCCCAGTAAAGACCAGCTATAGAAAAAGCTTTCACCAGGGCAGAATTTCTGCTAGAAATAGTACTTGGAGAAGATGATTTCCCTTTCTCATCTGTGTCTTGTCTCTTCCTTTGACAGCCAGTCTGATATCAGCACACAATTCTCAACCAGATCAGAACTCTTCAGCTCTGCCTTTCTTGCCCTGACCAGGTTAGCAAACTTTTGTTCACTGACCAATTTAGTGAGATTTATTTTAGTCTCCTCCTCACAGGAGGATGAACTTCAGAAATATTTTGACATGTGAATGGAGAGCAGGGATTGCTGGAGATTGGTGCAGCAGAGCCAAAGCCTGGTGGTGTGGACACCCATGTGGGGTAGGACAGATGAGCTCCTCCAGTCTGGTGGCATCAACATGAGGACAAGCTGCAGCACTTTAACACATTAGCACCAGTGGGAGCCACTCAAAATGAAATTAAACAATCCTGATTTCCAAATAGCACCCAGCAGGGTCAGACATTTGTCACAGGGATGGAGAACAAGATGGTTTGGCCTGTGAGGGCCTGGGGGCATGCAAGGGAGTGCATGAGGGTGTAGGCTGCAAACACCCACGGTGCTGGGGGCTGCTGTGAGGTGCCCATTGTGGTGCTGTGACCCAGGGGCTGTGTGTGTCACTGCTGGGGCAGAAGGATGTGGCATCGGCTGGGGCGGGCTGGGCGCTGTGTCCTGCTGGAGCCACATCAGGGTTTCCAGGCAGAAAGCAATTTATCAATCTCTTGTGCTTACTTTCTCCTGACCTGTGGGATCAAGAGCAAATTGCCCGGGACCAAACAAAAAAAAGTGAAAAAATGAAGGGGGATGGAGGTTACAGCCTTCCTGCTTGCAATGGGGGGCTGTAAAATGGCATTTGAGGGAAGCTCTGGGTCTTTCCCATTGTGGGGCTGCCTGTGCTCACTCAGATTTTCAGTGTCTGAAAATACGTGCTAGAGGGAGTTGACTGTTGCATTTTTGTCAGCTCCCTCCTCAAAGGCAGAACTTGACATCCTGCTTCTCTTTCCCTCTTATTTGTCTCCTCCCGCCTCCCCTTTTCCCCTGTCCACATGACAGTCATAAAAAGATAATGGAAACAATATGGGAATAGTCCTGCTTAGAGCAGCTTCCTTGTGGATGAGAGCCACGTGCAGTAGCTGGGGAGGCTGTGAGGTCCCTTTGGAAAGCCAGCAAGGGCAGGTCATGGTGTCCTTGTTTCCAAGATCAGCACTGTGCTAGGACTGTGCTGGTGGAGTGGAGCTATTTGGATACCAGGCACTGGGCACTGCACTGGTGGAAAGCCCAGGATGAGGTTATAATGTTTGAGCTGGGTTTTGTACTGAAATGCTCTTTAGGGCAAGGCCATCAGAGGGTGATAAAAGCATCCTGAATTCTCTCCTCCTCCCATCCTGGCCATGGGCCTTTCCAGTCCCTGCCAGGCAGGAGCTGCTGGGGATGGGCCTGTTGACTGTAGCCTGGCAGCTGTTTGCAGCCAGGAAGGACAATATACTGATTGCAGAATCCGGTTTAATTACTCACAGCATATGCCATTAAGAGAAATTGGCTCGGTTTTCTCAGGAGCAACACATCTGAACTGACTCACCTTCATAAAACTTGGCTCACATGCTAATTAGATGGCTTGGCTTAAAAAGATTGAGCCCCTATTCTGCCACCAGCTCACAGGACCCAGTGTTATTTAAAGATCCTGGATTTCCTTATATAAGAGTTCAATTGTTTTTTCAACAGAAAAAATAAAAAAATGAAAGACTCAAAAGAGAAAAGAAAAAAAGGAAAAAAACTCAACCCACCCTTTAAACAGAATATAAATTTATACATCATTGAGTTCTTAATTTTCATGGAATTTCTCTCCCCCTCACAGACAGAAGTTGTATATACAGGATTTTAGTATTTCCTCTCCGGCTCCAGCCCCAATTTGAAGGACTGTAAAAGTTTGAACCGATTCCAATCGTGCGCGGTTTGCATGGTCTGTGCTACGCTGCAGAGTCAAAACAGCCCACACAGTAACAGACATGCAGTAAATCTTGGGAGAAGTGTTTCCTTTCTTCACACACACACACACAGAGGATTGAAATTCAATTATAGTTTTAAAATAATACTGAAATTTGGAGGCAGGGGATGAGAAAGCAGCGGCGCTCCGCCCAACGAGGAGCCCGGCGTGTTTTGAAGCACGATCAGGTTTCAGGGAGCTCGGAGCTGATGATAATGTGTTCAGCACATTCTGTGGTCAGGCTAGTTTGCAAACATGAACTCATTATTACTGAATGATCAGAGCAGTTAATTGTCTTTGGAGAGAGATTTAGAGTCCCCTTGCACTGAGTTCTTTGCCTATCCCATGTACTTTTTCACAGATCTTGGGAAGAACAGAATGTAAAACTACAGATCATCAAATTAGCCTTTAATAATGCTGCGAGACCTGCGTGCACCACAAATACACAAAATCCTTCCTTCTCCTCTGCTTTTTCTCCCTTGCACATATTATAAACAAAGGAAGAGAGCAGCAGGCTCTGTGCCAGATCTACCCATGTTTTCTCTTTATCTTTGTTTCCATCACGTTTTTGACTAATTATATCGTCGTGCCTGTAGGAGAGGGACCATATCATCACAGATTTGCAGAATGCTCAGCAGCAGCATGAGCAGACTGTGGAACCCAAAACAGCCCAGGACTTTGCTGGCTGAGCATGAGGCACGTTTTAATAACAGAGTGACACTGGGTCGGGAGTTTGCCAGCGATGCTCACATCAGCCCCGCAGCGTGAGGCTGGGCTGAACACCCTGGGAAGGGATGTTGTCCTCTACTGAAAAGGAGGCTGGGCTGTGATTTTGGAGAGGAGAGCAGCCCTCTTTGAGGGAACTGCTGCTGTCTCCTGTGCAGGAATGAGCCCAGAGACTGGACGTAAAAGCTTAAATTTCCCTTCTGGGTCAAGAAAAACTGTGAAAAAGACCCAGGTGAGAGATAAACATCACAGAACCATAAACCAGTTTGGGTTGGAAGGGATCTTAAAGATCATGCAGTTCCAAGCCCCTGCCATGGGCAGGGATGCCATCCACTAGACCAGGTTACTACAAGCCCCATCCAACCTTTGAACACTTTGAACCCCCATCCAGTCTTTGAACACTTCCAGGAATGGAGAATCCACAACTTCTCTGGGCAATCTGTGACAAGGTCTCATCACCCTCACAGTAAAGACTTCTTTCCTAATGTCTAATCTTAACCTGCTCGTTTTCAGTTTGAAGCCATTCTCCCTTGTTCTGTTACTACATGCCCTCCTCAAAAGTCCCTGTCCAGTTCTCCTGTAGCCCCTTTAGGTACTGGCAGGTTCTAGAAAGTCTCCCCAGAAGCTTCTCCAGGCTGAACAAGCTCATGTGTCTCAGCCTGTCTCCATAGGGTAGATGCTCCCACTCTCTGGGCTTCTCTGTGACTTCCTCTGGACTTGTTCCAACAGGTCCACATCCTTCTTATGCTGGGATCCCAGAGCTGAACACAGCACTCCAGTGGGGTGTCACAAAAGTAGAGCAGAGGGGCAGAACCCCCTCCCTTGTCCTGCTGGTCACACTTCTTTGGATGCAGTGCTTTCTTTGATGTAAACATGGGAGCTGGGAAAGGGATTGGGCTGGGGAAGGGGAACACGAGGAGGGGTAGCAAGAACAAGGAGGGCAGTGAGGAGGTACAGCCAAGGAGAGGCAAACGCAACCCCCGAGCCCAAGAGATCTGATCAGCTGAAATGTTTCCAGCTCTGAGATTTGGTGGTTGAACTTTGCCTTGGAATTGGTTGGATCAGGTGGAAAATCCATGAGGATTACATCCTTGCTCTCTTCCAGCAGAAATCAGCATTTTTATTTCCAGGGGTAGCTCAAGTACTGCTTTCCCCACAGTAGGGTTTTTTTTACAGGTGTTCAGCAGCCAACCCCAAAACACAAAAAACCCAAAACCGAGGGGAGCTGGGCTGTGGAGGATTGAGATTCACTCTCTGCCACAGAGGCTTAAAAAGTGCCTTTGGTTGACTCATTTCTGGAATAATCAGAAAATTAGCCAGGAGATAGGAGCAGATGAGCAACATCTCTACCTACCACGTGAGGTTTGCACCTCCACCTAAAGTTGCCTAACTGAAGCCTATGCTACCCAGAATTTCAAAATCTGGTCCTGATTTGCAGTGCCTTTGCTAACAGAGTTTGGGTTTGGGCTTGTAGCCGAGAGCAGCTGAGTCCTGCATCCCTGTAAGTTTGGACAGAACAGGCTGGAGGGTTGCACATCAGTGAAACATTACTGACATGTGTCCCTGCCCATGGATTTCAGTACTGTCTGCTCTTGTAAGCAGCCTGTTGCACAAGGCACATTGCCTGTGGTTTTTCACTGGTAGCCAGATCAAAGACCAAGGATCTTTCCAAGTATTTTGGATAAGTTTCATTCCACCTTTGGTCCTTTCTCTTTCCTCAGCAAACACTCTGCCATCCAGTCATTACTTTCACCTGAGTCACTTTTTTCAACAAAATTTGGCAAAGGCAAGGTGGCCTCATAAATAGTTTGGGTTTTTAATGGATTTGTGCAAGCTGTTGGTGGGGAGAGCAGTCATTTGGTCCCCAGAATGAAGCCACAGCCCCTCCACTGCTGGACAGTGCAAAGTGTACTGCTGGCCACATCTTTCCTGTTCTGGGAAAAAGTTGTAGGAGAAAAGTCTCCAAAAAAATAGGTTTCATTAGGCAAATAGGTTTCATTAGGCCTGCTACTCCTTTTTTTTTTTTTTTTTTAAATTCTGTGCAGTTCAAAATCCGTTTTAAAATATATCTGTCTGGGGGCCTGTTTTGCTTTTTTACATCCTCTTTCCAATAGTCCTTTGGCCATGCTGGGGAAGGAGTCCAAAAGATGCTTTTCTCAAATTGCTGATGTACAGCCCTAGGTGTGGTTCCCCTTTAAGACCAGGTTGCATAATACACTTGGGTGTGCTGACACATGACAGAATAAAGCATTTTCCAGTTATTAAACCCTATTTTGGGGTCTTTGAAGTGACATCATCTCTAACCCCACTGGAGCTGCCACACAGGAAAGATGAGCTTGCACCAACATGCCTGAAATTTTAGAGTAGTGTCCAGCTGCTGTTAGTAACATACCCAAAAACTGAATTGAAAATGCCATAATAATTGGAAAAGCACTGATCTCATTTCCCCCCCCCCCGGTTCATTCACATATTAAGGAGTGAAAATGCTTTCACAGCTGATGGCTCAGTGTAGACTGGTTTCCATGCACCCCACAGCTCTGAGAATCCCAGTGGATGTGTAATTGTCTGAGCCATTTTGGGTCACCAAACAGACAGGTTATTTCAGTCATGCACATTAAACTTCTGGGAGCCTCTAAAGTGAGGATTTGCTGCCACATAAAACTGGTGTGAGATGGGCTTGGGAGCCAGGATTTGGTAGTATTTCATCAGAGCATTTGCAAGCAAGGGCACCAGAGCCATTAGGGGCTTTGGGACAGCCCAGACCAGAGTGGTGAGGAAAACAAGTTCCTTTGCTAATGGAGCAACTTTGGTTTTGCTTCCTGTTCAGAATGATGCCCATAAGACATTGCTTGGGGCCAGGACCTCTCATCTACCACATGGGCAGAACAAGGGAAGAGGGCTCTGTTATTCAAAGTTCATTTAAAAATACTTTGATGACTCACAGGGAAGGACAAATTAGGCTAATCTTGCCAGCTCTTAGTGGCTTTTGGTTTTTTGGTTTTTTTGGGGGTTTTGTTGTTGTTGTTGTTTTTGGGGGGTTTTTAGTCTGTTTTATTTTGTTTTGTGTTTCGTCCTAGGAGTTTTCAATACTCATCCAAAGGTGTGAGCTGGGCATCCTGGGGAAAGGTTTGGGCAAATTAGAGGGACCATGCTGGGTGGAAGCTGGGGATTTCTCTTCCAGAGAGTCTTTAGCCTATTAGGCCCTTTCATGTAACCTGCTCCAGCTGAAGTCCAGGATCACAGCCTCCCATTTTGCCTCCTTTTGACTTAAAATAAGTGAGATGAGGGCTGGATGCTGGTGCAACGACTTTCACTATGACAAATCTTGTCACAAGCTGCCAGCTGAAGGTGCAATTATGCACCTGCTGCTTTTGCTTTTTATGCCAGAAACATGGGCTTCCTGTCACTAGGGACAATTTCTTCTTGTTGTTTTTAAG